>NC_140564.1:4841452-5334616 GCF_057381845.1 Rhamphochromis longiceps
AGGTGTACATAATTATTAGGCAACGTCCTTTCCTTTGGCAAAATGGATCAAAAGAAGGACTTGACAGGCTCAGAAAAGTCAAGAATAGTGAGATATCTTGCAGAGGGATGCAGCAGTCTCAAAATTGCAAAGCTTCTGAAGCGTGATCATCGAACAATCAAGCGTTTCATTCAAAATAGTCAACAGGGTTGCAAGAAGCGTGTGGAAAAACCAAGGCACAAAATAACTGCCCATGAACTGAGAAAAGTCAAGCGTGCAGCTGCCAAGATGCCACTTGCCACCAGTTTGGCCATATTTCAGAGCTGCAACATCACTGGAGTGCCCAAAAGCGCAAGGTGTGCAGTACTCAGAGACATGGCCAAGGTAAGAAAGGCTGAAAGACGACCACCACTGAACAAGACACACAAGCTGAAACGTCAAGGCTGGGCCAAGAAATATCTCAAGACTGGTTTTTCTAAGGTTTTATGGACTGATGAAATGAAAGTGAGTCTTGATGGGCCAGATGGATGGGCCCGTGGCTAGATTGGTAAAGGGCAGAGAGCTCCAGTCCGACTCAGACGCCAGCAAGGTGGAGGTGGAGTACTGGTTTGGGCTGGTATCATCAAAGATGAGCTTGAGGGGCCTTTTCGGGTTGAGGATGGAGTCAAGCTCAACTCCCAGTCCTACTGCCAGTTTCTGGAAGACACCTTCTTCAAGCAGTGGTACAGGAAGAAGTCTGCATCCTTCAAGAAAAACATGATTTTCATGCAGGACAATGCTCCATCACACGCGTCCAAGTACTCCACAGCGTGGCTGGCAAGAAAGGGTATAAAAGAAGAAAAACTAATAACATGGCCACCTTGTTCACCTGATCTGAACCCCATTGAGAACCTGTGGTCCATCATCAAATGTGAGATTTACAAGGAGGGAAAACAGTACACCTCTCTGAACAGTGTCTGGGAGGCTGTGGTTGCTGCTGCACGCAATGTTGATGGTGAACAGATCAAAACACTGACAGAATCCATGGATGGCAGGCTTTTGAGTGTCCTTGCAAAGAAAGGTGGCTATGTTGGTCGCTGATTTGTTTTTGTTTTGTTTTTGAATGTCAGAAATGTATATTTGTGAATGTGGAGATGTTATATTGGTGTCACTGGTAAAAATAAATAATTGAAATGGGTATATATTTGTTTTTTGTTAAGTTGCCTAATAATTATGCACAGTAATAGTCACCTGCACACACAGATATCCCCCTAAAATAGCTAAAACTAAAAACTACTTCCAAAAACATTCAGCTTTGATATTAATGAGTTTTTTGGGTTCATTGAGAACATGTTTGTTGTTCAATAATAAAATTAGTCCTCAAAAATACAACTTGCCTAATAATTCTGCACTCCCTGTATTCTCAGATTCATTACACTGGTTAACTTACACATTTTCTTTCCTTTGTTTCATTTATTTTCAACATGCCAGAAACTGAGCATAACTAACCCTCAGTAAAACAAGTTACAAGTTATGGTATCTGGAACAGATTTACATTCAATATTTAGAGTTATATTTTGGACACACACACACACACACACACACACACACACACACACACACACACACACACACACACACACACACACACACACACACACACTCAGCCATTATAACAGCCATTTCTACTACTCAAACACATTTGCATTTGTTATCTATATGTAGAGGCGGCAAGGGGCGTGAGACTTTTATCTCTTTCTATCTTCTATCTTAAGACACATTACAGGGTTTTGTAATTGGAAACTGGGTTTTTTGTATGGTTGGTCTGGAAAATTTGTTTGATACTTTGTGGTACTTGCATGGTCCTTGAGACATGGTGCTTGTAAAATCCCTCTATAATCTGCACAAGGGACTGGACATGTAAATGCAGTGTATGTGTTAGCATAGCATATTAATACATGTAGTGTTCTCTTTGTGTTTTTACAGATGACCTCGAGAAGCAACCCCAGAGCAGAACAATATTGAAATTGTTTTTTGGACTGTTGGGCGGATATATTATTGCCATAACTGGTCACCGAAAGGGAGTGATCATCAACATGACTACTGAGGAGGTTGAAATGGCAGAAAAAGCTAAGCAGGGTGCCCGCATCATCCGTGTATGTACTAAAACGATATAAATCTAAGTATACATAGACATTTTTTTATTCAGCTGAATAAAAATGTATTTTCATGTATTAGGTTAAACAGCACAAAACTCAAAGATATCATGGGCAAGCAGCTGTCCCCCTGTACAAGAATGAGTATACCTGGTTGCAGCGTTACAATCATATCAGAGAGTATGTTGAAGGCGGTTCGGAGGCACCGACTTTTTTCCACAGTTCTAGTGGAGGTGTTCTTCATAGACTACCGGTATTTTTCAAGGCAGCCTGGGAGATGATGAATCTGGGGATTGCCCCCACCTTCAACATGCTACGTTCCTCCTGTAGCACTTATGTGAGAAAACTTTTCATTTTTATTTTTTGACACACAATGAAGTAGGTTAAAGTGTCATGGGTTTTATTCATGTGGTTTCTTTTTAAAACATTATTCTTTCAGGCCAAGCGACAGTTGGGACGTAAATCTTACGACAGAGTGGCAACATTTATGTGCCATGATGCCATCACAGCCAAAAGATTTTATCAAGGTTATTTAAATAAGCTAAAGTGAAGTCATATATTTATCTATACACTTACATTTATTCATATTTAGTAATATTGCTTTGCACAGCTGAGGACCCTGCAGAGGACACACTCCAGAGCCGAGCACTGACCACCAATGCAATTGCAACATATGCAGCAAATAAAAGGAAAAGGAGAGAGGACAGAGGATCTGTGCAGGACGAGGACAGTGAAGGATCTGACAAGGAAGAGCAGCAGTCATCAGGAACAGAGGAGCTTTTAGACAGAACGCTCTTCCAGTGTAGCAGTAACAAGGTATGTGTGCCCTGATTCCCTTGGTAAGAGTTTTGATTGGTTGCACTTCTTTCATATATAATCATTTACTCCATCATGAACAAAACATATTTAATTTGTACCATAAACAGATGGTGAGCCCAGGTCAGGGTGAGGTTGCCTGTAGTGCCGGAGCCACAATAAGAGAAACTAAACAGGATTTGAAAAAGGGGGTGGAGCATCTACAAAAAGTGACATACCAGTTGCGCAAGAGAAAAGTATGTAATGTATGTTCTTGTGCTTGTTTTTAGTGTTTTCACTGATTACTAATCTTTTACCTTTTTACTTTTACTTTTCTAAAATCAGATGGTGGTCTTTTACAAAAATGATAGGACAGATGTGGGGAAACTCACACAAGAAGACAATCCAGAAGAGGAGGAGGAGGATGAAGCGAGGGAATGGGTTCCTAAGGTGGGCAGGAAAAATCCAGCAGAGTTTCTTCTCCTGCAGTTAAAGATGTAAGTGTTTTGTTTCCACACATCCATGAAAAATGAGTAAAATATATATTTTTCTGTTCTAATAACAGTCTGTGAGCTCATCTGAAGATGATGGGACAGATGACTGGAAACCCACACAGGATGAATCTGAAGGCTATTCAGAAGAGGAGGAAGAACAAGAACGTAAAAGGATTCCTAAGGTAGCCATGAAAAACAAAACTGGGTGTCCTGTGCCACAAAGAGATGTGAAATTCATCCTCAGTTTCAGTGCTTCCACAATCAATCCATCAAAAATGACCAAACATATTGTTGTCTTCTCTGAAAACAGATGGTGGCAGCATCTGAAGAGGATGGGACACATGATAGCAGACCCACACAAGATGAATCTAAAGATGATTCAAAGGATGAAGCAGAACATTTGGGACAAATGATTCACAAAGTGGCCATGGAAAAGGTAAAATTTGTCCTCTGTTTCAGTGCATTCAACAAAATATGTCTTTGTATTCTTCTGCGTCAGATGGTCAGCTCATATGAAATATGCAAGGAGTAAAGGTATTGAAGGTACATGAGTTTAAATACCTGGAGTCAAGCATCCAAAGCAACAAGCAGTGCAAAAGGCCAGGCAGGGGATGGCAGGGCTCAAGATGCTAAGATTTTGTTTGGGAGTGACCAGAATGGAGAAGATTAGAAATGAGTGCATCAGAGAGACAGCTCATGTTGAGCGGTTTGGAGACAAAGTTAGAGAGGCAAAGCTGACATGATTTGGACATATGTAGAAGAGGCATAGTGAATATATTGTTCCATATGGAGTTGCCAGGCAGGAGGGAAAGAGCAAGCCCTTAGAGGGAGTTCAAGGATATAGTGATGGAGGATATAGATAGGGTTGGTATGAACGAGGAGGCGGCTATGGATAGAATAAGATGGAGGCAGATGATCCACTGTAGTGACCCCTAAAGGGAGGAGCCAGAAGAAGAAGAAGAACTCAGCTTATTCGAAGAGGATGGAACATGATGGGAAACCTCCACCAGATAAATTCAAAGACAATTCAGAAAAGATGTGTTTGAGGAAGAGGTGAGTTAGCTGCAGTCCATTTTAGTGAGGTCATGAGGAGGAGTAGAAAGCTGCAGTAAATCTAATGATCGTGCTCGTGTATGTATAATACCAGCAGTGAGTTCTGAGGACTTGGACGGTCCAAAAACTATTTGCTAACAAATCAGCACAGGCACTTATAGTGGTGCACTATTACAAAATGCTTTTACTCACAAATAGGGGGCTAAAGTTCATTCCTTGCAGTTTGATTTGTTTCTAAAACAATCAATACCAACATGAAACTGGTTTATAATTTTTTTCTTGTTCTTGCATTTCTTTTTTTTTTTTTTTTATTAAAGTTTTTGCATCGACTTTTACAAAAGATAAATTGAACAATATGCCGTTTTCTTTTTAAAGAACATAAAGCAATATAAAACATACATTCCCACCTCATGATTATAGCAGTACCAGTGGGTGTACAAACAGAAAAAGGAAAAAGTCCAATCTAATAATACTAGTAACAAACCCAAGGGTACAAGACAACAGTTCCTGAGTGTACAAAGGAGATGTGGAGAGTATCCAGAACCCACACCCCCACACAGACACATAAAAACCAAAACACACAAAAAAAAAAAAAAAAAAAAAAAAAAAAAAACCACAGATGATAAGTGGTCAGCTTAGTGATAGGGATAAGTCAATTCTGTTAGAGAAAACAAAATATGTATAAAGTAGTTAAATAAATACTAGGGCGCAGGCACAATAGAATCCATATACTTAAACTTAGGCCTCTTACTTAAACATAAGATAAGAAAAAAATAAAATATGATAGAGTCTGAGCTGGCTAATTGGGAGCATTGCGAGACCGCAAAGTCTGAACATGGTCAAAAAAGGGTTGCCAGGTCTTAAAAAATTTGGCCGTAGACCCGCGTAGGGTGAATTTAATCTTTTCGAGTTTGCTAAAGTGCAAAACGTCTCTGATCCAGATTTCCCAGGATGGGACGGAAGGGGACTTCCAACATAACAATATTCTGCGTCTTGCCAATAAGGTGAAAAATGCTACCAGATCCGCTTGAGGCGTCGGCAAGGCAACTGAATCAGGAAGAACCCCAAACAAAGCAGTTAAGGGCACAGGTTGGAGGGTTAGCTGGGTGATCTTAGATAAAATCAAGAAAATATTAATCCAGTATTGTTTGAGGGATGAACATGACCAAAACATATGCATTAAAGAGGCAGGTGTTTGATGACAACGGTCGCAATCAGGGCTAAGATTGGGGTATATTTGAGCTAGTCTGGCCTTAGTCCAATGTATACGGTGCAGAATCTTACATTGAATCAGCCCGTGTTTGGCACAGAATGAGGAGCCATGGACCCGGTAAAGAATTTTATCCCAAGAGTCATCCTGAATCACACACCCCAGATCCTGCTCCCATGCCAATTTAATAGCCGAGATTGAAGAATTGCCAAAGGAGCATATTCTCCCATACAAACAGGAGATCAGGCCCTGTAATGAAGGGGGAGGCGATAGAAGGTTATCAAAGTCATGATAAGAAGGTCTAGATGGAAACTGAGAGGATTTCTCCTTAACAAAACTCCGGATTTGTAAATAGCGAAAAAAGTGACTTTTTGGAAGGCCAAATTTCAATGAGAGCTGTTCAAAGGAGGCAAATGTATTCTGAATGTACAGATCAGAAAAAGACCTAATACCCAAAGAGGCCCACAAATAAAAAGCACCATCAGCTAACGAAGGCTGAAAAGAGGGATTTTTCACAATGGGTGATTGAAGGGGAAAAAAGGTCAACTTAAAGTAACGACGAAATTGATACCATATTTTCAAGGTAACTTTGACAATAGAGTTATTATAAGAACCTGCACTCGGAGGCTGCTTTTGGGCATAAATCAGGGCTGGTAAAGAGGCTGAGACACAGGAAGAAGTCTCCAAACTGAGCCAGGCCGGGGCATTATTCGTGTCCTCCCCCTGTAGCCAATACCTGAGAATACGAATATTACATGCCCAATAATAGAACATAAAGTTTGGTAAAGCCATCCCCCCCATCTTTTTCGGTCTTTGAAGATATGTCTTGCGTATTCTGGGGTTTTTTTTGTTCCAGATGAACCCAGATAGAATCTTGTCTAATTTAACAAAAAAGGAAATTGGAATAAATACAGGGACACACTGAAAAAGAAAAGAAAATCTGGGGAGGATATTCATTTTAATTGTATTTATGCGCCCTGCTACAGACAGATGGAGTAGAGACCATCTGTCCAAATCCTGCCTAACTTTCTCCACAAGTGGGTCGAAATTAAGCTTGAAAAGAGCATGAAAATGACTTGTAATTTTAACCCCTAAATATGTGAAGTTGTCTGATACAACTCGAAAAGGCAGTGCTGTGCACTGATATTTCTGTGCAGCAGCATTCAGGGGAAACAGTTCGCTATTAGCAAGATTCAGTTTATAGCCAGAAATAAGGCTAAACTGTTCAAGTATTGAAAGTACCAAAGGGAATGAGGATGCTGGCTCTGAGATATAAAGAAGCAAGTCATCTGCATATAAGGAGACTCTTTGTTCTATACCATTTCTAAAAACCCCGGTGATACCTGGGTTTGATCTTAGCGATATGGCTAGGGGCTCAATTACGATTGCAAATAGCAATGGCGACATAGGACAGCCCTGCCTAGTCCCCCTAAACAGGGGAAAGAAGTCAGAGCATGTGCCATTTGTTTTGACAGCGGCAAGCGGGGAAGTATAAAGAAGTTTCAACCAGGAGATGAATATTTTACCAAAGCCGAATTTATCTAAAACATAAAAGAGGTATCCCCACTCTACCCTGTCAAAAGCCTTCTCAGCATCTAAACTGATCCCAAACTCAGGGCTGTTGGAGTCTGAGGGATTGTAAAGGACATTAAACAAACGTCTAAGGTTAGAGAAGGCGTATCTCCCTTTAATAAAGCCTGTTTGGTCCAGATTGATTAGAGATGGTAAGACTGCTTCTACACGCCTCGCTAGAAGTTTAGCAAGGATTTTATAATCCACATTTAACAAAGAAATGGGACGGTATGAGCCACATTGTAGTGGATCCTTATCCTTTTTTAGGATCAGGGATATAGATGCCTGCAGTAGAGAGGGTGGGAGGGATCCAACTTCCAGTGAGTGCTTATACATATTTATCATGAGCGGAGCCAGTTTAGGCATGAATTTACGATAGAACTCAACCGGAAACCCGTCCTGTCCGGGACACTTAGAACACTGCAGTTTGCTGATAGCTTGCATGATCTCTTCTACAGTTACTGGTCCCTCCAGCTGGAGGCTGTGTGTCTGATCGATTGATGGGAGCTTAAGATGATTGAAAAATGAGTCCAAAGCCTCCGTACTAAATGCACACTCAGACGCATAGAGAGATGAATAAAAGTCTCGAAATTGGTCATTAATTATTCTAGGATCCATAGAGACACCACTTAATGTCTGAATCCGAGGAATGGAGTGTGCAGCTGCTGCACTACGGAGCTGATGAGAGAGCAGTTTACTGGCCTTATCCCCATATTCATACTGGGAGTACTGACATTTCAGCAACATCTCTTCAGCCCGAGCAGAGGACAGGTGATCAAACTCAGTCTGCAAAGACAGCCTATCATTATAGACCTCTGGTGCCGGGCAAACGGCATACAACTCGTCTAATTGCGATATGCGTATTATGAGCTCGGACAATTTTGCTTTCCTTTGGTTTGCCTCAAAACCAGCATAAGATATAATATGTCCCCTGATAAAAGCCTTAAATGTTTCCCACAAAATAGAGGGTGATATTCCGGGTGTAGTATTTGTCTCTATAAATAAGTCTATCTTGGAATTCAGAAATGTGGTGAACTTATCGTCTGACAGCGAGCGTGTATTCAAACGCCATGGAGCTGGCGGAGAACATTGGCCCACTGCCAAATCTAGAGTCAACGGAGCATGATCTGAAATGACAATAGCACTATGAGAGCAAGAGCGAATCTGTGAAGTAAGTCGACTGTCCAGTAGGAAGTAATCAATACGAGTGTATGTATGATGAACAGGGGAGAAAAAGGTGTATTCTCTACGTGTAGGGTTGAGGAAACGCCAGGCATCAATAACAGAGAATTCTTTAAGGAACGTATTAATAATTTTGGAAGAGTTGGATTGCCTACCAGGCTTATTTGAGGATCGATCCAGCGGCCCGAGCCAGCAATTAAAATCGCCACCAAGAACCAAATAGTGGGAAGAGAAATCAGAAATTTTAGTGAAAAGAATACTAAGAAAATTTGGATCGTCCCAATTGGGAGCATAAACATTGGCAAAAATAAATTTAGTGTTCCAAATACTACCACTCACAATAATGAATCTACCATTCTGGTCCGCTATAACCTTAGAAGAAACAAATGGCACTGATTTGTGTATTAAAATAGCAGCACCACGAACTTTGGAATTAAATGTAGAGTGATAGAGTTGACCCACCCACCCCTTGCGAAGTCTAAAATGATCTGAAATTTTTAGGTGTGTTTCTTGTAAGAACACAACCTGGGCGCCCAAAAATTGCAAATGATGAAGGACCTTGCTCCTTTTAATAGGTTGGTTCAGGCCTTTACAATTCCAGCTACAGAACTTAAATGAGTAACCTGCTTGTTGATTATTAATATTTAATTGCGGTGCCATATTAAAACATAGGTTGAGAAAAGCCACAGCTGACCAATGAAAAACACGCAAAAAACAAAATCAGTGTACAGAACAGTACAACATAAAAACAAAAAACACCCAAACTTCCCCCTAAATGCTGAAGCATCTTCCCTAACAAGATGCGCGCACCCCTCGCTAAACACACCCCTGAGCACTTCCTCCCAACCATTCGAAGTCCCAGTTGAGTTTAAGCTCCGTGCATTACAAGGCAAAGAAAAATCAAGGATTATATGAGAGTATATTAGAACGAGACACATCCTAAAAAAAAAAAAAAAAAAAAAAAAAATTATTTCAAAGAAATTAAGCAAGATGGACATATCAGCCCATGGACTAAGACACTTATGTACCCTGAGAGGCTGGGCCCCCCAGGATCTTATTGGCAAAGTCCGTGGCAGACGCAGGATCAGTAAACTTACGTATAACTCCATCTGGAAGTGTCACCCTCAGTTCCGCAGGGTAGAACAGGCAGAACTTGATCCCAGGACAGGAATGCAGAAGGCGCTTGACACCAGTAAACTGTGAACGCTTTTTAGCCACTGCAGGTGTAAAGTCTGGAAAAATGGAAATCCTTCTGCCCTGGTAAAGTAGAGGAGAATTTGCCCCTGCAAGACGTAGCAGCTGTTCCTTGACATGGAAGTAATGGACTCTAATGAGAAGTGGGCGAGGAGGCGTTCCCTCTCTGGGCTTTGACCCAAGGGACCTGTGAACCCGATCTAACAAGGGTGCTTCATTCAGTTTCAGAAGATCTTGCAGGAGATGGGAAATAAACTCCCTAGGGTTGGAAGACTCCAAACCCTCGGGGATGCCAACAAGGCGAATATTGTTACGCCTTGATCTTCCTTCTAGATCCTCACATTTAGCTTGGAGTTGTCTGACCTCCTCCGTTAGGACCTTTACAGCAGATTGAAGAGAAGTCAGGTCGTCACTGCAGGTTGTAGCTGAAAGCTCCAAATCTTTAATGGTAGTCCCTTGAGCATTAACGGTGGCCTGTAGGGTGGTTATAGCAGCTTTAAACTCAGCCTTCACAGATGATATTTCTGACCGCAGTGTATGGGTAACCGTGTCAATCTTGCATTCAAGCTTGTCGCAGATGTCCCGTTTCAGAGCCTCCAATGCTCTGGTAAATGTGGCTTCACCGAGCGGTGCGCCCGCACCCTGCTCGTAGCTGCTCTCTGTGATAGCCGCGTCACGTTGGGATTCGCGGCCCAGCTCCGGGCTCTGAGAACCACCCGCGCCGGCTTGACCCCGTTTTCGACGGTGCTCCCTCTTATCTGCCATTGTACAAAAAGAAAAATGAAGAGCAAATGGTGAGGCTTTTAGTGGGAGAACTTGATTGCCCGGACGCAACTGCTACGGTCACCACAGCCAACCAGGAAAGAAGCTCCTACGGCCTTTCCCAGAAGTTGTCAAAAGTAGGTTTCCCGACCTCAGAGAGTGAAAAAATAAAAAAAATAAATAAACGAGCGGATGCTCGGCGGCAAGAACGGTTATTTAGAGCCTACAGGGCTGATATAGTAAATGCGGATGCGTCTTAAACCAATATTTTTGTCATTGCTTTGCGGAGCCCCGGGAGACACGTCTTCACACCATAGTCTTCTTGCATTTCTGTGTGTTATATGTACAGGACAGAGAAACGGCGATGAGCTCATTACGATTACAGCACCAAATTCCAGTTGTTACATAACAAATCTGAACATTACATCTAGATGAGCTAAAGTAACCTTGTTTTTCTTTGTCAATCATCATTTTTCAGATGCAGCAGGCCTATGTAAGCCAAGACAAAGCAATGACTGTGAATAAGAGTTCAGAAAAAAGGGTGATTCACCAAACCAGATGCTTGAAGAGGCTCACTTTTCATCAATCAACTCTCTTTGAAGACACCATACCCAGATCTGGTAACTGGAAACCAGCAGCTGTAGTAAAAATACACAAGTTCAAAGAACTTTAAGGTGAAGTGGTATTTATTTATTTCTCATTTGGTCTTAGATAACAACAAGAAAGACCAAAGTGGAATGTCATCTGCAGCAATAATAACCTCAGGTAAATATTAACATTATATTGCACAATATGAACAATGTTAAGTTAATGAGTAAGTAAATGATTATTTTCTTAAAATAAAGAACAACTGGAGGAGAAAGAGATACAAGAAGAGTCTCTGGAGAAGATGAAGAGTGAAGACAAAGTAGGAGAGAGAAAAGAAAAAGTACAGCAGGAGCCTCTTAAGAAGATGAAGAGTGAAGCCAAAGTAAGAGAGAGAAAAGAAAAAGTACAGCAGGAGCCTCTGAAGAAGATGAAGAGTGAAGCCAAAGTAAGAGAGAGAAAAGAAAAAGTGCAGCAGGAACCTCTGGAGAAGATGAAGAGTGAAGCCAAAGTAAGAGAGAGAAAAGAAAAAGTGCAGCAGGAGCCTCTGGAGAAGATGAGGAGTGAAGCCAAAGTAGGAAAGAGAAAAGAAAAAGTGCAGCAGGAGCCTCTGGAGAAGATGAGCGGCAAAAGGAAAAGGAAGGAAGAAAAGATACAGGCAGAGCCTCTGGAGAAGATGAAGAGTGAAGCCAAAGTAGGAAAGAGAAAAGAAAAAGTGCAGCAGGAGCCTCTGGAGAAGATGAGCGGCAAAAGGCAAAGGAAGGAAGAAAAGATACAGGCAGAGCCTCTGGAGAAGATGAAGAGTGAAGCCAAAGTAAGAGAGAGAAAAGAAAAAGTACAGCAGGAGCCTCTGGAGAAGATGAGCGGCAAAAGGAAAAGGAAGGAAGAAAAGATACAGGCAGAGCCTCTGGAGAAGATGAAGAGTGAAGCCAAAGTAGAAAAGAGAAAAGAAAAAGTACAGCAGGAGCCTCTGGAGAAGATGAGCGGCAAAAGGAAAAGGAAGGAAGAAAAGATACAGGCAGAGCCTCTGGAGAAGATGAAGAGTGAAGCCAAAGTAGGAAAGAGAAAAGAAAAAGTGCAGCAGGAGCCTCTGGAGAAGATGGGCGGCAAAAGGAAAAGGAAGGAAGAAAAGATACAGGCAGAGCCTCTGGAGAAGATGAAGAGTGAAGCCAAAGTAGGAAAGAGAAAAGAAAAAGTGCAGCAGGAACCTCTGGAGAAGATGAAGAGTGAAGCCAAAGTAAGAGAGAGAAAAGAAAAAGTACAGCAGGAGCCTCTGGAGAAGATGAAGAGTGAAGGGGGAAAAAGGACTCTGAAAATAAGGTGCAATTTATTCCATTGCTCCCAGTAAGCCCAAGAAATGCCTTATTTGAGGGCTTTTGCATTGTATTTGTTTTTGAAGATCCCACTTTTTTATTACATAAAAGAGTTGTTAATAAAAAGTGATCATCTAATACTGTGTCCAATGAGTTACTGTCACGTTTATTTTCTGGAATCACAAGTGCTCTCAGACTTGACATTATATATTTCCACCATATGTGAGATCAGTCAAATTAAGAAAGGAGACATGCTTCTTGAAGAAGTAAAAGTCCAAGCTTAAGACATATTTTCAGTATGTAAATGTTGAAGTTTTGGGGTATGTTGTACTATACAGTCAAACCATTTGATGCCATTTGGTCCTATATCTACACAAATTTCAGTTGTAAAATCACAAGGCTAATAAGTTCACATAAACTTCATAACTTAATCAGAATGTACATAGATGTCCTACCACTGGGGGAAAGACCAAGCACCACAATCTACCACATTTTCTGAACCACTTGCTCTCATCCACATAGGGAGCCGCATTGAACTTGTTAATCTAACAAAAGAAAAAGTGACCTCAATTTTGCAGCGGTTTGCAGATTTGTTCTCCCACCTGCCCGACTTTAAATGGTAAATGGCCTGCATTTGTATAGCGCTTTTCTAGTCCTTAAGGACCCCAAAGTACTTTACACTACATTCAGTCATTCACACACTGGCAATGGCAAGCTACATTGCAGCCACAGCTGCCCTGGGGGGCACTGACAGAGGCGAGGCTGCCGGCCACAGGCGCCACCGGGCCCTCTGACCACCACCAGTAGGCAAACATGGGGTTAGTATCTTGCCCAAGTATATTTGGCATGCAGCCAGGAGGCAGCCTGGGATCGAACCACCGACCTTCTGATTAGTGGCTGACCTGCTCTGCCACCTGAGCTACAGCCACCCCAGAAACTTACTTTGCTCAAAGAGCGCTATTTTGAAACACAGCCTGGGGTGATAATGCACTCATAGCCTGACTCGAGCACAACAGGCAAATTGTTCAGAAGAAAATGGGCAAAATGTTGAAACTGGGAGTGATAGAAGAGTAACACATTGTGTAGTGTTTCCTCACTTGTAGGGAACAAAGATCCTATGGAACGCCAGGACTGCCATAATGAATTAATTAAATACACCATTAAATAATTAATTAAATGTGGCAATAATTAATTAAAATCAGAAATAATTAATTACATAAATATTTACGACACATGTAATTAATTAATTATTGACACATTTAATTAATTATTTATTTATTTCACTTGGGTTTTTCTCCACATCACTTGCTGCTTCACCATCTGTAGCTGTAGCGCCACTGTCACCTCATCCGCCTGCAGTCACCCTTCTGCCATCTTCTTCACCGGCTGCTATGTCGCCACCTGGACCTGCCCTGCGTGAGCAGGAGCTCGGCGAGCCGGAGGAGCCCGCGAGGCAGCAAGAGGAGCAGGAGCACCTCAGCGAGCAGGAGCCGGAGCTGGAGCTCAGCGGGCAGGAGCTCGGAGAGCGGGAGAAGCCCGCGCCGCCAGCTGCGCAGCTCAGCGAGCCGGAGCAGCTCAGCGAGCCACCAGCTGAGGAGCCAGCGCCGCTGCAGCTCAGTGAGCCGGAGCAGTGTGTTTGTGTAGATGAAACTACAGGGTTATTTGCTGTGCAGAGAACTGGCCATGGGTTCTCTGTGCCAGTTCACGTTCAGAGGAAAACATGGGGGATGTCTCACAATATCAGATGTGAGCTGGAGGAATGTCAGCAATACCAGTTGCTGGCCCAGCGGAGCGGACTAGGCTTCAGTTTATGTGAGCACCTTCGCTCACTAGATTACTGCCGAGAAACTGTAAAGGAGGTTTTTCTTCAAGAGCACATCGTGATGGAAATGGTGGACCTTAAATTTTTTGGAGAGGCCAAAGCTGCTACATGCATAAAGAGACAGAAAGCTGCCCAGATGGCATATGCTCCACTTTGTGTGAGGGTGGATTTTGGTGGATCCTCAACACAGATCTGTTTGTCTGTATTTGAGCCGGAAATACACAGTTTCTGCCGTCTTGGCAGAATATTTGTGACTTATAATGCTCTGAGGAACACCTGGCATTGTGCTTGTGCAAAGCCTCGAATATCATGTCCTCATAAAAACATAGCTAAATGGCATCTCTTCCAGACACAGAGAGACATCTTCAAATCAACTGTACCACTATCATCAGGCACCCCATCACAGATGACTCAGGAGAGTTCTTCCTTTGAGGACAATGCCGCAGAATTCAACTTGTCCCAGAGCTGAAAGGCTGGCTGAACAGTCAAGTTGTTGAACAGTTCTTTGCAAACATGAGGAAAAGCAATTACTTTTTAAGTAATATGAGTCCATCCACACATGTGTTTTTGATGAGAAATATAACTCATCATTATAACACTGTCACCAACAAGAAACTTCTGGAGAGGCAGCTACGACATGGTCGACTTGGAAAGATCAATATCTCATTGTCAGCACTGGGTCAAGCTGTTGTAGGTAAGTATATGCATTGTCTTATGACCAGAACGCTACCACACAAATACAAATCTTTTTTACACACACACAAATTCTTTTTACACATACAAAACTGATTTACAAGTACAAAATATTTATGACCACATTTTGACCCCTTGGATTTGTTCCTATCTGTGTGTGTATATTCTTTTCTTTGTGTACCTAGCCCCAAAGGTGTGCAATAAACCCAGAGAAACCACAGAAACAGTGTTGAACCCAGCACCTTCAATGTCTGGTGACACTGGTAAAATTTCTTATTTTGAATAGTGATTGTCATATATAGGTGAAATAATAATCTTGCATTCATTATCTTGTTGTAGTTGAGGGCTCATAAACGAATTTGTTACATGCTGTTTCAAATGAATTTCCTTCTATAAATAGTGCTCATTTTTCTTGCATTTGTATGCATTTAATATGCATTCTATGTAGTGTTTTGTCTGAAACCTGTTAAAAGCCCTATAGGACCTCAGGAAAGAGTTGACAACAAGAAAGCCAATACAGGGAGTGCAGAATTATTAGGCAAATGAGTATTTTGTCCACATCATCCTCTTCATGCATGTTGTCTTACTCCAAGCTGTATAGGCTCGAAAGCCTACTACCAATTAAGCATATTAGGTGATGTGCATCTCTGTAATGAGAAGGGGTGTGGTCTAATGACATCAACACCCTATATCAGCTGTGCATAATTATTAGGCAACGTCCTTTCCTTTGGCAAAATGGGTCAAAAGAAGGACTTGACAGGCTCAGAAAAGTCAAAAATAGTGAGATATCTTGCAGAGGGATGCAGCAGTCTCAAAATTGCAAAGCTTCTGAAGCGTGATCATCGAACAATCAAGCGTTTCATTCAAAATAGTCAACAGGGTCGCAAGAAGCGTGTGGAAAAACCAAGGCGCAACATAACTGCCCATGAACTGAGAAAAGTCAAGCGTGCAGCTGCCAAGATGCCACTTGCCACCAGTTTGGCCATATTTCAGAGCTGCAACATCACTGGAGTGCCCAAAAGCGCAAGGTGTGCAATACTCAGAGACATGGCCAAGGTAAGAAAGGCTGAAAGACGACCACCACTGAACAAGACACACAAGCTGAAACGTCAAGACTGGGCCAAGAAATATCTCAAGACTGATTTTTCTAAGGTTTTATGGACTGATGAAATGAGAGTGAGTCTTGATGGGCCAGATGGATGGGCCCATGGCTGGATTGGTAAAGGGCAGAGAGCTCCAGTCCGACTCAGACGCCAGTGTTACAGGTACCGGGTGGCAGCACCTGTAGACAGCTATATATGTGTCCTGTAAACAGGAAAGAAATGATCAGACAGAGAGACGTGGCTTGCCGTTTCCTGAATACTCCGCCATTATGAGAAAACAGCGCGGAACATGCGCTTCAGGCTGCTAACAACAGGCCAAACCATGGTCTCACACTGCCACCTATTGGTATAAAAATGAAGTGTCCGCTACAAACATCCCAGGGTAGTTACCAAGTTTCCTGTTACAATTACTGTAGTTATTTAGGGCATTTCCAAATGGAAATATCACTTACATTGAAAGTGAAATTACTTAAATTAATTCACATAAATGTGATCACACATTAGTGGGTATCACACACTCCCTGACAAAAACAAAATGGCTCCCAACATTCACAAAATCATGACATTTTTAACTTTTGCTTCTCAAATTCTTATTAACTCTAATCAGTCCAAGAACTAGTTATGAAACAAGCAGTGGGGGTGGTGTGTATGCAGATGGGTTCAGTGATGCGTGATACTGGTATGGTGAGTATGGTATTGGGGTGCAGTACATTGGTGACTGTGACATACACACGGGCGGCACAATTGCCAATGGTGGGTATGGAAATACAGTGTATGATGGTATGGTTGTGGCAGGTAACTGTGGTGCTGTGCGTTCCCCAACTAGATTAACTGCCGCATGTGACTGCACTGAGGGTTTACCCAGTGATTCATAAGTCAGAAACTGTCGTGGCTTCCTGTGACGGGTAGCTCTTCTAATGTCCGTACAAGTATGTCCCGGTGGTTGAACCTGTACGTTAGACTGCAAATGAGTTTCACACTCCTCACCAGACCCTCTGGATTCAGATAGGTTGTCACTACCCACTTCCATTTCTTCCATCTCCTCTCTCAGAGAACATGGCAGGTGTGAGCATTCTCTCCCAGTTTCCTCTTCGAATTGTTCAATGCTGACGGATGGTGAATGCTCAGGCATAGTCAGTATGTCTTCCATCGTCTGCACAGGTGAATGTCCATTTTTTGTGTTTGTTGTCACTCTAATAGGTTCTTTGGTCTGGTATGACTGAGATGCAGGGTGTTGCTCATGGTCCAGGTTCTTTCTCACAGTCCTTTCAACAGGTGCTCTTAGCCAGTACCCCGAGCAATCACTCTCAGAACCGCTGTCAGAGATATCCCACATGTCTGTTTGTCTTTGTGCATCTGCCGATCTTTCCATCCTTCGTCTGTTGCGTGTTGTCTTTCCAATTGCAGGCTTTGCCAGGGGGGGAGTGACTTGAACAGGTAAGTCATTTACAAGTAACAGTAGATTGCGATGCAATGTTCGGGTTCTTTTTGGGTCTCCAGCTTCAGGATGGACTACGTAAACTGGGCTATCTGCTAGCTGCTCTTTTACTATATAAATAGTCCTCTCCCAATATGATCTCAACTTGCCAGGTCCTCCCTGCTCACTGAGGTTTCTGACCAGAACTCTGTCTCCTGGCTGAAGCATGACTCCTTTTGCCTTTTTATCATATGTTATTTTGCCTCTTGCACTAGACTTCTTGCTATTTTCACTAGCAATCCGATAAGCTTCCGACATTCGTTCGGCCCATTTCTTGGCATATCCTGTAGGTGAGTATGTTTCATTTTCCCCCTTCAATCCAAACAGCAGATCGACTGGTAGATGCGGGTGTCGTCCATAGAGGAGATAGAATGGTGAGTAGCCGGTGGACTCATGTCGAGTACAGTTGTACGCATGTACAAGATGTGGGAGGTGGTCTTTCCACTGTACTTTTTCCTTTTCTGTTAATGTTCTCAACATTTGGAGTATTGTCCTGTTGAGACGTTCTGAAGGGTTACTTTGAGGATGGTAAGGTGATGTTCTGGAATGTCCGACACCAGATAATTTCTGTAGTGTCCTGAACAGTTCATTCTCAAATTCACGACCCTGGTCGTGATGTAGTTTGGATGGGTATCCAAATCTGGGTATGAAATCCTGGAAAATCCGTTCAGCAGCTGTTTTCCCACTCTTGTTCCTTGTGGGGTATGTGTGGTGAACACAAATGTGCTACCACATTTTGGGAAATTTTATTATTTTTAAGAAAAACATATGTCAGCAATTAAGACAATTATTATTTTACATTCATTACGTGTAGTCCATAACAATTGAGGAGAGTAAAAGTGAGAAATAATAAGCGGAACTGTTGACACTGTAGTCGTTCGCCCGCGGTTGCCTAGAGCGGACCAACTTCCTGTCCTCTCAGATGCAATTCGGGAAAAGACACGAGTGCTCCTGTGATTCTTTCTCTGAGACTCTACCTTTATTTTTACAGGTCAGTATCGTCTTAAAAATACAGTGTATGAGGGTTTTGTGCCTTGTTCTACTTCGGTGTTTACTGAGAGTTATGTTGACACCGCCGATGTAACCTTAAGTGGGGTTTAGTTGAAAATTACTGAAGCGCGGCACCGCAGCGGTGGTAAAGCCGAGCCGCGCAGCCCCAAGTCTCGCGAGAGTTACCGCGAGTTACCGCGAGAGTTACCGCGAGAGTTCGCCAGCCCGCGGGATGTATTTAAACTTGGTAAACTCCATTTAACAAGCAAATATGTGTGTGTGGTGCTCCAATTTAACTGTAAAGGCCCTGACATCAGATTATTCGAGATTAAAATATCTTATATATACTTTATGGTTCAAGTGATGTGGAAATGTTAAGAATAAGCTAAGAATGAATGTACATTTATGTTGTTACATTGCAAAGTAATACATCCAGGTGTGTTTTGTCTAATCTAGTAAGATTTATGCACTTATATCAGATTTGTGGATAAGCTATTTTGAGTTTGCCCTATATGTGAGAAAGAGCAATAAGACGTTTAAGGCATTATATGCTATCTGCACTGCTGATGTAAATGAGTGAAGGAATAGTGTGGTTAACAGTGTAAACTGGAGAAATGTAATGACCATAGATGCATATATTTGCCAAATGCCTTTTATTTACCTTTTACAGTTATTGAGCATATCTGACAAGTGAAAGCACTGGATGTAAATTATATTTGTTGATCTGAAATAAGAGATGCAATTCGGGAAAAGACACGAGTGCTCCTGTGATTCTTTCTCTGAGACTCTACCTTTATTTTTACAGATTTGTATTCTTTTTGTTATTGTGGTCTTCACATCTGGGACCCGTAACAAACTGTGGGGGCTCGTCCGGGATCTCTCCTCTACAGTCGTCGAGGGCAGATCCAGTGATACCAGAACCACGACACAATCGTGACAAGGCCGTTACTCCAGCCAAGCCAGCGAGTAGGTGTCCAGGTAGTGAGGTGAAAAGGGGACCTTTGCCTCAACGTGGAACCGTACTTCAGTGAGGGGAGTGTGACGCATCCTAGTCACTATCGAGCTGAAGGATAATCAGAAATACATACAACATGTCGACCGAGAGAAAGGAACTCGCCTGGAATATCAGGAGACGCTTGTTTTCACTCCAAGGTCAAGACCTCTTCGAACTCGCTAAGAGCCTCGCATCAGAAAACAAAGACACTACACAGCTCAGTCAGGATGATAAAGAAGGTTGTATGGACTATATCACCTCCTACATACAGTCAAACACACTACTGCAACTTGAAGATGAGGGCATGAGTCATTTGTTGACGCTGAATGATTTGATTAATCTAGTCATCCAGGGAAGTAATCCTGCCGTGCAAACAGCTGGTGAGAATGAAGTACATGCCATGCCCAGTCCACAACCATCCAA
The DNA here is from genome assembly GCF_057381845.1 of Rhamphochromis longiceps. Lineage (NCBI taxonomy): Eukaryota > Metazoa > Chordata > Actinopteri > Cichliformes > Cichlidae > Rhamphochromis > Rhamphochromis longiceps. Next base: position 4,861,229 of record NC_140564.1, read on the forward strand.
TACCGTGCTAGACCCACAACCGCCGGAAGATCCACCAGATATATCACCAAACCCCTATGCAAACGCAGAAACACAACAGTTAGAGGAGTTGAGGAAAGCGTATGAGACACTGGGTGAGAGGCTAAGACTATGTGGAACTGTAAGGGCCCAGTCACCTGCTGTAGCACGCCAGCAGAGCAATTTGCAACCACAACCAATCATACAGATTAGCCCTAAGCAGCCAGTCACTGTAAGAGACTTTTCGTACTTACCACGCAGAGAATTCAAAGTTTTTGGGGGACAGATTGGAGACAACAGTTCCGAAATCAGCTACAACAGTCTCACCAAGCAGATTAATGAAGGAGTTAAAGAAGGATTTGTGGAGGCTGAAATTGTTCGAGGTGTGTTGAGAATTGTGAAGCCTGGCACTTTCCGGGACATGTTAATGCTCAAAGATGACCTGTCTCTCCATGAACTTCAGGGCTTTCTGAGGTCTCATCTCGGAGAAAAAGCGACAACTGAAATGCTCCAGGAGTTAATGTGTGCTAGACAAAGTGAACAAGAGACGCCCCAGCAGTTTCTGTATCGCATGATTGGACTTAAACAGAAGCTTATTTTTCAGTCGAAGCAGGCCAACACTGAGATCTCCTATGACCCAAGAACTGTCCAGGAAGTTTTCCTCCACACAATCTATCAAGGCCTGGGGGCTAAGTACGCAGACTTGCGACAAAGACTAAGACCTCTCACCTCAAACAACAATGTCACTGACGAAGAGATTCTTAGTGAGGTCACAAAGATTATCAGTGATGAAAATGAACACCAGCGAAGGTTAGGCCAAGTCGCCCGCCAAAAGAGTGCACAAGCCCAAAGTGCTGGGATCGAAGCAAACGACAAGATAGCCAAAGAACAATCCTCACCAACAATCAAACAACTTGCCGCCCAAGTAGAGACTCTAACTAACATGGTCGCCAGCCTAATTAAACAACAGGAGGCAAAGCCTTGCCAGCTGTCCCCACAACCACCTCCCAACCCGCTTTTCCAAACCCCAGCCAACCCCAACAGACCTCCTCAAAAGAAAGCGTTCCTTTGTCCAAAGTGTACTGAACAGAACTTGCAGGACTGTAGTCATTGCTTTGTATGCTGCGAGTCAGGACACCGAGCGGTGGGATGTTTAAAGCGGACCAAAACTCAGGGAAACTGGAATCGGTCTCTGTCGAGGGACAGCCAGAGGCCGGCGCAGAGTCACAGTCCCAGCCAGTAAGGTCCTCCTCTGCACAGCTTACTACTGAGTGTGCAAGACGTCGCAGTAAGCTAAAAAGAAAGCAGCCAAAGCGAGACCAGAGAAAGCAACAGGTAACCTCTTGCCAAAGTTTAACACCAAACAGCTGTAAAGTCCCCCTAGTTGGAAAGAAAAGCCTCCTCAAGTGTTTGATTGGTGGCTATCCAGTGACAGTGTTATTTGATTCTGGCTCACAAGTGAGTTTAGTGGACAGACAGTGGGTTCAGCGGTTTATTCCTAACTATCAGGTGCGACCCCTCCAAGAGCTGTTAAATGATGGACTTGAAGTTTATGCGGTTAACGGACAAGCAGTTCCTTATGATGGGTGGGTTGAACTTACAGTCACTCTCGCTGGTCACGAAGATCCCAATCTTACTGTGCAAGCCCCTTTCCTTGTCAGTAAGCTGTCACTCCCTCAGCCCCTCCTGGGAGCGAACGTGCTTGGCGCCATTATCCAAACACAAGAGTCAGACCGAGAGGCCAGTGCTCTATTGTATAGTCTCCTACGCAAAGCTTTTGGTACAGACGAAGAGCAAGTGATGGCTATGGTAAACTTCATACAAGTACCACAAAGAGCAGAATGTGACCCAGCCACAGTGAGAATTGGGAAGAGCAATGTGACCATTCCTGCTGGAAAAGCAGTCCAAGTGTGGTGCAGAGTACCCCAAAGTTTTGACATTTGTGACCCCCTGGTGCTGTACGAACCCGACGAGAACACTGCCTTGAGACACCTGAGTGTTGGGGAAGGGCTCCTTGAGATCAACAACCCTCAAAGGCCATTTGTTAAGGTCCCCATCTCTAACCACTCCAAACACGAAATAATTCTACCGAAGAGAACAGCCCTGGGTACTATTCAACATGTCGCTAAAGTTATTGAGGCAGACCGACCCACAAACACATCAGAGCTGACTCAACCCACACAGAGCCCCATCACCATAGCTGAGGTAAGCGCAGCCACCCCTGTTTCTGAACTGTCCACTGAGTCATGGCTACCCCCAGTTGATCTTAGCCACCTGAGTCCGGACCAACAGAAGTCAGTTGAAAAGGTGTTAAGGGAAGAGTGTGAGGCGTTCTCTCGTAGCAGCACAGACATAGGCTGTATCCCTTCACTACAAATGGAAATCAGGCTCAAAGATGATACACCAGTCCAGAGGGCCTATGCTTCTATCCCTAAACCCCTCTACAGGGAAGTAAAGGAGTATATTCAAGAGCTGATTGTCAAGGGATGGGTAGTGAAGTCACAGTCGCCGTATGCTGCTCCAGTCATTTGCGTAAGGAAGAAGGATGGGTCTTTACGTTTGTGCATCGATTATCGTCTCTTAAACAACAAGACTGTGCCAGACAGACACCCACTCCCCCGGATCCAGGATCTCACAGACTCGCTAGGTGGTTACAGCTGGTTCTCGATCCTGGATCAGGGTAAAGCTTATCATCAAGGTTTCATCGCAGAAGGCTCAAGGTACCTGACGGCATTCACTACCCCGTGGGGCCTCTATGAATGGGTGAGGATACCCTTTGGACTGTCTAATGCCCCAGCAGCCTTCCAACGGAGCATGGAAGAAATGCTTGACACCCTCAGAGACGAGTGCTGTATCCCTTACCTTGACGACGTGCTTTGTTTTTCCAAGTCGTTTGACGAACATGTCCAAGTGCTACAGAAAGTCCTCCAAGCCCTACAACGGCATGGTGTAAAGCTAAAACCCGAGAAGTGTGAGCTGTTCCGTAAAGAGGTTCGCTATGTCGGCCGATTGGTATCTGCAGATGGAGTAAAGGTGGACCCCAAAGATACCGAGGCAGTACAGGCACTCAAACACAAAAGGCCACAGACCGTCGGAGAAGTCAGGCAGCTTTTGGGATTCCTAAGCTACTATCGGACGTATGTGCAGGACTTCTCCCGCATAGCCAAACCGTTGTATGACTTGCTCCAAGTCCCGTCCAACACACTGCCACCAAAGCCAACTAGAGGCAGAGCAAAACACACTCAGCAGCCTTCTCGAGCCCTGATACAGTGGAACAAAGAACACCAAGAGATCCTTGAGCGCTTGATCGGCATGCTCACTCAGCCACCAGTGTTAGCGTACCCTGATTTCACCCGCCCTTTTATATTGCACACGGACGCATCCCAGAGGGGCCTTGGTGCCGTCCTATATCAGAACCAACAAGGCAAGATGAGAGTGATTGGGTATGGGTCTCGCACGCTCACACCTGCTGAACAAAACTACCACTTGCACAGCGGAAAACTAGAGTTTCTCGCCCTCAAGTGGGCAGTTTGTGACAAGTTTAAGGATTACCTCTACTATGCTCCACATTTCACCATTTTTACAGATAACAATCCCTTGACATATGTCCTCAGCACAGCAAAGCTCAATGCAGTTGGACACCGTTGGGTCGGACAATTGGCAGATTTCCACTTCGACATCAAATATCGGCCGGGAAAAGTAAACATTGATGCAGATGTGCTGTCACGTTGCCCACTTGACATTGACAGGTTCATGGGAGAGTGCTCAGAGGAACTGTCGGAGGAAGCCGTATGTGCAGTTTGGGAAGGGAGCAGAAGAGCGAAGCAAGGAGACGTAGCATGGATTGCAGCCCTTAACCTCACCGCACCAAACCTACCCATCAAAGAACCCCTACAGTCAATCAGTCATGACCAACTTGTACAATCGCAGAGAGCAGATCCAGCAATCGGAAAAGTCATTGACATGGTAGAGAAGGACATAAGACCAACAGAAGTTGACAAGGCTGACACTAACACAAAGAGACTGTTGAGAGAGTGGAGTCGGCTGCACATGGAGAATGACCTTCTCTATAGAAAGACTACAGGACGCAAGCAGCTGGTCCTACCTACTCTCTACAGACAGGTAGCTCTCACACACCTCCACAACAACATGGGCCATGTCGGCGTGGAGAAAGTCTTGAACCTGGCTCGAGAGCGGTTCTATTGGCCTTTCATGAAGAGAGAAATTGAAGAGTACGTCACAAGGAAGTGTCAGTGCATCAAGCAGAAGAAGCCAACGACACACGAGAGAGCACCCATGGGTAGCATAACATCCAGCTCCCCTCTTGAGCTTGTTTGCATTGACTTCCTGCACTTAGAGTCTTGTAAAGGTGGGTTTGAATATATACTGGTTGTTGTAGACCATTTTACCAGGTTCGCACAAGCGTATCCCACCAAGAATAAGGCCGCAAAGACCGCGGCAGACCGCCTCTTCAATGACTACATTCCCAAATTCGGCTACCCCTCCAAGCTCCACCACGACCAGGGTCGCGAGTTCGAGAATCAGTTATTCAAGTCCCTAAGAGAACTCGCAGGCGTTGGTCACTCAAGGACATCCCCCTACCATCCCCAATGCAACCCTACTGAAAGACTGAATCGCACCCTGTTACAGATGCTGCGTACACTGGGAGAAAAGGAGAAACAAAATTGGAAGGAACATCTACCCCATGTTATCCATGCTTACAACTGTACCAAGCATGAATCGACTGGCTTCTCTCCGTACTACCTCTTGTATGGTCGACACCCTCGTCTTCCAGTAGACCTTCTCTTTGGTCTCATGGCAGAAAACAACACTGAGACACCACATGGGTATGCAGAAAGATGGAAAGGGAAGATGACAGAAGCATACCGCATTGCAAATGCAAACAGTCAACAGTCAAGTTCCAAAGGCAAAGCAAACTATGACAAAAGATGCAAAGGAGTAATGCTACAGGCAGGAGACCGAGTACTGGTACGAAACCTGAGTGAAAGGGGGGGCCCTGGCAAACTGAGACCCTACTGGGAGCAAACGGTCTACATTGTGAGGGAGCAAGTGGGCGACAACCCCGTCTACAAAGTGAGTCCAGAGGCGGGAGGCCGTCCTGTTCGCACCTTGCACAGGAACTTGTTGTTACAAGTGAATGACTTGCCAGTGGACATTATCCAAAGTCAGGCTACAAGACCACACAAGAGAAACAAGAAGTCCACCGGAAGACCAATGACACCAGAGCCGAACCCTGACACAACTGACTCGGAAGAGGGTGAGCCATTGTACTGGCTTGGTGTACCCAGATACCCTCGAGGGGGCCATTCTCCAGTCACACCAGTTCCAAGTGGAGCGCAACGGAGCTCCGGTCCAAGTGAACTAGGACAAGTCTTAAGGGCTCGTGTCCAACCTAGAAAAAAAAGTGCCATGGTTCCGGAAGAGGATCTAATTGTGTTAAGAGACCCAGACCTACCTCAACTAAGTGACGATCAGGAGATGCCTCAGGTTCAAGAAGAAGTTGACGTCACTGAGTCCAGTCCTGATCCAGTAGAGCTTCCTGACCCAGAGCCAGAACCCAGGGTGGAGCCAGGGGATGACATCCATCCAGAGCCACCATCTCATCTTAGGCAGTCCAGCAGGCAGAGACGTCCCACCACATTCTTCACCTACCCATCCTTGGGTCAACCAGCCTATCAGGCTCATCCTGCGGTGAACACCATCAACGTCCAACCTTCGCCATATCCTTCCCTCTACTACCCTCTTCTCTACTCCCAACCCCCCTACCCCTCTCCCCTCACCCTTAGCCCTTACTTACCTGTTTCATATGTTGTTCCTTGCTATTGAATCGAACAGAAATCTCAGGAAGAAGAATGCCTGAAGTCTAAGGACACCTGGGCAAGAGGAATATTCCAGGGACTTCTGTAAAGAGACTTTGTTAGTTTAAAGGTTTTTTTTATAATTCAAGTTAAGTGTCAGGAGCCACTTTTGCTGTTGGGGAGCGTGTGGTGAACACAAATGTGCTACCACATTTTGGGAAATTTTATTATTTTTAAGAAAAACATATGTCAGCAATTAAGACAATTATTATTTTACATTCATTACGTGTAGTCCATAACAATTGAGGAGAGTAAAAGTGAGAAATAATAAGCGGAACTGTTGACACTGTAGTCGTTCGCCCGCGGTTGCCTAGAGCGGACCAACTTCCTGTCCTCTCAGATGCAATTCGGGAAAAGACACGAGTGCTCCTGTGATTCTTTCTCTGAGACTCTACCTTTATTTTTACAGGTCAGTATCGTCTTAAAAATACAGTGTATGAGGGTTTTGTGCCTTGTTCTACTTCGGTGTTTACTGAGAGTTATGTTGACACCGCCGATGTAACCTTAAGTGGGGTTTAGTTGAAAATTACTGAAGCGCGGCACCGCAGCGGTGGTAAAGCCGAGCCGCGCAGCCCCAAGTCTCGCGAGAGTTACCGCGAGTTACCGCGAGAGTTACCGCGAGAGTTCGCCAGCCCGCGGGATGTATTTAAACTTGGTAAACTCCATTTAACAAGCAAATATGTGTGTGTGGTGCTCCAATTTAACTGTAAAGGCCCTGACATCAGATTATTCGAGATTAAAATATCTTATATATACTTTATGGTTCAAGTGATGTGGAAATGTTAAGAATAAGCTAAGAATGAATGTACATTTATGTTGTTACATTGCAAAGTAATACATCCAGGTGTGTTTTGTCTAATCTAGTAAGATTTATGCACTTATATCAGATTTGTGGATAAGCTATTTTGAGTTTGCCCTATATGTGAGAAAGAGCAATAAGACGTTTAAGGCATTATATGCTATCTGCACTGCTGATGTAAATGAGTGAAGGAATAGTGTGGTTAACAGTGTAAACTGGAGAAATGTAATGACCATAGATGCATATATTTGCCAAATGCCTTTTATTTACCTTTTACAGTTATTGAGCATATCTGACAAGTGAAAGCACTGGATGTAAATTATATTTGTTGATCTGAAATAAGAGATGCAATTCGGGAAAAGACACGAGTGCTCCTGTGATTCTTTCTCTGAGACTCTACCTTTATTTTTACAGATTTGTATTCTTTTTGTTATTGTGGTCTTCACATCTGGGACCCGTAACATATGCTTGAGCAAATCTAGTGAAATGGTCAATTACCACGAGAATATACTCATACCCTCCACGGCTGGCTTCCAAATGCAAAAAGTCAATACACACCAGTTCTAGTCAAAGTCAAAGTCAAAGTCAACTTTATTTGTCGATTCTTCCACATGTACAGGACATACGGAGAATAGAAATTGCGTTACTCTTCAATCCCTAGATAAATAGCAAATGAACATTTAAATATATTTAAATATAAAAGTGATTTAAAAAAATGCAAGTAAAATAATTAAAAAGTAAAAATTTAAATAAATACAATTTTACATATAACAAGGAAGCTATACAATATACAATATAATGGGTAAGTGACATTGAGTGTAAACCAGGCAGAGTAGTGCAAATAGGCAAATAGTGCAAATGGAGATTTAGTAGTGTACGGTAAGAGAAAGTGTAACAACAAAGTCTTATGAGGTAATGGCAGTCCAATGCTCCACAAAGTGACTGGTAACTGGTGCAGGCCAGTGAGTGAGTCAGAGAGTGTGTGTGTTTGTGTGTGTGTGACAGAGTTCAGTGAGACCGTGGAGGAGAGAGGGGAGAGGGGGCAGAATCGGGAGGGAGTTAAGCTTCCTGACAGCCTGATGGATGAAGCTGTCCTTCAGCCTGCTGGTCCTGGCCTGGAGACTCCGCAGTCTCCTCCCCGACGGCAGCAGCTTGAAGAAGCTTTGCATTGGGTGTGTGGGATCAGCCGCTATGCAAAGGGCTTTTTTAGTGAGACGGGTGCTGTAAATGTCCTGGAGGGAGGGGAGAGAGACACCAATGATCCTCTCTGCAGCTCTCACTATGCGTTGGAGGGTCCTATGACAGGGTAGTCCGATCTTATACTACCCATGGGAGCCCTGACGTGTGTTACTGGTTTCTTGGACATGATACAGGGACACTTCTGGGTCACATAGGCTTCAATGTCCTTAGCCATAAAGGGCCAATAGAATCTGTCCCTTGCGAGATGTAGCACTCGGTCTGTCCCAACATGACCCATCGTGTCATGTAAATGTCTTAATGCTAAAGTCCTGTACTTGGCAGGAAGCACTAATTGTCTTCTGTCACTGGTACATCTATACAAGAGGTCATTTTCAAGATGTAACTTACCCCACTCATGGAGGAGTTTATGGGCAGTTCCTCTTACCATCTTGCGTATTTCATCTGTCAGTTTTGCTCCATCTAGTTTCAGCTTGAGGATTTGGCCAATGGCTGGATCCTCTCTTTGAGCTTTAACCAGATCATCATGGCTGATGCTCAGCGAGTTGATATGAGGCTGCTGATGGGGGTCCAGAGAAGAGATATTGAGCATGGCTACTGTTGGGGGAAAACTCTGTAAAAGACCCAGGAGAAATAAAGACACAATGAGACAAGATCACTTTTTATGCTTTAACGTGCACACGGGTAAGCTGTTCAGAACAACTCACACCGTGTACAGAGGCTTGGCACTTTTTATAGGAAAGACAGTGAGAACAGGATAAGAAAATACAAAACAGATAAAATAAACAACTCCATATGTGGCGCTAGTCTCGTCAGCAGAGAGCTGGGAGAAAGCTGTGAGAGATAAAACAATCTAAAACAATATGTCCCAAAACAGTATGTCTTTGCTGAGAAAGTCTAAAAGGATAATTCTAAACTAATCTAACCATAGACGAAGGGCATCCAAACAATGCTTTGTACATTTAAAAGAAGGTAAAGAAACAATCATTTTTCCTGTAACAGCTACCCAAGCAACATCTTTCTGTCTGGCCACCTGGCTTCCATCCCAGACTGCCTGCACTGCCTCATCTGGAAATCCCTCTGTGCAAGCAGTTTCCTATTTCTCTATATCCAAGGGGAGACGCGAAAGAGTGTCTGCGTCTACATTTGACTTTCCTGGCCTGTATCTGATGTCGAACCGGAAATCCGAGAGCTCTCCAACCCACCTATGTCCCACTGCGTTTAACTTTGCGGTACTCATTACATAGGTTAGGGGGTTGTTATCTGTATAAAATGTGAAGTGTGGGGCATAGTACAGGTAGTCACGGAATTTTTCACATACAGCCCATTTCAACGCAAGGAACTCTAATTTTCCACTATGCAGGTGGTAGTTGCGTTCTGCTTGTGTCAGAGTCCTAGATCCATAGCCAATTACTCTCAATTTCCCATGTTGACGCTGATACAGGACAGCTCCTAAGCCCTGGTCAGATGCATCTGTATGCAATGTGAAAGGCAGGCTAAAATCGGGATATGTCAGAACAGGGGGGTTGGTGAGGAGGGTCGCCAACTGTTCTAACGCTCTCTGGTGTTTCAGGGTCCACTCAACGTGCTCTCGAGAGGACAGCTGTGGGTGTTTGCTGTTTCTCACAGATTTCGGACACTGAGTTTTGCCTGGCTTGGTCTGAAGGAGTTCATAGATTGGTTTAGCTATTCGGGAAAAATCCTGGATATACGAGCGGTAGTAGCTTAGAAAGCCTGCCAGCTTCCTCACATCACCAACTGTTTGAGGTGTCTTAGATGTCAGGGTTTTGACAGCCTCCAGGTCTGCCGGGTCTATTTTGACTCCTTCAGCAGACACAAGCCGACCCACATATCGGACTTCTTGTTTGAAGAGGTCACATTTCTCCGGCCTCAATTTTACTCCATGTTCTTGGAGTGCCTGGAGAACCTTGCGGAGGGTCTCAACTAGAGATGGCACGATACCACTTTTTTATGTCCGATACCGATATCATAAATTTGGATATCTGCCGATACCGATATGAATCCGATATAGTGTTTTTTAATCAACAAAACTGTTTTTTTTAAATATCTTGCTGCATTTTGTATAAGTTCATACTCAAGTTTAAAACAACAACTACACTAAAGCTATTCTGTTATACCTGTATGCAAAAAAAAATATTTCATAGTTCAGCAATACTGATCAATCTAATAAACTTAAACCTACACCATCCTCCCTATTCTGGTATTTTAAAGAGTACTTAGCAGAAATATTAAGCAACCTAACTAATAGGGTTCCAACTCCCAGCAACAACAAAAATAAATAAATAAAAAATAGGGAACCACCCCTCATGCTCCACCTCATGATGCTTAATCGACGTAATCAACCTTACTTTGATGCAGTGTGAAATAAAATGCACAGAAATCAATTATTTTTCAAGAAATATTAAATAGATTCAACATCTTTCTTCAACAAAATTGCAGACTGCACAGATGGTACCTTCCCAAAGGAAAAAGTACTATAGCTTACTAGGGTATATATATTAGACTTAATAGTCACTATATACAGTAATTGACTTCTATTCCTTTTACATCAAATTAAAACTTTGGGTGTCAGATAATTATTTATTAAAAGCTAGACATTTTAAATGAGAATAAGAAAGAAAAGTATGTCTTTGTGCCCCTTTTCCCTGTTAATGCCCTATCGGCCCCCCTGGCTAAACTTTGCTAGATCCGCCCCTGCACAGTTACCAGCGTCAGCTACGTAGAAAAAGATCCTGGTGTAGAAAGTAATATTAAATACATTCTAACAACAGCTTATCAAGCTTAAACGTGCTGCTGTTGTTCAGCCGCTGGTTTCCTCTTTCTGGTGCAAAGTGGGCCAAAAACAAACCAGAGAGACGGACTCACGACAGAAAAGCCGATCAGCTGATCATTAAGCAGTTTCATGATTAAAGTAGCAGCAAGAAGAGGCAGTCGCTTGTTAAGCTTAACGCGGGAATGCTTTACAAACATTCAGAGATGGACTTACACACTTGCTGTACTTCTCTCGGGGATAACTTTGTCGGAGGTTGCTAGCTAAGCTCCAAATGCTATCCAGACCACCGACAGGTCCCGCATGCCACAGCCGCTCTATCACATGAGACATACTGCTCCGACGTGCTAACGTTCTGAGGTGAGTTACGGCGTGTTGCAAGTTTTGTGAGGTGCTTTCGTGATATTTAATGGATCGGATTACATTTTTTATTTTTCTCCGATATCCGATCCAGTAATTTAGGTCAGTATCGGACCGATACGGATACGTAATATCGGATCGGTCCATCTCTAGTCTCAACATGGTCGTCAAATGTTTTTGCATAGCAAAGTACATCGTCGAGGTATGGGACGCAACATTCATCTCTAAGAGAGCCAAGCATCTCTTCCATGCGCCGCTGAAAAGCAGCTGGGGCATTTGTGAGACCAAATGGGATGCGAACCCATTCATAAAGACCCCATGGTGTTACGAAGGCAGTGAGGTGGCGAGAGCCCTCAGCTACAAAGCCCTGGTGGTAAGCTTTTCCTTGGTCTAAGATGCTAAACCACGAGTACCCACCCAGAGTATCAATCAGATCCTGTATCCTGGGCAGTGGGTGTCGATCGGGAACAGTCTTTTTGTTCAGAAGGCGATAGTCTATGCATAAGCGTAAACTGCCATCTTTCTTTCTGACACAGACGACTGGGGCGGCGTACGGGGACTGAGACTTTACTATCCAGCCTTTTACCAAAAGTTCTTGTATGTACTCTTTAACCTCTTTAAAAAGTGGCTTAGGGATGGATGAGTAGGTTTTCCCCAGGAAGGCCACCGCGCAGTTGGCTGCATGAAGAAAACAATACGTCAGGGAAACGGGAGCCGGTCCCTGTCACGGGACAAACCGTGTCCCACGCTCCGTCCCAATCTGACCTATGTAGTACTAGTGAGACTGTTGCTGTAAGTTTGGCAAAATGTGACGCTGACACCAAACATAATGTAGTGCCAACCCAGAGACAGAATAACCAAGAAAATAAATCTGCTATACTTCTTGGCAGTTCAACCAACAGTAAAAGTGAAAAATTAGCCAAACTAATTGGAAAAAAAGCTCTCACCCAGTGCCATCTAAATGGTTTAGCAGTTAGTGCTTTGTTGGACACGGGAGCTCAAGTGAGCATGATTGAAAGAGAGTGATAAATAAATATCTACCAGATACACCTGTAAGGTCACTTGATGAAGTCATTGATACTGAAGAAGAGTTAAAAGTCCGTGCTGTGAATGGTGACACTCTCCCATTTGATGGCTGGGTGCCAATCACAGTTAATTTGAGAGGGAATGAAGACCCTAATTTGTCAATAACTGTGCCTTTTCTTGTAAGCAGTTTTGTTTTGGAGAGACCGCTGCTGGGTTTCAATGTGATGGAGGAACTTGTGCAGGAACAACCAGGACGGTTCATGCCAACTCTCGTCACCCTGCTTTGCAATGCCATGTCAATACCAACAAAAAAGGCAGAGCTCCTGGTAAACCTCATCAAGGCTGATGAAGCCCCTGCACAATGTGGACGTCTGCGGACTGGCAGGTATGACACCCTCATTCCAGCGGGTCAGGTGATTTGGGTTAAGTGTCCAGTCTCACCTGCCATGAACCTGTCCGAATCTGTTTTCCTCTTTGAGCCTGATGTGGGCATGTACTGCTTAATTTTCTTAGAGAGCTCTTCGTAACTGAAGAGTATTTTTTGCAGTTCTATATCACGTTGGGAAACAGCAGTAGAGCTGGTATTCTGGGTCACACTGTCAGTTACTTCTGTACCACTATTATGACCATCTTCTAAAAACATTGCATTAGTTGGACTCACTTCAACACTGACATCATGAGGCTGAGCATTTGGACATAGATCACATGAATCATTACCAGTGGCAGCCTGTATCTGCAAATCAGAAACATGACCCTGGGTAACAGCATCAACAACATCTTTCAGTGACAATAAGTGTGACATGCCCTGATCTTCTGACTCTAATAAAGCCTTACTGCACATGAAACCACTGATGTACTCGAAGCAACTGTCTTCATCCCCTGACTTAAGGCAAGACTGATCCACTCCTGGCACTGGACCCAGAGATTTGGCAATCTGGAACAGTTCATCAGCAGAGAGGGCGAGAAGGTCTTTCTTGATGGCCCACACCAAGCTCCTCCTCTCACCTTCCGCTATGGTTGCTTCCCTATCCCTTGCAGTGGGTCACACAATGTCAGCTTTCGTACAGTTTTTGCCTTGATGGGCGATGGTCCGAGCACCAAGCAGCACCAAGCAGTCCTTATTTGTCTTTTTCCTTACTTCTTGTCCATTGTGCTAGTTGTGACACATGGCCAATGCATTTCCTGCACAATTAGTAGCATCTATTCTCCATCAGGCAGCAGCAGGAGGTGTCGGTAACAACCAGCAGACTGGAGTTGTTGGTGTTTTCTTGCCACTCTTGGCCCAAAGTACCGGTATTACTGGATCAGCTCCCAGCCTCAAAGGCAGGACTGATCCCGGACGAGCCCCCAGAAAACTGTTACAGGTACCGGGTGGCAGCACCTGTAGACAGCTATATATGTGTCCTGTAAACAGGAAAGAAATGATCAGACAGAGAGACTTGGCTTGCCGTTTCCTGAATACTCCGCCATTATGAGAAAACAGCGCGGACCATGCGCTTCAGGCTGCTAACAACAGGCCAAACCATGGTCTCACACTGCCACCTATTGGTATAAAAATGAAGCGTCCGCTACAAACATCCCAGGGTAGTTACCAAGTTTCCTGTTACAATTACTGTAGTTATTTAGGGCATTTCCAAATGGAAATATCACTTACATTGAAAGTGAAATTACTTAAATTAATTCACATAAATGTGATCACACATTAGTGGGTATCACACCAGCAAGGTGGAGGTGGAGTACTGGTTTGGGCTGGTATCATCAAAGATGAGCTTGTGGGGCCTTTTCGGGTTGAGGATGGAGTCAAGCTCAACTCCCAGTCCTACTGCCAGTTTCTGGAAGACACCATCTTCAAGCAGTGGTACAGGAAGAAGTCTGCATCCTTCAAGAAAAACATGATTTTCATGCAGGACAATGCTCCATCACACGCGTCCAAGTACTCCACAGCGTGGCTGGCAAGAAAGGGTATAAAAGAAGAAAAACTAATGACATGGCCACCTTGTTCACCTGATCTGAACCCCATTGAGAACCTGTGGTCCATCATCAAATGTGAGATTTACAAGGAGGGAAAACAGTACACCTCTCTGAACAGTGTCTGGGAGGCTGTGGTTGCTGCTGCACGCAATGTTGATGGTGAACAGATCAAAACACTGACAGAATCCATGGATGGCAGGCTTTTGAGTGTCCTTGCAAAGAAAGGTGGCTATATTGGTCGCTGATTTGTTTATGTTTTGTTTTTGAATGTCAGAAATGTGTATTTGTGAATGTGGAAATGTTATATTGGTTTCACTGGTAAAAATAAATAATTGAAATGGGTATATATTTGTTTTTTGTTAAGTTGCCTAATAATTATGCACAGTAATAGTCACCTGCACACACAGATATCCCCCTAAAATAGCTAAAACTAAAAACAAACTAAAAACTACTTCCAAAAACATTCAGCTTTGATATTAATGAGTTTTTTGGGTTCATTGAGAACATGGTTGTTGTTCAATAATAAAATTAGTCCTCAAAAATACAACTTGCCTAATAATTCTGCACTCCCTATAGAAGGTCAACAGATGCAACTTTTCCTGACGTGTGTGGACCACCGTGCGAAGCTCTGACAAAGCCTGAGAACATTTTGGCCAGCCGTTCATCATGGTGTATGTTGTAGCTTGTAGCTTGTATGTTAAAGTTTTCAGATGTCGCAAAGTGCAACTTTTAGTGCTTATCTGATTTTGTCATCCACAGTCTATGACAACTCTGTTTTTTTAGCTCAACTATGTTCTGGACATCAGCAGACCCAAAGATGAGCTGATTGTTGAAACGTCTTCTGGATGCCTCACGCGGTCAGGACCCAGTCGCCATCCTATATGGACCCGGACCTATAGTTAACAAAATATTAAATTATATTTAATTTTGACCGGCGATTCAATTTTAAGCGGTAACGTTACATTGTATTAGACCAGGGAACATACAAACCAATGGTGTGCGAGTTAAGCCACCCACGTGACACTACTTAGCCAATCACATCTGCGCATTCAAGGCGATCGCAACGCTGAGTGCAGACACAGACAGACAGAGGAAAGAGACGGTGAGAGGCGAATGACAAGCGAGACGATTAACGATACAGTGAGACAAGATGTGAGTGGGAGTCACAAGAGGTAAAACAACCATGGCGCTTTCAAAAAAGAGAAAAGTAGACATTGAAAATAGAACTTTCAAGACTGAATGGACCGACAGGTATGTAATAACGACAGGAGAGGTCTCAGTGTCTCACTCCAACTTTATTAACTGACTCTCAGAACTTCACATATAGTAAGCGCCAAAATCTCCACCCCAACACTTCCCTTCAACTTGGGTGTGAGTGGAGCCACCTGGTGGTCCGCCACACATACCCCCCCCCCCCCTGAACACACAGTTAGGTCTCTATTCAGTCCAGGACCCTGGGTCTAAGCAAACGACCCAAACGACTGAACCTGGGAGGGAGAGAACAGGCAGAGGAAGGTCCATCCTGTGAACGAGGCTGGTGAAGGCGAGCAGGAAAGGCAGGAGGAGGCTCAAACGCCGGTGGTCCGGGGGTAGTCCTGGGGGGAAAACCAGAGTCTGTCAACCCCATCGAAGGAGGACGGCCACGGCGAGGGGCCTGGGCCGGCACTACATTACTGTCCGGAAGAACATGTGCAGGTTTAAGTCTGTCAACACACACAGTCTCCCTTCGACCCCCAAAATCCAAAACAAAATGTTTCTGGCCCGGTTCAATAACCCTGAATGGGCCGTCATACAGCGGCCGCAGCATTGTCCTGTGGGCATCGTGCCTGACAAAAACAAACTTAGCAGTCTCTAAAGTCTTTGGAACAAAGGTGTCAGGCACGCAATGGCGCACCGGACCAGGAACCCGAAGCGAGTGCAAACGCGGGTTGAGAGATAGCACCGATGGATCGAAGCAGGGAGGAGGATTTTCGGGCAAGAATTCTCCAGGCATGCGGAGGGGCTGACCAAACACTAGCTCAGCTGGGGAAGCTCCTTAACCGCAGAGCGCAGCCCAAGCAAAACCCACGGGAGGCGGTCAACCCAATTGCCATCCTTTAAGGAGGTGTGAAAAGCAGCCTTAAGCGACCGGTGTAACCGTTCACACATCCCATTAGCTTGCGGGTTGTATGCGGTTGTGCGGTGGACTTTAGCCCCCAGTCCATCAGCCATGGCCAACCAAAGCTCGGAAATGAACTGGGGGCCTCTGTCTGACGCAATGTCCGCGGGTGGGCCAAAACACGAGACCCAGGTTGACAAAAACACCTTGGCCACCACTTCTGCGGTAGTGGACGCCAGGGGGACCGCCTCCGGCCACCTGGTGGTCCGGTCAACAACAGTCAAAAGGTGCGTAAAACCTTGTGACTGCGGCAGAGGACCCACCAGATCAACATACACATGATCGAAACGTTTGCCGGGTATGAAGAACGGCTCCAGGGGTGCCTTGGTGTGTTTATGAACCTTCGCGCGCTGGCAGGGAATGCACGCCGACGCCCATTCCTTAACAGATTTGCAAAGGCCTGGCCAAACAAATTTAGAGCTGACCAGTTTAACAGAGGCCCGGACCCCTGGATGAGAGAGAGCATGTACCGAGTCAAAAACTTGACGACGCCAGGAAGCGGGAACCACTGGGCGAAGGCGGCCGGTGGAAACGTCACAGACGAGGAGGGGACCACCGTCCTGCATGGTTCTGTCCTCTAGTATGAGGCCCGTCTGGGTGGATTTAAGCGCGAGGATGTCACCGCTCTGATCGGCAGCCATGGCGGAGTAGTCTATGCCGAGAAAGACGGGAGAAACCAGCGCACGGGACAAACAGTCAGCCACATGATTGGGTTTACCAGCCACGTGCCGAATGTCCGTGGTAAACTCAGAAATGGCTGCCAACTGGCGCTGCTGGCGTGCACTCCATGGATCAGAAACCTTGGACATGGCAAACGTCAAGGGTTTCTGGTCCACGTATGCGGTAAAGTGACGATCCTCGAGAAAAAAACGGAAATGACGAGTCGCCAGGTGGAGCGCCAGTAGCTCCCTGTCAAAAACGCTGTAATTGCGTTCGCTGTCACGTAGCGTACGGCTGAAAAAGGCGAGCGGTTGCCAGACACCCAAGATTCGCTGTTCCAGCACCGCACCCACCGCTATGTCCGACGCATCGGTGGTCAACGCAATCGGCGCTGAGGGGGATGGGTGGGCCAGAAGGGCAGCATCAGCTAACGCTGACTTAGCATCAGAAAACGCTTGGATTCTTTCCGGAAACCAGTCAACGGAGTCATTAGCTTTCTTACCTTTTAACGCGCCATAAAGGGGCTTCAGCAGATGTGCCGCTCTGGGGAGAAAACGGTTGTAAAAATTCACCATCCCCAAAAATTCCTGCAGTGCCTTAACATTCGTGGGATGCGGAAATTCCGAAACAGCTTGGACGTTGTCAGGCAACGGAACCGCGCCCTCGGCGGAAACACGGTGCCCAAGGAAATCGAGAACGGGCAACCCAAACTGGCATTTAGACGGATTAATAATCAGTCCATGCTCCGCCAAACGCTGAAAAACCTGACGCAGATGGAACATGTGCTGCTCCTTCGAGCTGCTGGCCACCAGTATATCATCAAGATATACAAAAACAAAGGGCAGCCCGCGCAAGACCGAGTCCATCAACCGCTGGAAGGTTTGGGTGGCACCTTTCAGGCCAAACGGCATGCGCAGAAACTCGAAAAGGCCGAAAGGTGTAATTACGGCGGTTTTGGGGACATCCTCCCCGCGCCCGGGAACCTGGTGATATCCCCGTACCAAATCGATCTTCGAAAAAACCGAGGTCCCCGCAAGATGGGCGGAAAAATCTTGGATGTGGGGAATGGGATAACGATCGTTCTCTGTGACATTATTAAGACGGCGGAAATCCCCACAAGGTCGCCACCGACCATCAGATTTAGGCACCATGTGTAACGGAGAAGCCCAGGCACTGTTCGAATGCTGCACGATGCCCAGGCGCTCCATGGTGGCAAATTCTTCCCGAGCGACAGCCAGTTTGGCAGGGTTGAGGCGGCGCGCGCGCGCGCGCGCGCGAACACCAGGGGCCCTACTGTAGTTATGTAATGCTCCACCCATGCTTCGTCACCGTGCTCGAGAAAGTGGGGACAGTGAGTGAGGGAAACTCAGAAAGCAAACACTGAAAAACGTCACCCAAATCTACTGAGTTAGCATGTACCACGGGCTGAGCACCCTGAGTCAAACAGGTAATGAGGAAAATAACACAGCATCAATTAAACATCTGTTAGCAACATCAACCAGCAGTCCGTGAGCACAAAGAAAATCAGCGCCTATTATAGCAGCAACAACAAAGTTCCACTGAAAGTCACGGTCATGAAAGCAAACAGTCACCAACCTTTCACCGAAAGGTTTTGATGGGAGAGCCATTATCCGCTGTTAGCAATGGCCCGCAGCCCTCAGCTAGCCTGTCCGAGCCAGCCGGGGGAAGAAGGCTCTTCTGTGAGCCGGAGTCCACCAGGAAACGCCTCCCCGAGCATGAGCCCTCTAAGAAAAGCAGCCTTTCCTTGCCAGCGGTCGCGGCTGCTACAGAGCGCTGACATGCCCGTTTCCCTGGGTCTGGAAACTGCAAGGCGGGAGACAGCGCCGTGCCTTCGCTCCAAAACGCTGGTGATAAAAACAAAGCCCTTTTCCGCGGTGCCGCTGTGCAGCGATTCCGGCCACCGTGGACGACTCGTCCACGGTGGCCGGAATGCTCCCGGAATGCTCCGGAATGCTCCCTCCGACTCGGAGGGCCCCTGGGGCATCGGTGAGGGGGCGGGGGAAAACGCTGGTGAGTTCTGAACAATCGCCTGGACGCCGAAAGTCCTGGTAGCCAGGAGGATGCGATCCGCCTCTTCCGCAAGGGAGCGGTAATCCTTCGTGGCCAATAGCGGGGAGTTGGCAAGGCCAGCGCGCATTGGAGCCGGCAGCTGTCGGAGAAAGAGGTGGGTGAAGAGAAATCCTCCGTCATCCGCGCCCAGCAAGGACAGCATGCTCTCCATGAGCTCGAGAGCGGTGCCGTCGCCCAGGCCCGTGAGGGAAAGGAGTTTCTCGGCCCGCTCAGCATCAGAGAGGGAGTAACGCCGCAGCAGCAGCGCCTTGAGGGCGGCATACTTGCCTTGGGCTGGGGAGTCCCGGACGAGAGTCATCACGCGGCGGGTTGACAGCGGGTCAAGTGAGGCCACCACATGGTGGTATTTAGTATCGTCGGCTGAAACTCCACGAAGAGCAAACTGAGCTTCTACGTGCACGAACCATGAAGGAGGATCGTGAAGCCAAAAATCCGGCAATTTAAGCGCCACAGCAAACGCAGCCATCGGCGGAGGTGAAAGTCCGGCGGTCCGATGCTTCCAGGCCGGAGCTGGCTTCGTCGTCGAGCCTTAGCATGTTCGCTACAGGGGTCACCAATGTGGAGGTATGTAATAACGACAGGAGAGGTCTCAGTGTCTCACTCCAACTTTATTAACTGACTCTCAGAACTTCACATATAGTAAGTGCCAAAATCTCCACCCCAACACTTCCCTTCAACTTGGGTGTGAGTGGAGCCACCTGGTGGTCCGCCACAATATGTTCATTCTTCCGGCCGCAAGCAGCAAACCAGTGTGTCTCATATGTTCAGAAACCGTGGCACTGATTAAAAGTGGCAATGTCAAACGCCACTATGAGACAAAGCACAAAGCTTTTGAACAATTATACCCACCCCAGTCTGAACTCAGGTCCCAGAAAATTAGCAGTCTCAGAGCCCAATATGATCAATCCACAAGGATCTTAACCAGTTCTTTCACCGCCCAACAACATGCTCATGAATGTTCCCTCAGAGTTGCTTGGATTTTAGGTCAACACAAAAAGCCCTTTGCAGATGCAGGTGTTGTCAAAGAGTGCATGAGTGCAGTAGCAGAAACATTACTTGAGGGTAAACAAAAAGAAGAGCTTTGTGACAAAATAAAGCAACTACCTATGTCAGCATCAACAGCCCGGCGGCGGGGTCTGTATATTCTCGATTACCGCTGTCGAGAAATAAAACAAACTTTTAAAAATCTGCTCCGGGTCGGGAGGGGCGGTATAACACACTTGGATTACTCCGTCACATCCTGTTATTCAAAAAATGGCGGATAATGCAACATATTGTTTACCTTCGGTTTTAAAACTTATTTCTCCGCAGTTCTCCCGGTATGCGGAGACGAAAATAACGTCGTCTTCTTGTTCTTCTTTTCCCCGCGGCGGCAGTGGAGGTTCTGCGGGTAGTATGGCGTCTAATTCGGCACGGAAAACGGCCGGATTTATGCTGCTACTCTCCGCACTATCGATAGCTTCTGTAAGTATCAGATTTTTTGATAAAACAAGTCTATCTAAACTTATTTAAAAAAATGATATATACTTATTTAATCGTACCGTAGTCCACTTGCGTGAAATCATTGATGTAGAAATCTAAAAGAAAGTAATCAAATTATTGACATCTCTGTTGATATATAATTTAAAGTCGTAAAGAAAAAAAAAAACAAAACAACTTACCGGGGTGAGGTACGAACAGATCTGGCGAGATGGCCCTGGCGCTCTGATCGGCGGCGTTGTTTGAACGGGATGCTGACATAATATTCACGGATTCTTCCTCGCGATTGGTAGAACTTTCATAGTAGGGGCCGAGCAGATATCGGCTCTTTTGACTCCCCTCCCGTTTCTTCTCTCATTTTATCCTCGTCTAGCGAGGCATCTGTTTTTTCGCATCTTTCTCTTGACAATATTGTCAGTTAGAGAGGGTTTTTTTTTTTTTCCTCATCCTTCGGGTCTCTCTCTCTCTCTCTGTGTGTGTGTGTGTGTGTGTGTGTGTGTGTGTGTGTGCAGTCGGGAGAGTTGAGGTATCCAATTTCCTTTTTTTGAATACCTTCTTGTGAGGGCTGTCTGTTTTCCGCATTCTGCAACGGTAAAATACGACTTAGAGGCGGATATTTGTTTTACCTTATGGGCAACAGTTGTTCTTGTTCGCCTCCTGTTGACAAAACTCGCCTCATGGTTTAAACTTGACTCTGAGAAAAAAAACTCTTTCCCACAGAGGGGGTGCTTTAATAAACTTATTCGAATATGAGCTTTTTTCCACTAAGGCTTATTTTAGGGGAGGAGATGTACGAAATTATTTACCGGGTTACAAGCAATGATAATATCGGCTGTTGACTCCTCAGTGTCATCATTTTCTGTCTATTGAGAAAACCCATTGTAAAAGTAGCTAAAAGTAATGAAGAAAAAAACTCTACCAAGGAGCAGGCTGCGCAAAACCTACCTCATATAGATGTTTTAATAATAATAATAATATTTTTTTTGGGGGGCGCAATATAGGTTATAAGCATTGAGAAAAAACTGATATCTGCTGTCTCATTCCTCCTTGACCCGCGGGGTGTGTGTGTGTGTGTGTGTGTGTGTGTGTGTGTGTGTAACAAGATCGCCTGTCACGGCAATTATGGTTTGTTTTTCAGTCACTTGTAAAAGGGACTATCAAAAGGAAAAGTAGTATTCACTAAGGGATATTTATTCATTTTTACACATACGAGGTAGGCAGCCTGTAGGTTACAAACGGATAGAAAGTTCTTCTTTTCATCACAAGCTATGGTGTATCTTAAAGGTTTTTTACTGCGTCTGTATTATAGGAAAATAAAATACTATTGAAAGAAACGGTTCTCTACAGGCAATAAGAAGTCACTCTTTTTTCCCATTACACGCGCCGGTGCAGCTTAAGAAAGTAAAATTACATCCGCTATTGTAAAAAAAAAAAAAAAAAAAAAAAAAAAAAATACAGAGAAAATTGACAAAATATTGAAACAGAATTCAAACTATGAGTTTGTGGAAAACTAACTGCCGCTCTGTCTCTCTATACAGCACAGAATCAGCTGCTGCATCACCGCTCTGCTTTTATTCCGCTCCCATGCTGCAGACCCTCCCTCCCTCTAAAAACTTTTTTCTTTTTTTTCCAACAACAGGTTTCCCCTCCCTTCTCCGGATGCCGGGGGTTTCCCACCCCTCCCTTCTCCGGATGCAATTCGTCACGCTTATTACACACTTCCGGGGGGAGGTCAAAAGGTCATGATTAGGGCCATCAATCAAATCGATTAAATTTTGTCACATACTGTAGGGAGTATCTCTCTGGCAATTTATAATCAAACAGTTTAAGCTTTCCCCATGGTGTCTTGAAGACCATATTGTTTAAAAGTCTGCAACTGTGTGCTAGCTTTATGATAAGAATTATCAGCCTATATTGATGGTTACAAATTATTGTGTGGGTGTGCATGTGCAATCTTTTATATAAAAAAAAACAAACAAAATTTGATATTTTGTAATGTAATATTGGACTGACTTGCTTTGAAATGCCAGGAATTACAAACTCAGATTTATTGATTAATTGAATGCAGAAAGTGAGAGACAGCATCTAGGTCTAAATCTTGTGCTGCAAATGATGACAATAAAAGTCTCAAATATAACAAAACCAAAGATTATAGATACTCAACAAATACAGACTTTTCCCATCACTTAAACCCAAACAGATCCTCAAAGTATAACTGATTGCATTCAATTTGCCTCCAAAACAACAACAACAACTAAGCTCAAACAACAAAAATGAGTAAATAAGATTTCCTATGCAAACTGGGCCTTTTTATCTTTAAAGGTAGAAAAGCTGGTCATCCAGTTTCATATTGGGCTCTTTGTGGATGCTCTGACCCACAAGGAAAGCCAACTTGTGGGCGTACTGGCAGGGAGCAGGCACTCTGATGATCCCCTAAAGCACAAAGAAAAACAATCAGGCATGACCAACACAATGCCAAAGTCAGTGACATTTACACAGTCGGGGAAAATTATTTGATCCTGCTGAATTTATACGTTTGCTCACTTACACAGAAATGAAGTCTAATTTTTAATGGCAGTTTTATTTTAACAAATATAGAAAAAAAAACATTATATCAGAGTTATGAATGGATTCACATGTCACTGAGTGAAAAAAGTATTTGATACACAAGTAAAACACAAGTGGGTACTTTGTGAAGGAACTCTTGGCCAGTACAGCCGTATAGTCTGTCACCAGGTTTGCACACATCTCTGGAGTGATTTTGGCCCGGTCCTTTTTACAGAAACTAAGTCCTTTAGGTTTCTCAGTTGCCACTTGGGAACTCAAAGCTTAAGCTCCCTCCACAGGTTTTCTATACAATTGAGGTCTGGAAACTGACTAGACCACTCAATGACCTTAATGTACTACTTCTTTGGCCGGTATGTTTTAGGTCATCATCATGCTGGAAGACTGATTTGGACTAGGGCTGCCACGATTAGTCGACTATCAAAATCGTCGACGACTAATTTAATAGTTGATGTGTCGTTTGAAGCTTTGTAAGATCCCAAAAGACGCAGGAATAAGTAGTAGTATTTAAGGGTGTAATAACGGACTGAAGCAGAAGATGGCAGCAGTGCATGTACAAGGATGCCAGCTGCCGTTAAACCTTGAAGAAGAGGAAGCCTTGTCCCAGAATTCGTAGCGCAGCCCTGCTCAGTTTCCAACAATGGCGGCAGCTAGTTAATTTTAATGTTACCCTTATTATTCTTTCTGGGTCACAAAATAAACGTTTAACATATTTTCAGGCGAGAATGTAGCTGTGTAAACTTCAAATATCTGCTCAGTTTATCCGTGTATTTCCGTGGTGCTGATGCTGCGCTGAGCAAAAACCTCCTGAAGCTTTTGAAGTGTGAAAAATCAGGGTGAAAAAATGCAGCAAAGACCTGACACAGGACCTGAGAGATGCATCTGGGCTTGCAGTTGATCCATATACTGCTTACTGAAGCCACATCAGAAATGGTGTCATTGTGAGGGTGGCTGTCAAAAAATTACTGTTAAGGAAGAGAAATTGGAAGAAAATGTTATGGTATGCCAAATGACACAATAACCAGACTGAAAATCCCTGTGAGCCCTGTTGCAACAGTGCTTATTGAGTCATAGTTTGACAGAGAATAAACAAAAACAGCCAACATCCACATAAAACTCTTGGATTACTTAAAGAATTGACCTGAAAGCTTGCCTGATACATAGATTTCTTGGAATATAAAGGTCATCTTACTGAATATTGATATACAAGATAAGGGGTATATAGTCTCAATGACACGGTCATCTTTGTATTGCATTATACTGAGTTGTTTCTCCTCATAAGCTGTTTCACAGATGAGCCATTAAAGGAAAAGCCACCACATATCTCTAAACGGCTCACACAACATAATCAGAGTGATATTCTTTTAACCAAATTAACCCGCAGTGTTATTTTTAGTGTCTTGTATTTGATCATTATTTCTGCAAGTTTTAGTTCACACTTACATCCTGTCAATGTTGTCTTTTTAAAACCTTTCTGAGACACACACAACAGTTTTAAAAAATTCTTTGGCAGTATAATAATCATAATGTAAAGGGGAAGTCTGATAAACATGTGTGCGTGCATGTTTGTATGTATTCCAGCAGGTTTGGCTGGATCCATTTCCAGTCGCAGCCATGTGCCCTTGTGCCCCAGGCTGTGCTCCGGCTCATCAGCCTACATTCTTGCTCTCAGGCTAGGCTTTGTAACATTGGGGACCAGCCGCATCCTACTTCTGAAAATGTCTGCCAGTGCCGGTGATTACCTGACAGTAAACACATGCACACAACTTTTATTTTTCACATCTGGATAAATAGATTTAAAAAACAGTGTTAATTTTTCTGGCGTGCATTACAGTGATGTGTTGGCAGCTTGCTCAGTACGTGTCTTCACATTTTGTTCTGTTTGCAGAAAACAAGTATGACTTCCTCCCAGCATCTGTAAATCTGCTTGCCGAGGCTCTTCTGGTCATGTCAGTCAGGGTCATAGTCCAAGGTAAACTTTGATAGCATACTGCTGTTCTCATTTGAAGTCATGCTGTTGTCTAAAAATTGTTTGCCTCATTCTGATGTCTTTTCAAAAAAAGGTTGCCATGGTTACACAGGCATGAGGCACATCGCCATTCTGAAGCTGGTTGGCACACAGTTGCCAGATATGGGCGGAGTCTTGGAGCTCTATCCTATCAATGGTAAGAATTTTTAATACAAAATAGTGAACAGATATATTTTCTGAAAGCTAAGGTCTCTACTTTTTTGGTATCTGAGTTCAGTGTGATAAGTTTAGAGGAAGAGGAAAATGTCGATGTGCTACATCTATTGTGAAATTCACTCTTTAATAGGTTGTTCCTAACCTGATCCTCTGGTCCATCCAGGGAGTGCTACCGTGGAGCGTGAAGGGCTCTCAGCTACCCTCGTGAAGGACATGAGAAACTACTTCCAAATCAGCCCAGAATACTTCTCCATGCTGCTGGTGGGGAAGGACGGCAATGTTAAGTGCTGGTACCCCTCACCCATGTGGTCCATGGCCATTATCTATGACCTGGTAGACTCTATGCAGCAGGGCCGTGCAGAGAGGTTTAAAGGGGCGGGTGCTCAAAGTTAAAAAGGGGCACATTGAACCAGGCTGAATAACAACAACACACATTCATCAAGAATCTAATATGGGAAGGGCAGGGCTGTGTTGATCTGAGACTGTAGACATTAAAAAGTCCAGAGGAGAGATGGTAGCTGATTAAACAAGTGTCATGAGATAATAACAAAATGCAAAGATTGGTGACAGCGCTTGGAACCATAAGGCAACAAAAAACTGTGAGAAATCATTTAGGCTCTGCCTGTGAATCACTCTTCCTTCTTCTTCCTTCCATCATTTCATATATCACTCTCCACTTGCTATGTGAGAACAAGGCACAACTTGCTATTGCAATAAACTATAATCTAATCATCCACACCTAACAACTCTTGCACTTAATCTATAATAAAATGATGACAGAAAAATGTTATAGCACTGCCTTTAGTAGCTTCACACAGCTCCTGCTGTTTCCTCCTCATGTCCTTCTTCAGAATACTGTATATACTATGGGCATCATGGTGCTGATCCAGAATCCTTACATTATTATTTATTACTAGAGTTACAATAATAAAGCAATGAGGAGGGGGAAGTAATAAATATGAAATAATGTCATTATGATGATTCCATTTGTTTCACTATCCACTCTGTGCAGGGCAAAGCTTATTACATGTTTAAACTGTAGAGATACAATAATTTTACTGCTGTAAAATCCAACTTTTGTCTTATTTAAAATATAAATCTAATATAATCTGCTTCTTAATGTATGTTCTTTAAAATACAGCGTGTGTTTTTAATATATTATAATTATAATAATGCATAATTATGTGGACATGCATATTAAATTGTTTTTTAGTGAAATATAATCCCTCCAGAAAGGCAGGAAAAGCCCGGAAACTTACTTTAAAACTAAATATGTTCCCTAAAACGGTGACAGAGCTACAGACCCATGACAGCCTTACACAGGTAGCCAGCAGCTGTGACCAGCACTACATGTGCAGTTAATAAAAGGACAGGTAATGTTTGTCGCGCTGTTGCACACACAGCACGCTCGTTTGTTTCAGTTCGTCAGTTGCAACAAGACAGCTTACCAACGTGTACGTAATAAATCAAAAATCAAATCAAATCAAATCACTTTTATTGTCACATCACATGTGCAGGTACACTGGTAAAGCACATGTGAGTGAAATTCTTGTGTGCGAGCTTCACAAGCAACAGAGTTGTGCAAAATACAATAATGTAAACAAGCAAAATACAAGAATGGCTACATCTGAAACTAATAAATATATGTACAATATATAATAGTATATGCATTTCGTATAATAGTATATGCATTTAAGCTAATAAGCTAATACTCCTGTGTGCTACACACTACAGTGCACGCTGTACACCTACTTACTGGTTGTGTCGCATCAGTCTGTGTCTCTGAGTTAACTTGTGTTTCTCCTACAGCTCCGGACCGCTAAAAATGCGCGTGCTCTTTGTGAGCTCGTTCCCGGCTCGTAACCAGCGCGTTCTGCCGTCAAGGGCGATCATTGGTTAAATGTGATCATGTGACTGATGCAAGCCAGATCCTTTTATTTAGCAAAACTGTGATTAATAGTTAAATATTATTGTTGAGGGGCACAGACAGGACTCCGCACACACACATTAAAAAAAATATATATATATATTTTTTTAAAAAGTTGCCTCAACAAAAGGGCACTTTGGGCACCCATCAGGAAAGGGGCGGGTGCTCAAGCCCCTCTAGCCCCCCCCTCTGCACGTGCCTGCTATGCAGCTCCGCAGACAGGAGATGGCCATCCAGCAGTGGCTTGGCATGCGCTGCCCTGAAGACTAATATGGTGGCTATGGTTACCATCAACGAACACGGTTATCAGGATGGCTATCACCAGGGGTATGGTGATAAAAGGTGCGTGCATTCCAATGATGCACACTGGCCTGCAGCTGGTCCTTGGTGCTACCTTCCTTTGGCCCAAAACCTTTGTGTGTCTTTCCCATCTCCCACCGGGCAGTTGGCACAGACGACTATTTTGTAGCACTTAGTGAAGGGAAGAAAAATGCTTTCACATATCCAGTTCTTTAACATTCCCTATATAGCATAGTACGCTGCTTTATACTTAGCAGCGTCAGATCTGGTTAGTCAGTAAATTTATGGATGAACCTGAAGGTTCAGAAATGGATTGCGTACTTTAGTTTTTGCCGGGTTTGTTTTTTTTTGTTTATTTCAACTTAAAACATTATTGCATCGTGTGTCATCTCTAACAGGCTTTTTTAGATCAGACTTACATAGTTTCAGCACACACGTTGATTTTGTAGATAATAGAACATTTTTATTGGACATCTGTTGCATTTGAAGTGCAGTTACCAATAATATTATTAAAAGCATCACATTATTTCTCTTTTGTAAAGTTTCTGTTGCTATACATTGTTTCTATTTATTCTTTGTTTCTATATGGCTATATGAAAATAAACATTTGTTTACTACCAGGTCCTTTAAATTATTTGTCTCACTTTCAGTGCCAATGCGCTGCAATAATCTTTTGAGCAACACCTCCCCCTAGTGGCAAAAGTGGAAAAATATTTCCAAGTATATTTTAGTGGTCATGTAATGATTGAAACAACCTGCCGTACTTGTAATATCTACAGTAGTTTTAGACCTTCTCAACTTACTGTCCCCTCAATGCAATCACATTTGCAAAAACACTTTGCGAGTAAGAAGGGCTTGAATCCACCTACCCATTTTCTTCCACTTATCCAATTAAGGGCATGGGGAGGCTGGAGCATCTCTCAGCTGCCATAGAGCAAGAGACAGAGTTTGTATTAAACATGGCCAAAGTGTATGTACAAGTGAGTCTTGTTCATTTAAAGCTTAGACATCAGACTGCGTTACAGTCTCTTTTCTCTTGGATCTGTATAATGTTAGTGGGTGTGGAACACTGTTATTCAGCAGGTGGGTAAACTATCTAAGAGTTGGCTTAAAGGAACTGATAGGGAGCTAAAACAGCTATCAAGCATGTGCAAAGTAATAGAAGAAAAACATGGAGTTAGAGCAGCTAGTACCCTTTAGGTCTTCCTCCAGAAAACCTCAGTATTTAAATAAATGCACAAATTTATGACAAGACATCAGCGATTGTATTAAATTGCATTACTTGCACAGAAGTAAAACAACTTGCCATTTATTTTACAAGAAAATGCATTCACACGTGAGGATTTTAATGGCACAAACAACAATCTTTAGACAATGTTATTTTACAGTTTAACAAGAAAATATTCAAGCCCCAAGTAAGAGAGGCAGGGAGTTTGTGGTGCTGACAGAAAGTCAGGCATTAGTGGCAATTATGTCAATGCCACTTATTCTGGCTCAGAAAATAAACAAATAAAAAAATAAACTGCCTCTTCCACAGTACAATACAAACTGAATTCATCATAGTGTGGATAAAGATTCAAAATCACCACAATTTCAAACAAATCTATTATCAAAACAATCCTGAAACTGCAGTTTCTGGTCCTTAGACGTCCAGCACCAGCAAGCAGTCAAATAGCAGCATGTACAACAGGAATCATGTAAAGAAATACACTGTCCATAAAAGGAATCCATAATGAATCCAAAAGTATCACTTATTTTCCAACAAACAGCGTTGCTGGTACTTTCCCCCATATGAATGACAGCAGTCATCCACAGACAGGCACGTTTCCAAAATATACACATTTCGCTAATTCTGTTATTAAACACTTTGTTTTTAATTCTAGGAGTCTATCATATAATCTATCAACAGTATCTTTCACCGTTTACCTGCTTATCACTGTTCAAATAAATGCTTTCACAGACAATCTGTGACCATGTTCCATCCAGTCAATTGTCCAGTTCGATATCAGCAGCAGGAAAGATGCAGAGTATCCTCTGGATACTTGGGAGTGAGCTCTATCATTACTACAAGGACTCTTCATCAGAAACACTGTCTGCATTTGCCTTTGTCAGGAGCTCGAGCTCCTCACTGTCCTGCAACACAAAAAAGAGACAAGGCATCAGAATGAATGAACAAGTGATCAAATCCAGTGGACAAATCTGCAGACATTGAGGCACTGTGCACATCTTTTTTCTGTTTTCAGAAAGTGGAGGGCAGTATTTACTCCCCGAAAAACACCGGGGAAGTACCGTGCATTTTAAAGCCACGGCTGCCAATGGAGAGGGTATTTTTGTTAGTGCTCTAGCAAAGAAACAAACACCTGAAACCTGGCATTTCACCTGATTTACAGGGTTTCTTCAATACAGAACAGGACGCTGGGGATGAAAAGAATTCCAGGATAGTATCCCCACAGACTACTGTATTGTTAAATAGCTTCTTCCATCAAAAAACACTTGACTACTAAAGGAATTCTATGAAGTAAGGCTCCAGCATGAGCCTGGATGCTATTTTCATAGCTGGGAATCAGGTTTCCTCTTGCACTCAAGAAATGACATTACAGAGAAACAAGAGCCAAGTTTCCTGCAGAGCACTTGGTATGTGGGCGGGAGTAGAGGAAGTGGATATACATCGGGGTTAGGTGAGCGAAGTTGTGTGAGGAAAAGGAGTGTGTGGGCTTGTGTGCGTGACTACTGAGGATTTGTGGTTTGTCTCCTACCCCTCTTGACCTCTCAAACACCTCCCCGTTGATGACCCGTAGTTTCTCCCGCTGCAGGCTATATTCCAGGTCCTTGGGCCAGCTGGCATTGTAGATAAAGATGGCCAGCAGGACCGTGGGTGCCTGGAGGAAGAAGTCCAGCGAAGGGTGGAAGTCAAAGAGGAAGAGGGAGAGGCCTGTGACCAGAACAGTAGTGAACTGGCCAGTCAGCACATGGAACATGTTGTCTCTGAATTTTAAGATGAAGGCCACGGATAAGCCCAGGGCAGCTAGGGAGAACACAGAAGATTATGAGTTCTTCAAATGCATACTAGAGATAGATAAATGAACTAGTCCAGTTAATAACAAATTACACCCAGCAGCTGGATTAGTGTAACTTAGCACTGATGCCAGAAGCAGGACCAAATACCCACCAGGCTCTGTTCAAAGGCATAAAACAACTCAAGTACCAGCAGCTTACAAGATCACAAGTTAAGATGATTTTGTCTGTAGACGACAGAAATTGTACAAAGTAGTGGTTTTGCATGCTACAGTCTTTTGGAGCCCCCACCCCAACCCCTCCTCTATTTACGCCAGCTTTCATCTGATTGGCTGCCCCTACATCTGAGCTTCTACAAACAGAACCAGGTGCTGCACCACTTCCTCTGCTTATCAATTTGACAGACTTCCTTCAACCCAGCCATGCCTTCCAGCTCATCCTGGAGGACACAGTATTCCCCAAGCCCGCTGAGACCTCCTCCCAGTAGGACATGGCCAAAAACACCTCACCTACCTAGGAGTCCAGGAGGAATCCTGGTTAGATGCCCCGAGTACCTCAACTGTCTTCTTTTGATGAACATATTTTCTCTTCCTCAAGCAACTTATATAATCCACATGGACATGTTTGCATATAATTCAAAGCAGCAAACTAATTAAATTAAATTAAATTAAATTAAATTAAATTAAATTAAATTAAATTAAATTAAATTAAATTAAATTAAATTAAATTAAATTAAATTAGAGTGGACATCTCCAGCAACAGAAATGACAGTAGGAGATCTCAGTTCAATAAACATCACACTTATGCCTGCTTGATATTCATCTTTCAGTCATATGCTGTATAAAACAGTATTCAAATGTCCCTCTGATGTGAGAATGATGCACTACAGTGCTGACTGAAGTTATCAATCTTGTGATAGGCAGAAACACCAAAAGTTAAAAATGGAACAGTCAGGTCACTAAACTGCTGAGACTGGAGTGGGGCTGGTGGAAACTGTGGCAGACCAGGGCACTGAAACATAGACAGACAGTTCTTTTGCAATGAAAAACATAAACACCCATGCTCCCGGTAGGTTTCCGCTGTGTCAGCTGTTTACATTATAGGTGCTTATGCAGTAACCATGGTAACCACGGACTCTGAGCGGCTGGATCGACGGAGGTCAGACAACAATTTTACATATATGATCTTCAAACAGGACACAGCCATTATCCGTCCTGGCCTCATATCAAATGTGAACGCAGACTGAGTCTATGTTTGACGTTTGCTTTATATCTAATCTTCCTCTCAAACATTTAAACAGCAGCGACAGTGGCGTGTCTAGAAAATTTTTGTTGGGGGGGCCAGGTAGGGGCACAGATTTGGAGAAGGGTGGCAGATTTAATTGGCAGATAATGTTTTAAAAAAAAATTCTACCAACCCTTAACCATAATTCAATAATCCTATAAACCTAATAACCAAATGCACTTTTAACTCTTATTAGAATGAGATTTTAACCACTACGGTGCAAAGTTTTTAGATACTGCGTTGATAAAGTACAAGAGATACAATCAGTGCTTTGTCAGTGTTTACTCAGCAGTCAAGGACAACAATATTTGCATAGTATTTTTACTGACATATAGTGCACATATGTTTTGGGCAAAAACATTTTTGAAAATTAAAATACGAACATTTGTAACAAACAATTGACAAATTAGCCAATGCCAATGCAAAACTTTATCTGCCTGTTAAAAAAAGAAGATAATCTTCTCACAAACTGGTGTTTGATTTTGAAACAGGAAAAAAGTGGGGAAACAACTGAAAAGACTAACATTTGAATAAAACCTGAAAGCAAGTAAATACTTTCTATGCTGCCTTATGGTAAACTTTGGTAATATTGATAAAGAACAACACTGGCTGATGATAAAATACAGTCAGCTGGCATGGTGACACTGCCAGTATTAACCTGCAGGGCTGGACTGGGACAAAAAAATTGGGCATTTTTACTACAGACCGACCCACCAGGTAGTAAAGCCATAAAGACTTTGACTGAAAACAAACCCTGTTGTGACAGTGATGTACAGTCTTGTTGGTATATGTATGATTTCTATACATTTTACGTCAGATAAAAACTTTGGTTGTAAGATTTAGATAATTATTTAATAAAAACTAGGTATTTTAAATGAGAATAAGAAAGAAAAGTATTTCTTTGTGCCCACCTTTCCCTGTTAATGCCCTACCTGGCCCCCTGGCAAAACTTTGCTAGACCCGCCCCTGCACAGTTACCAGCTGTCTGCTACATAAAAAAGGATCCTGGTGTTATTTGTCTCTCAGAAACAGTTCATAACTTCCCTTCAACTCATTCATGTCACCTAAAAGGTAAACCTGTTTCTCCATCACCTGTTCAGCTCTGATGGTTCAGTAAGGACCTCTCCTGGTTTCATCTTCATGTTTCCCTCTCACCACATATCTAAACAGACATCATGACCAGCAGCTTTACAGCTGTGGCTCCAGCACACATCAGCTGATACTAGAAATTAATATTAAATACATTCTAACAACAGCCGATCAAGCTTAAACGTGCTGCTGTTGTTTAGCGCAACATCTGCTGGTTTCCTCTTTCTGGCGCAAAGTGGGCGATAAACAAGAGAGAAAAGCCGATCAGCTGATCATTGATCAGTTTCATGATTGAAGTAGCAACAGGAGAGGGAGGGGGAGAGAATGAGAGAAGAGGCAGCTGTGCAGCATAAAGACAGAATAAATCCAGCTTTGTGTCTTTTTTCCATTCTAGCTAAAGTCCGGGACAAACTGCGTCTCTTCTCAGCTCAATACGAAACGCGTAATATTTTCTCTGAATGAGGGACCATTCCATTTTTTTAAGGAGCCGTTGGCAACTCTACTAACCTTATGAATAAAATAAAGTTCACTATCAGTAACATCATAGCACCCACCCAGCTGTATAAAAACTCCGTCAAACTGGCTAGAACGCAGTATGAGTTATTGCAACTGACAGTAAAAAGTCAGCAACATGAAAATAAACTCCACCTAAACTTGGTTTATATCTGACCCAGATAGACTGCAGGTCATAACTTCTTACCTGAAGTTCAGTTCACCTGACACTCGGACTGGTGGCTGCTTCGGGTCTCTCCTCCTGCCTCCCCTTCCCTCATCCACCTGTTGCCTCTGTGGAAGCCCCGTCATAGCCACCACCAAACAACGGAGTTATTTCTACACATCGACCTGCATCTGGCCAATCCACCACCTCTCATTGTTCATGCCATTACAAAAAAAATAAGTCACTGGGGATATGCCCGGTATGCCCGATGGCCAGTCCAGCTATGTTAACCTGCAACCAAATCTGCAGCTCCATACAGCAATGTTACGACTTAGATTATATCTTATAACGCATAACTCTTATGTTAGCTGCCCTCAGTAGCATACTGTCTGAAATATTCCACAGCTGCAATAATTCTTTAAGTGTTATTTTTTTCCTTGGTATTCTAATTTCACCGAAGTTTACTAAACTCAACAAACTTGATATTACTTACCGGGACATTTATTCTGTCCTCATTTTCTTTCACCGAAAAATTGTTTCCTGCAGTGCCATCTTTCGCGCTTGGCTCTCCTACCTTTGCTAACGTGATGCGCGCTGCATTCACTTACACTCGGATATCTGAGCGTCACCGTGAAAACATAATCGGACATTTGATATTTGATTGAATTTTATTGTTTTGCCTTTGGGGTGGCACCTGGGGTGGCCAGTCTGGTTTGGGGGGTGGCCTGTGCCCCCCCAGGCCACCCCGCTGGACACGCCATTGAATACGGGACGATTCCGTTTTTTAAGGGACGGTTGGCAACCCTAGCTACTATCCAGGATAGATGCCTTCGTTTGGTAATATCCGATACACAAGCTGCCTCATGTTGCTTCCAGGTTGGGAAAGAATGAAAAGATAAACCACTTTCAAGCTTATTCTCTTGCCGGTCGTGCGATCGAACATTGCAGCCGACCACACAGCAAATAGGAACCATGGCTGTTGTGTGTGCCTTCGCTCCGCTCTTGTGGGGGGGGGGGCTTTTTTCGCTTGCGCTTTATTTTGACCACGAAAATGGCGCATCAGGCCAAAATCCTTTCCACGCCCACCCCGTTACATCACGCTCCAAAGCCCTATGGTAACTAATGTTATAAAAATGCTCCGCCTCTAATGAGCATTTGAGCAGCCAATCAGAATCATCTATGTCATGTGATCATGAGTACGGCAGCGGATATTTCTGGTGAGAGTTTCGAAGCACCATGGATGACGAATTTGAAGGTACCAGCTCTCAGGTATGAAGCTAACCTTCAAAA
This sequence comes from Rhamphochromis longiceps, assembly GCF_057381845.1. NCBI lineage: Eukaryota > Metazoa > Chordata > Actinopteri > Cichliformes > Cichlidae > Rhamphochromis > Rhamphochromis longiceps. The sequence continues at coordinate 4,895,950 of NC_140564.1, forward strand.
GTTACATGAATACAAACAGGTACCTTGTCGGGTTTTTTTTCGTTTGTTTGTTTTTGTGTTTTTGGTTGTTGTTTCTTTTGCTTTTTTTTGTTGTTTTTTAACCCTGTCCTGTCTGGCAGGTATTGCAATCAGACTTGTGATCTGAATGCATAGTCATTGTGTTCTTAGTGAATTTGAATTAACACAATAACCTCTGCGGTTGACAGACGTGCCCGAAATCACATGACCAATTTAAGGCGTCAGAACAAAAAGATGGAGCGACCCAGGCTTATGGCGTTATTTTTGTGCCAGTTTTCTGAGCGCACGAAAAAAAGGTTTGCAAGTGCAAATGTTGCATTTTGAGGGGAAATTTATTTTGAATGAAGAAAAGCTGAATTTGAGTGAACAAAATTCATTCATGCGTGCAAAAAATGTATTTCAGTGTTTGCTATTATCCATACACACAACAGCAGCCCCTCTCCCTCGGTTTTTCCATTTGCGCTCGCTCGCAATGTGTTGCTGGCGCTCTCAACATTTCTGCCTGTGCGCGCTCAACTCTTTCTCTACACCGTTATATTTGTGCCACAAAAACAGCCAATCACAGACTTGGATGCAAAAAAATCTGATTGGCTGTTCTGGTCTCCAATCAGCTCGAAGTGACGAAATGCAATATCCCAGAATCCATTTCAGTTAAAACTCAAACGAGGCAGTGGCGGAGGACCACAGAGTGGCAGAGTTTGAAATATTACTCTTTCTGGGTCACAAAATAAACTTTTAAGATATTTTCATGCGAGAATTGTGCTGTGTAAACTTCAAATATCTGCTTGATTCATCAAGACATCACATATTTCCATAAGTGCTCTAAAGTTTTTTAAGAAGATAGAGAAAGAGTTGAGCGCCCCCCCCCTCTTTCTTAAATAGATAACTATCATATCTGACATCATATCTCACAGTACAATAATATTGAATGGGTTGCATTGTTGTACCTTGTCATGTTTCTCAGGTCTTTGTCTGAATTTCTTATGAACATTACTTGTCATGTTCTTATGTTGTTGCTAAGGATTGTCTTATTGCACTGGAGTCACACTGGGTTAAATTTTTACACTTGGGTTTTAAGGGGTATTTATTATTTTCTTCATTATTGTATTTATGGGTTGTATGGAAGCCCCAAACACAATTTCATTGTTCCTGACAATGACAATAAATACTTAAATCTAAAAAAAAAAAAAAAAAAAATCTAATCCTCATACTCAATACTCAAAGCTTCATAGAACTGAAACAAACATTTATTTTTAGGTCCATTCTGCTGCTGATACATACTTTAGGTTTCTGAATATTAAACTTGTTGCTGCCTTTCACAGTGTTTAACTTGAAGACCCTGAGTACTTTCTCCCACAAATTATTATAAAATTATTTTAACATTACCTAATAAGACTGATTCAGGACAGACGGTTAGTTATTGTAAACTTTTCTAGCAGTCAACCACAAACAGGGAACAGGCTGTCTATTCTCTCCATCTGTCAGCTGCTGCTGGCTCTTCCTCCTCCTCCTCTACAAGTGTAACTTATAAATACATGTTCAGACTTTTATTACACAATCAGAGAGAGAGAGTGCAGGACAGACAGACAGGTGACAGTCTCAGGTGTATACACTGCTACAAAACAGCACCAGAGAAGGAGGATTTAGTGTTTGTGTTATTACGAGTGCTAAACAAGAAGAGTTCCCAGATGGTACAGTGGACACATGTGTGACTCCTGTGATTAAAGCATCTTTCTTTCAGCTTAACGAGTGAACCGTCAGCTCGTTCAAACACACGTTAAAGTCCGTTTGGCTCGACACCACCGAACAGAGGCAGCAATATAACATAGCTAACATTAACAGTGCAGTGAATCCTGCTTGTGCCGTGATATTCAGGACTGCAAACCGAGCAGCATCACTGACTTTCAGCTTGTTGTGTTTGTGGATATACGACTGATTTTAATTATCTATCAAATCATCACATTCTCTGTAAGATTAAGGTCAACTATATATATATTTAGAAGTAGAAGCTTTAAAACCAAGTTAACGCTGAAAGTACAAACATCACTAATGTCACACAACTTTGCCGACATGCGGCCAACACTAATGTTTCAATGTTCTTCATTATAAAACATTCGCACATAAATAAGTGACATAATATTCAGTACTTACTTTTGACAGTTTACTCTTCAGCTGCTGCCTTCTGCCGTATTATGCGGCAAAATTATCCACACCCATGGCCGCGCTATGAATTGCGGGATATATGGGACCACGAAGCGTGCACCGGACCACGCTTGATATTTGGGGAAATCGACGGCGCATTTGGAGTACACTTCGAGTTGGGACAGTCGTCACGTGGCGGTGACGTAATCACACTCAAAATGCGTACTTCAAGCGTGCGGTCTCTGAATTGGGACACAGCCCCAGTCTCCATTTCAACTTGTGTTGAAAGTGCGGACTTCAAATGATATTCTCTTAATTGTGTTAATAGGTCACGTAAAACCAGAGTTATGATTCGAAACAGTACAAACGGTGTTTTCTGAGGACAGCGCTACCAAACACTCTCCGTTGGCGACCAAAATTTTAAAAACAAAATTAAAAAAAAAAAAAAGGATGCATGTCTGCCATTACCTGCCAAAACCGGAAGTAACATAATATTTCGTGGGAAACGTAGTTTTTCCCCTCAGGGCCTTGGTGAACCTATACTGGTGGTTTTAAGTTATGTCTGACATATGTCTGTGCAGTTTCTGGGATGCTTAGACCTCAAAATGCACTGTTGGAAATTATTTTATTTTCTATGTTTTGTTTTGTTACGTTTCTTAAAACAGATGGTGATCTTTTCTAAAAGCGATAGGACAGGTGTGGAGGAGAGTGAAGCAAGAGAATGGGTTCCTAAGGTGGGCAAGAAAAATCCAGCAAAGTTTCTTCTCCTGTAGTTAATGATGTAAATATGTTGTTTCCACACATCCATGGAAAATGAGCAAAATATATATTTTTCTGCTCTAATAACAGTCTGTGAGCTCATCTGAAGATGATGGGACAGATGACTGGAAACCCACACAGGATGAATCTGAAGGCTATTCAGAAGAGGAGGAAGAACAAGAACGTAAAAGGATTCCTAAGGTAGCCATGAAAAACAAAACTGGGTGTCCTATGCCACAAAGAGATGTGAAATTCATCCTCAGTTTCACTGCTTCCACAATCTATCCATCAAAAATGAGCCAAACATATTGTTGTCTTCTCTTAAAACAGATGGTGGCAGCATCTGAAGAGGATGGGACAGATGACAGCAGACCCACACAGGATGAATCTAAAGATGATTCAAAGGATGAAGCAGAACATTTGGGACAAATGATTCACAAAGTGGCCATGGAAAAGGTAAAATTTGTTCTCAGTTTCAATGCATTCAACAAAATATGTCTTTGTATTCTTCTGCGTCAGATGGTCAGCTCATATGAAATATGCAAGGAGTAAAGGTATTGAAGGTACATGAGTTTAAATACCTGGAGTCAAGCATCCAAAGCAACAAGCAGTGCAAAAGGCCAGGCAGGGGATGGCAGGGCTCAAGATGCTAAGATTTTGTTTGGGAGTGACCAGAATGGAGAAGATTAGAAATGAGTGCATCAGAGAGACAGCTCATGTTGGGTGGTTTGGAGACAAAGTTAGAGAGGCAAAGCTGACATGATTTGGACATATGTAGAAGAGGCATAGTGAATATATTGTTCCATATGGAGCTGCCAGGCAGGAGGGAAAGAGCAAGCCCTTAGAGGGAGTTCAAGGATATAGTGATGGAGGATATAGATAGGGTTGGTATGAACGAGGAGGCGGCTATGGATAGAATAAGATGGAGGCAGATGATCCACTGTAGTGACCCCTAAAGGGAGGAGCCAGAAGAAGGAGAAGAACTTAGCTCATTTGAAGAGGATGGAACAGATGATGGGAAACCTCCACCAGATAAATTCAAAGACAATTGAGAAAAGATGAGTTTAAGGAAGAGGTGAGTTAGCTCCAGTCCATTTTAGTGAGGTCATGAGGAGGAGGAGTAGTGGGTTTCGTACACAAGATTAATTCAAAGACAGTATATATATGTTCAAAGAAATATAAAGGTCAAATCAAAAGTAGTCAGAATTACTAACAGTACTGCAGATAATTTATTTTCATTGGCATTTGTAAATATTAAGTAAGAGTAAGACAAAAAATAAAACTTTTTTAGTAGTTGTATGCGTCTTCTTTTTGTGTACAGGGGGCGTTCGTGAGCAGTGAGTTGCCACAGAGGACAGAGGAACGGCAACAGGTTGCTGTCGCCTCAAAGACTCAAAGGCATCACTATGTCAGAAATGGACACAAGTGTCCCATATGTGGACATGTATATACTGATATTGTTCAGCACCTAAGAGTCACAGAGCAGGTTGTAAATAAAACTGAGCTGACTCTTTTGAGCCAATTTTCTCATCGGCAGTAAGTGTCTTAATAAATTCTGAAAGATAAATTTATATTTACTGTCCCTACACATTTGTTCTAAGCACTGCATTTATTTGATACAGTGGTTTTTAACCTGGGTTCGATCGAACCCTAGGGGTTCGGTGAGTCGGTCTCAGGGGTTCGGCGGAGCCTCCGCCATGACATGCATGGCTCATTTTGTGCACCAGTAAAAAAATCACATTTTATTTTTCACTAAAGAGGGGTTCAGTGAATGCGCATATGAAGCTGGTGGGGTTCGGTACCTCCAACAAGGTTAAGAACCACTGATTTGATACAATTATCTTACACATCCAATTTCTATTTCCTCCTACTCAGAATTTTTTTTACTATTTTTACAGCTTTTCTACAAATCTGGACTGTCCAGTCCGCTTATGTCAGTCAAAACATCTTAATCGGCTTGACAAGCACCTGGAAAAGGTCCACAAATTACAGGTATGTTATTGACTTTGTGGTGTTTCTGTGTGGTTTTTGTGTGTTGGTGAGGCAGCCTTGATCTCTGGAATCAGATGTTTATGTTAAAGGGACTTACATTTAGCACCTTGCATTTTACATATTTGTTACTCTGGTGAAATGAAAGTCTTCCAGTTTCTATAGAAGAATACGGTGGTTCTTTCTTTGTCCGTATGCTGCATTTATATAATGTTCCTCGAGCTCTAGAAAGCATGTTGTGTGCATAGATAAAAACATGAAGGATGCCCAAATAAGTAAAATACTGACAGTTTTGATATATGGTTACTAGGGGTGCAATGATACACAAAATTCACGGTTCGGTTCGATACTTTGGTGTCACGGTTCGATATTTTTTCGATACAAAAAAAATGTTCATGCCTTTTTAATTTGTCATTTATTAAAATTATAAAGTTTTACAGTTTTTAGATTTTATGTTGCTGAAACAAAAAAGTAATAAAAAAAAACATATCTCAGGGCTCGCAAAATTTCAAAATCCCTGGTAGCCCTTTGGGCAGGGACTCTTCAGTTTTTGGTAGCCCAAAAGAAAATTTAAGTAGCCTGAATAAAAAAGAGAGCAATTTTTGATTTATGTTTTGTTTCCTGTTTTGTTTCCTTTACAATATTATACATTAAAGTATAATATTGTATAATTATATAATATTAACTTCTTTTCTTGTGCGTGTTTTTTATTTTGACAGCGAATGCGCACCTGCGGACCACTTATGTGCAGCCCTGGTTATTTAGCTCATCATATTGCAGCCACAGAAATTCTTTTGTCCATGAAACCATAAAGCTGCACTTTCTTTTTGCCTTATAGTCTGATTTGTCATAACTTTTCCGTTTTGTGGTAAGCTTTTCTTTGGCTGTCACTTCTTCACCCTGACCTGTCTTATTTGGCTCAGCAGAACTAAACAATACAATATGCTTCTTCTGGGCTATATTCTCAGCAGCATATTAAACATATTAGGTCCCCATAAGGAGAATCATGTGCTAACGGCTGTCTAAATGACTCGGGTAAAGTTTGTAGCATGCATGCTTGCTGTTTTTGTCTGCTTCCACTTGTCTTTTGCGCTAGGATGATGTTGGAGTAAATGTGCAGTCATATTCGTTGTGTTCCCACTAGTGCTGTCAGCGTTAATCTTGTTGAAATGACCTTAACGCCACAACACGGCAAATCTCCGTTAACGAGCTACCGCGGATCGCCCCGTGCCTGGGGCTGGACAGCCAACACGTTAACGAGCTAACTGCGCTAACACACTAGTTCCCACCCCATGTAATTGAGCATTGTGTGGCACATCCAACATACTGTTTTACTTTAGTCCATGACGCGCTTACCTTTAGGGTCATACTTCACATGAAGACCAAAATAGTTCCAAACACCAGATCTGAATGAGGGTGGGGGAGGTTCAATTTGCCATGGTGCAAGGAGAGCTTAACTTCTATCTGGCTAGCTTGCCCTGCGCTCAGTGAATCTGCATTCGACTACTCTGCCTAGGCTGCATTGTCGAGCGCAGATCCACTGAGCGCTTAACACAGACAGCATCGTCAGAAGGAAAGTTGATAAAATAAATTAAAAATTTTATATTGTTCGATACATATGCGTACCGAACCGAAAGCACTGTATCGAACGGTTCAATATCGATATGAGTATCGTTGCACCCCTAATGGTTACACAGAAAACTGTTTCAATTTAACCCTAATCACATCTAATACTAACTTTTTCAGAAACCTATGATTAAACTTTACATGCAAAAGGCCAAGGACAGACACGTTGCTAAAGAACTGGCACTTCTGAGGGCATCAAATCCCACACCACAAATGGTCTCACACATGGATGAAGTGGATGATGCTGTAATTGAGGAGGGCATCTTTAGGGCACTGGAGGAAGGGTCAAAGGTTGCTTCTGCTATAGCCTCTTCCAGCGAGGCTCCCAGTGACCATGCTACACTGATCCACCTGCCTGCTCCTCCCTCTGACAGCGAGGCTCACAGTGACCATGATACACTGATCCACCGGCCTGCTCCTCCCTCTGACAGCAAGGCTCACAGTGACCATGATACACTGATCCACCTGCCTGCTCCTCCCTCTGACAGCGAGGCTCACAGTGACCATGATACACTGATCCACCTGCCTGCTCCTCCCTCTGACAGCGAGGCTCCCAGTGACCATGATACACTGATCCACCGGCCTGCTCCTCCCTCTGACAGCAAGGCTCACAGTGACCATGATACACTGATCCACCTGCCTGCTCCTCCCTCTGACAGCGAGGCTCTGGGTGACTCTACCAGACCAAACCTACAGCCTCCTCTCTCTGCCAGTGACACTCTCAGTGACCACACCATCCCAATTATGCAGCCTCCTTCTATCTCCAGCAGCAAGGTTACTTGTCATTCAACAGTGGTATCCCCTGATGTGTTAATCCCAAGCAGTGCACCTTACTATGCAGCAAAGCAAAGGAGGGGACGTCCTCTCCCGAGGACACCTGCTCCTGGTTGCAAACACTGTCAGATACTGTTCACTGAGCTACAGGTGGTGAAGCAGTTGCTAGAGTGTGAACTTGAAAGGAATCATGAGCTCAAGCAGATACACTCTTCAACCAAGCGTGCAAATGTGAGTATTGTTTATCTTGTATGATTGTACACCTCATTGTGAAACATTCTTTCATTTGCTTTTGATAAACAAATCTGCTTAATGATCCTTTTTATTTCAGGTTAAATATAGCAGACGTAAACGGTTTTCACCCAGCAAAGCCCCTCACTACGGTAAATAATATATCTTATCAAACTTACTACTGTAAAATTTCAAGTTTCATGTTTTATTGTCATGTACAGATAAACATTGTAGCCACAGCTTTACATGAACATATAGAAGTGAGCAGTTATATTAAAGAAGAAAATGTATTTATTAATAATAATAATAAATAACAAAATACTAAAGTATTAATATTAAGAGAATTTGTTTGGAATTTACAGTTGTGCAAAAACTTGTGCAGTAAGGATTTAAATTGGTTTATAGTGACAGTTTGTAGAGTCCAGTAGTTGTAGTGAGTGTGTAATGGTGTGTGCCGAATGTCTGCAGTTCAGAAGTCTGATAGCTTGTGGGTAGAAACTATCCCTGAATGTTCCTGAACCACCTGCCGGTCTGTGGCTGGGGTGGCTGTGATCAGAGAGGATCTGCTGCATCTTCCTCCTGCATGGCTGGCAGTTCAGTCCTGTTGATGCGCTGTGCTTGAGAGAATCTTGCATCGTATGACTGACCATCCTGGGATAGCGATCCCTACTCGATTCATTTATGAAGAGTCAGTTCCTCTAGGCTAGGGGTAGGCAACCTTTCTGATGACGAGTGCCGTCTAAAATTTCCTCAGAAGTCAATGTGCCATATGATTGCATTAGCAAAAAATGTAATAATGCTCTATGTTAACAGTTACACACTATATAGAGCAACTTTATAGAATTATATTATAGTGTGTAAATGTGTGCGTGAATGGGTGGATGACTGGATATGTAAAGCGCTTTGGGGTCCTTAGGGACTAGTAAAGCGCTATATAAATACAGGCCATATTTATTATATTTATTCTCAGATGTTGGCAGCTATCAGTGAATAGTTATCAGCTATTTTGAAACAAAAAAAGACACTTTTTATCCATAACAGCAAATGAACTGTACAACAGAAAATACAAATGCTATTTATGGTGTCCTCACAACAATGATAAGAAAAATAAACTGGGCCAATATGGCATGTTTGTTAATAAAGAGATACACATGCTCACACAGATATGTAGAGACAAATACTGTCAATAAGGCCTCTGCAATGTTTTGAAGACAGTTAAACTTGTCAGGTTGTGATGTCCAGCAGGTGAAAATGCAGCTCCATGACCACGCACAGCTATGGATTCCAGTTAACCAATACAAATGTACTTTGATATGACGTCTGTTCTTGCCTCATCAGTAAGACTGGTGGAAGAATTTAGGGCCCATGCAGAAGGTGTGAACCCTAGCAGAAAAATACGTGACAATGCAAAGCAGCGAGCCACTCATGTCATCCATTTTCTGGAATTCATGGCAGACCCAGCGATTCCAAACGTTGACCTTCTGTTTCTGAGGAACCATGGAAAAGTCCGTGAGTAAGTGTTTAATTTGAAGGATTATTAGTTTCTATATACATGTGTGCATATACAGTTTAACACATGAACTAATTTGTATTTTTGACTTTGGAGTTTTCTAGCACACCTGCAAGCAAAAGGGTTTAAACCAACAACTCAGAGAGCTTATCTCATGGATGCTATTGCTTTCATGAAATATATATTAAACATGTCACCACCACAAGTCAGACTTGGAAAAAAAAGGTTCAACGCCCTTTTGGTCGAACTGAGGGCACGTAACAGAGATGTTGGCCGTGAAGTAGTCGTGCACCAGCTGAATGTGCGGAGATCTAAGTCTAGTACGTATATAATACACATCTATACCTCTACCTACTTTAATGACATGATGTTAATAATAAAGTGTCTAAGGTATTGTGCTTACATTTTTTTTTAGAAAGACTTGTCAAAGCAGAAAAACATGCTTTGTTCATTGATGAGGCTCCCCAGAAGATTGCTGCCGCACTGGGTATGGATCACTGCAATGATCACAATGACACTGAATGTTCATTTTACTTAAGAGTGATTATACAGACTTCAGATCTGGGTTAAGACAAAGCCCCTACAGATCTTTACATCACAGTGACCCACACACTGAAACTGAGCTTATGTCTTTTCTGTCTAATGTCCAGTTTAAATTTAAGAATAATGTGCAGCTTGGTCAATGTAATGCACATGAAGCCAGAGCTAAAACACATCACCATTGCAGTGAAATATGTGCAGCTCTGCCTTAAGATGGAGCCCTGTACATTTTGATCTTGTTATTTCTGGGATGATTGTAAAGATAATTTTCATTATTATGGCTAGAATAAAGTGTAAGAGGTATTTGCACTTACAAAGAATAAGACTTTTACTTTTATTGTTTCATAAAAGGTGTCCACAATTTAAACTTTAATTGCAGGAAATTTAATTAAATAAGAATAAGGAAAATAAAATAATCACAAAACAATAATCAGATTACTTAAACTCTACTTATCTAACTAAGATGCTCTAAGCTAATGCTAAGTGTGTTCTTTTCTTTGGTGAGGAGAGGTTGGAGGAAGGATGTAAATCAAAATCCTTCTAAATTAACCGCCTAACACAGCAACAATGAGCAGACAAAAAGGAATGAATTCACAGGTTGGACAGGTTTTCAACTGTGAACCTCTTCGATCCAATCTTTTGGGCTGCTCATCTTGCAGAAGACAAAAAAGAAAAACACAAAATCTCTTCTTCACCTCACCTGTTCACCACCCCCCCCCCCCCCTTCTCCTACTGGACGTCATATCTTCCCACACCTTATCTATCAATGTGTAGCTTTTAAAATTGTGAATGCTTCATTACATTTTCATTGTTATTCTTAACATAGAGCATTCATATTCAATCACTTCATGTTTCATTCAGTTTATGTGATTCTACTTCAGTTAGATTTGTCTTTAGGACATTTTCACAAGAACATCCATTGTAACTTAATCCCTTTCCAATTCGAATGCTTTAAAACTCAGTTAATTACCATTTATTTCTCTAGTTATTTTATGATTTAATGAAAACATACATTTTGTTTGTCAGATATTCTTTGAGATTATTAGCTCCACTGTGTCACATTATACACAACACACAGAAACACACACACCAAGGTCAGACACTCTGTGAGGCCTGTTATTAGAATCACTGTTATTCTACAGGGAGTGCAGAATCATTAGGCAAATGAGTATTTTGTCTACATCATCCTCTTCATGCATGTTGTCTTACTCCAAGCTGTATAGGCTCGAAAGCCTACTACCAATTAAGCATATTAGGTGATGTGCATCTCTGTAATGAGAAGGGGTGTGGTCTAATGACATCAACACCCTATATCAGGTGTACATAATTATTAGGCAACGTCCTTTCCTTTGGCAAAATGGATCAAAAGAAGGACTTGACAGGCTCAGAAAAGTCAAGAATAGTGAGATATCTTGCAGAGGGATGCAGCAGTCTCAAAATTGCAAAGCTTCTGAAGCGTGATCATCGAACAATCAAGCGTTTCATTCAAAATAGTCAACAGGGTTGCAAGAAGCGTGTGGAAAAACCAAGGCACAAAATAACTGCCCATGAACTGAGAAAAGTCAAGCGTGCAGCTGCCAAGATGCCACTTGCCACCAGTTTGGCCATATTTCAGAGCTGCAACATCACTGGAGTGCCCAAAAGCGCAAGGTGTGCAGTACTCAGAGACATGGCCAAGGTAAGAAAGGCTGAAAGACGACCACCACTGAACAAGACACACAAGCTGAAACGTCAAGGCTGGGCCAAGAAATATCTCAAGACTGGTTTTTCTAAGGTTTTATGGACTGATGAAATGAAAGTGAGTCTTGATGGGCCAGATGGATGGGCCCGTGGCTAGATTGGTAAAGGGCAGAGAGCTCCAGTCCGACTCAGACGCCAGCAAGGTGGAGGTGGAGTACTGGTTTGGGCTGGTATCATCAAAGATGAGCTTGAGGGGCCTTTTCGGGTTGAGGATGGAGTCAAGCTCAACTCCCAGTCCTACTGCCAGTTTCTGGAAGACACCTTCTTCAAGCAGTGGTACAGGAAGAAGTCTGCATCCTTCAAGAAAAACATGATTTTCATGCAGGACAATGCTCCATCACACGCGTCCAAGTACTCCACAGCGTGGCTGGCAAGAAAGGGTATAAAAGAAGAAAAACTAATAACATGGCCACCTTGTTCACCTGATCTGAACCCCATTGAGAACCTGTGGTCCATCATCAAATGTGAGATTTACAAGGAGGGAAAACAGTACACCTCTCTGAACAGTGTCTGGGAGGCTGTGGTTGCTGCTGCACGCAATGTTGATGGTGAACAGATCAAAACACTGACAGAATCCATGGATGGCAGGCTTTTGAGTGTCCTTGCAAAGAAAGGTGGCTATGTTGGTCGCTGATTTGTTTTTGTTTTGTTTTTGAATGTCAGAAATGTATATTTGTGAATGTGGAGATGTTATATTGGTGTCACTGGTAAAAATAAATAATTGAAATGGGTATATATTTGTTTTTTGTTAAGTTGCCTAATAATTATGCACAGTAATAGTCACCTGCACACACAGATATCCCCCTAAAATAGCTAAAACTAAAAACTACTTCCAAAAACATTCAGCTTTGATATTAATGAGTTTTTTGGGTTCATTGAGAACATGTTTGTTGTTCAATAATAAAATTAGTCCTCAAAAATACAACTTGCCTAATAATTCTGCACTCCCTGTATTCTCAGATTCATTACACTGGTTAACTTACACATTTTCTTTCCTTTGTTTCATTTATTTTCAACATGCCAGAAACTGAGCATAACTAACCCTCAGTAAAACAAGTTACAAGTTATGGTATCTGGAACAGATTTACATTCAATATTTAGAGTTATATTTTGGACACACACACACACACACACACACACACACACACACACACACACACACACACACACACACACACACACACACACACTCAGCCATTATAACAGCCATTTCTACTACTCAAACACATTTGCATTTGTTATCTATATGTAGAGGCGGCAAGGGGCGTGAGACTTTTATCTCTTTCTATCTTCTATCTTAAGACACATTACAGGGTTTTGTAATTGGAAACTGGGTTTTTTGTATGGTTGGTCTGGAAAATTTGTTTGATACTTTGTGGTACTTGCATGGTCCTTGAGACATGGTGCTTGTAAAATCCCTCTATAATCTGCACAAGGGACTGGACATGTAAATGCAGTGTATGTGTTAGCATAGCATATTAATACATGTAGTGTTCTCTTTGTGTTTTTACAGATGACCTCGAGAAGCAACCCCAGAGCAGAACAATATTGAAATTGTTTTTTGGACTGTTGGGCGGATATATTATTGCCATAACTGGTCACCGAAAGGGAGTGATCATCAACATGACTACTGAGGAGGTTGAAATGGCAGAAAAAGCTAAGCAGGGTGCCCGCATCATCCGTGTATGTACTAAAACGATATAAATCTAAGTATACATAGACATTTTTTTATTCAGCTGAATAAAAATGTATTTTCATGTATTAGGTTAAACAGCACAAAACTCAAAGATATCATGGGCAAGCAGCTGTCCCCCTGTACAAGAATGAGTATACCTGGTTGCAGCGTTACAATCATATCAGAGAGTATGTTGAAGGCGGTTCGGAGGCACCGACTTTTTTCCACAGTTCTAGTGGAGGTGTTCTTCATAGACTACCGGTATTTTTCAAGGCAGCCTGGGAGATGATGAATCTGGGGATTGCCCCCACCTTCAACATGCTACGTTCCTCCTGTAGCACTTATGTGAGAAAACTTTTCATTTTTATTTTTTGACACACAATGAAGTAGGTTAAAGTGTCATGGGTTTTATTCATGTGGTTTCTTTTTAAAACATTATTCTTTCAGGCCAAGCGACAGTTGGGACGTAAATCTTACGACAGAGTGGCAACATTTATGTGCCATGATGCCATCACAGCCAAAAGATTTTATCAAGGTTATTTAAATAAGCTAAAGTGAAGTCATATATTTATCTATACACTTACATTTATTCATATTTAGTAATATTGCTTTGCACAGCTGAGGACCCTGCAGAGGACACACTCCAGAGCCGAGCACTGACCACCAATGCAATTGCAACATATGCAGCAAATAAAAGGAAAAGGAGAGAGGACAGAGGATCTGTGCAGGACGAGGACAGTGAAGGATCTGACAAGGAAGAGCAGCAGTCATCAGGAACAGAGGAGCTTTTAGACAGAACGCTCTTCCAGTGTAGCAGTAACAAGGTATGTGTGCCCTGATTCCCTTGGTAAGAGTTTTGATTGGTTGCACTTCTTTCATATATAATCATTTACTCCATCATGAACAAAACATATTTAATTTGTACCATAAACAGATGGTGAGCCCAGGTCAGGGTGAGGTTGCCTGTAGTGCCGGAGCCACAATAAGAGAAACTAAACAGGATTTGAAAAAGGGGGTGGAGCATCTACAAAAAGTGACATACCAGTTGCGCAAGAGAAAAGTATGTAATGTATGTTCTTGTGCTTGTTTTTAGTGTTTTCACTGATTACTAATCTTTTACCTTTTTACTTTTACTTTTCTAAAATCAGATGGTGGTCTTTTACAAAAATGATAGGACAGATGTGGGGAAACTCACACAAGAAGACAATCCAGAAGAGGAGGAGGAGGATGAAGCGAGGGAATGGGTTCCTAAGGTGGGCAGGAAAAATCCAGCAGAGTTTCTTCTCCTGCAGTTAAAGATGTAAGTGTTTTGTTTCCACACATCCATGAAAAATGAGTAAAATATATATTTTTCTGTTCTAATAACAGTCTGTGAGCTCATCTGAAGATGATGGGACAGATGACTGGAAACCCACACAGGATGAATCTGAAGGCTATTCAGAAGAGGAGGAAGAACAAGAACGTAAAAGGATTCCTAAGGTAGCCATGAAAAACAAAACTGGGTGTCCTGTGCCACAAAGAGATGTGAAATTCATCCTCAGTTTCAGTGCTTCCACAATCAATCCATCAAAAATGACCAAACATATTGTTGTCTTCTCTGAAAACAGATGGTGGCAGCATCTGAAGAGGATGGGACACATGATAGCAGACCCACACAAGATGAATCTAAAGATGATTCAAAGGATGAAGCAGAACATTTGGGACAAATGATTCACAAAGTGGCCATGGAAAAGGTAAAATTTGTCCTCTGTTTCAGTGCATTCAACAAAATATGTCTTTGTATTCTTCTGCGTCAGATGGTCAGCTCATATGAAATATGCAAGGAGTAAAGGTATTGAAGGTACATGAGTTTAAATACCTGGAGTCAAGCATCCAAAGCAACAAGCAGTGCAAAAGGCCAGGCAGGGGATGGCAGGGCTCAAGATGCTAAGATTTTGTTTGGGAGTGACCAGAATGGAGAAGATTAGAAATGAGTGCATCAGAGAGACAGCTCATGTTGAGCGGTTTGGAGACAAAGTTAGAGAGGCAAAGCTGACATGATTTGGACATATGTAGAAGAGGCATAGTGAATATATTGTTCCATATGGAGTTGCCAGGCAGGAGGGAAAGAGCAAGCCCTTAGAGGGAGTTCAAGGATATAGTGATGGAGGATATAGATAGGGTTGGTATGAACGAGGAGGCGGCTATGGATAGAATAAGATGGAGGCAGATGATCCACTGTAGTGACCCCTAAAGGGAGGAGCCAGAAGAAGAAGAAGAACTCAGCTTATTCGAAGAGGATGGAACATGATGGGAAACCTCCACCAGATAAATTCAAAGACAATTCAGAAAAGATGTGTTTGAGGAAGAGGTGAGTTAGCTGCAGTCCATTTTAGTGAGGTCATGAGGAGGAGTAGAAAGCTGCAGTAAATCTAATGATCGTGCTCGTGTATGTATAATACCAGCAGTGAGTTCTGAGGACTTGGACGGTCCAAAAACTATTTGCTAACAAATCAGCACAGGCACTTATAGTGGTGCACTATTACAAAATGCTTTTACTCACAAATAGGGGGCTAAAGTTCATTCCTTGCAGTTTGATTTGTTTCTAAAACAATCAATACCAACATGAAACTGGTTTATAATTTTTTTCTTGTTCTTGCATTTCTTTTTTTTTTTTTTTTATTAAAGTTTTTGCATCGACTTTTACAAAAGATAAATTGAACAATATGCCGTTTTCTTTTTAAAGAACATAAAGCAATATAAAACATACATTCCCACCTCATGATTATAGCAGTACCAGTGGGTGTACAAACAGAAAAAGGAAAAAGTCCAATCTAATAATACTAGTAACAAACCCAAGGGTACAAGACAACAGTTCCTGAGTGTACAAAGGAGATGTGGAGAGTATCCAGAACCCACACCCCCACACAGACACATAAAAACCAAAACACACAAAAAAAAAAAAAAAAAAAAAAAAAAAAAAACCACAGATGATAAGTGGTCAGCTTAGTGATAGGGATAAGTCAATTCTGTTAGAGAAAACAAAATATGTATAAAGTAGTTAAATAAATACTAGGGCGCAGGCACAATAGAATCCATATACTTAAACTTAGGCCTCTTACTTAAACATAAGATAAGAAAAAAATAAAATATGATAGAGTCTGAGCTGGCTAATTGGGAGCATTGCGAGACCGCAAAGTCTGAACATGGTCAAAAAAGGGTTGCCAGGTCTTAAAAAATTTGGCCGTAGACCCGCGTAGGGTGAATTTAATCTTTTCGAGTTTGCTAAAGTGCAAAACGTCTCTGATCCAGATTTCCCAGGATGGGACGGAAGGGGACTTCCAACATAACAATATTCTGCGTCTTGCCAATAAGGTGAAAAATGCTACCAGATCCGCTTGAGGCGTCGGCAAGGCAACTGAATCAGGAAGAACCCCAAACAAAGCAGTTAAGGGCACAGGTTGGAGGGTTAGCTGGGTGATCTTAGATAAAATCAAGAAAATATTAATCCAGTATTGTTTGAGGGATGAACATGACCAAAACATATGCATTAAAGAGGCAGGTGTTTGATGACAACGGTCGCAATCAGGGCTAAGATTGGGGTATATTTGAGCTAGTCTGGCCTTAGTCCAATGTATACGGTGCAGAATCTTACATTGAATCAGCCCGTGTTTGGCACAGAATGAGGAGCCATGGACCCGGTAAAGAATTTTATCCCAAGAGTCATCCTGAATCACACACCCCAGATCCTGCTCCCATGCCAATTTAATAGCCGAGATTGAAGAATTGCCAAAGGAGCATATTCTCCCATACAAACAGGAGATCAGGCCCTGTAATGAAGGGGGAGGCGATAGAAGGTTATCAAAGTCATGATAAGAAGGTCTAGATGGAAACTGAGAGGATTTCTCCTTAACAAAACTCCGGATTTGTAAATAGCGAAAAAAGTGACTTTTTGGAAGGCCAAATTTCAATGAGAGCTGTTCAAAGGAGGCAAATGTATTCTGAATGTACAGATCAGAAAAAGACCTAATACCCAAAGAGGCCCACAAATAAAAAGCACCATCAGCTAACGAAGGCTGAAAAGAGGGATTTTTCACAATGGGTGATTGAAGGGGAAAAAAGGTCAACTTAAAGTAACGACGAAATTGATACCATATTTTCAAGGTAACTTTGACAATAGAGTTATTATAAGAACCTGCACTCGGAGGCTGCTTTTGGGCATAAATCAGGGCTGGTAAAGAGGCTGAGACACAGGAAGAAGTCTCCAAACTGAGCCAGGCCGGGGCATTATTCGTGTCCTCCCCCTGTAGCCAATACCTGAGAATACGAATATTACATGCCCAATAATAGAACATAAAGTTTGGTAAAGCCATCCCCCCCATCTTTTTCGGTCTTTGAAGATATGTCTTGCGTATTCTGGGGTTTTTTTTGTTCCAGATGAACCCAGATAGAATCTTGTCTAATTTAACAAAAAAGGAAATTGGAATAAATACAGGGACACACTGAAAAAGAAAAGAAAATCTGGGGAGGATATTCATTTTAATTGTATTTATGCGCCCTGCTACAGACAGATGGAGTAGAGACCATCTGTCCAAATCCTGCCTAACTTTCTCCACAAGTGGGTCGAAATTAAGCTTGAAAAGAGCATGAAAATGACTTGTAATTTTAACCCCTAAATATGTGAAGTTGTCTGATACAACTCGAAAAGGCAGTGCTGTGCACTGATATTTCTGTGCAGCAGCATTCAGGGGAAACAGTTCGCTATTAGCAAGATTCAGTTTATAGCCAGAAATAAGGCTAAACTGTTCAAGTATTGAAAGTACCAAAGGGAATGAGGATGCTGGCTCTGAGATATAAAGAAGCAAGTCATCTGCATATAAGGAGACTCTTTGTTCTATACCATTTCTAAAAACCCCGGTGATACCTGGGTTTGATCTTAGCGATATGGCTAGGGGCTCAATTACGATTGCAAATAGCAATGGCGACATAGGACAGCCCTGCCTAGTCCCCCTAAACAGGGGAAAGAAGTCAGAGCATGTGCCATTTGTTTTGACAGCGGCAAGCGGGGAAGTATAAAGAAGTTTCAACCAGGAGATGAATATTTTACCAAAGCCGAATTTATCTAAAACATAAAAGAGGTATCCCCACTCTACCCTGTCAAAAGCCTTCTCAGCATCTAAACTGATCCCAAACTCAGGGCTGTTGGAGTCTGAGGGATTGTAAAGGACATTAAACAAACGTCTAAGGTTAGAGAAGGCGTATCTCCCTTTAATAAAGCCTGTTTGGTCCAGATTGATTAGAGATGGTAAGACTGCTTCTACACGCCTCGCTAGAAGTTTAGCAAGGATTTTATAATCCACATTTAACAAAGAAATGGGACGGTATGAGCCACATTGTAGTGGATCCTTATCCTTTTTTAGGATCAGGGATATAGATGCCTGCAGTAGAGAGGGTGGGAGGGATCCAACTTCCAGTGAGTGCTTATACATATTTATCATGAGCGGAGCCAGTTTAGGCATGAATTTACGATAGAACTCAACCGGAAACCCGTCCTGTCCGGGACACTTAGAACACTGCAGTTTGCTGATAGCTTGCATGATCTCTTCTACAGTTACTGGTCCCTCCAGCTGGAGGCTGTGTGTCTGATCGATTGATGGGAGCTTAAGATGATTGAAAAATGAGTCCAAAGCCTCCGTACTAAATGCACACTCAGACGCATAGAGAGATGAATAAAAGTCTCGAAATTGGTCATTAATTATTCTAGGATCCATAGAGACACCACTTAATGTCTGAATCCGAGGAATGGAGTGTGCAGCTGCTGCACTACGGAGCTGATGAGAGAGCAGTTTACTGGCCTTATCCCCATATTCATACTGGGAGTACTGACATTTCAGCAACATCTCTTCAGCCCGAGCAGAGGACAGGTGATCAAACTCAGTCTGCAAAGACAGCCTATCATTATAGACCTCTGGTGCCGGGCAAACGGCATACAACTCGTCTAATTGCGATATGCGTATTATGAGCTCGGACAATTTTGCTTTCCTTTGGTTTGCCTCAAAACCAGCATAAGATATAATATGTCCCCTGATAAAAGCCTTAAATGTTTCCCACAAAATAGAGGGTGATATTCCGGGTGTAGTATTTGTCTCTATAAATAAGTCTATCTTGGAATTCAGAAATGTGGTGAACTTATCGTCTGACAGCGAGCGTGTATTCAAACGCCATGGAGCTGGCGGAGAACATTGGCCCACTGCCAAATCTAGAGTCAACGGAGCATGATCTGAAATGACAATAGCACTATGAGAGCAAGAGCGAATCTGTGAAGTAAGTCGACTGTCCAGTAGGAAGTAATCAATACGAGTGTATGTATGATGAACAGGGGAGAAAAAGGTGTATTCTCTACGTGTAGGGTTGAGGAAACGCCAGGCATCAATAACAGAGAATTCTTTAAGGAACGTATTAATAATTTTGGAAGAGTTGGATTGCCTACCAGGCTTATTTGAGGATCGATCCAGCGGCCCGAGCCAGCAATTAAAATCGCCACCAAGAACCAAATAGTGGGAAGAGAAATCAGAAATTTTAGTGAAAAGAATACTAAGAAAATTTGGATCGTCCCAATTGGGAGCATAAACATTGGCAAAAATAAATTTAGTGTTCCAAATACTACCACTCACAATAATGAATCTACCATTCTGGTCCGCTATAACCTTAGAAGAAACAAATGGCACTGATTTGTGTATTAAAATAGCAGCACCACGAACTTTGGAATTAAATGTAGAGTGATAGAGTTGACCCACCCACCCCTTGCGAAGTCTAAAATGATCTGAAATTTTTAGGTGTGTTTCTTGTAAGAACACAACCTGGGCGCCCAAAAATTGCAAATGATGAAGGACCTTGCTCCTTTTAATAGGTTGGTTCAGGCCTTTACAATTCCAGCTACAGAACTTAAATGAGTAACCTGCTTGTTGATTATTAATATTTAATTGCGGTGCCATATTAAAACATAGGTTGAGAAAAGCCACAGCTGACCAATGAAAAACACGCAAAAAACAAAATCAGTGTACAGAACAGTACAACATAAAAACAAAAAACACCCAAACTTCCCCCTAAATGCTGAAGCATCTTCCCTAACAAGATGCGCGCACCCCTCGCTAAACACACCCCTGAGCACTTCCTCCCAACCATTCGAAGTCCCAGTTGAGTTTAAGCTCCGTGCATTACAAGGCAAAGAAAAATCAAGGATTATATGAGAGTATATTAGAACGAGACACATCCTAAAAAAAAAAAAAAAAAAAAAAAAAATTATTTCAAAGAAATTAAGCAAGATGGACATATCAGCCCATGGACTAAGACACTTATGTACCCTGAGAGGCTGGGCCCCCCAGGATCTTATTGGCAAAGTCCGTGGCAGACGCAGGATCAGTAAACTTACGTATAACTCCATCTGGAAGTGTCACCCTCAGTTCCGCAGGGTAGAACAGGCAGAACTTGATCCCAGGACAGGAATGCAGAAGGCGCTTGACACCAGTAAACTGTGAACGCTTTTTAGCCACTGCAGGTGTAAAGTCTGGAAAAATGGAAATCCTTCTGCCCTGGTAAAGTAGAGGAGAATTTGCCCCTGCAAGACGTAGCAGCTGTTCCTTGACATGGAAGTAATGGACTCTAATGAGAAGTGGGCGAGGAGGCGTTCCCTCTCTGGGCTTTGACCCAAGGGACCTGTGAACCCGATCTAACAAGGGTGCTTCATTCAGTTTCAGAAGATCTTGCAGGAGATGGGAAATAAACTCCCTAGGGTTGGAAGACTCCAAACCCTCGGGGATGCCAACAAGGCGAATATTGTTACGCCTTGATCTTCCTTCTAGATCCTCACATTTAGCTTGGAGTTGTCTGACCTCCTCCGTTAGGACCTTTACAGCAGATTGAAGAGAAGTCAGGTCGTCACTGCAGGTTGTAGCTGAAAGCTCCAAATCTTTAATGGTAGTCCCTTGAGCATTAACGGTGGCCTGTAGGGTGGTTATAGCAGCTTTAAACTCAGCCTTCACAGATGATATTTCTGACCGCAGTGTATGGGTAACCGTGTCAATCTTGCATTCAAGCTTGTCGCAGATGTCCCGTTTCAGAGCCTCCAATGCTCTGGTAAATGTGGCTTCACCGAGCGGTGCGCCCGCACCCTGCTCGTAGCTGCTCTCTGTGATAGCCGCGTCACGTTGGGATTCGCGGCCCAGCTCCGGGCTCTGAGAACCACCCGCGCCGGCTTGACCCCGTTTTCGACGGTGCTCCCTCTTATCTGCCATTGTACAAAAAGAAAAATGAAGAGCAAATGGTGAGGCTTTTAGTGGGAGAACTTGATTGCCCGGACGCAACTGCTACGGTCACCACAGCCAACCAGGAAAGAAGCTCCTACGGCCTTTCCCAGAAGTTGTCAAAAGTAGGTTTCCCGACCTCAGAGAGTGAAAAAATAAAAAAAATAAATAAACGAGCGGATGCTCGGCGGCAAGAACGGTTATTTAGAGCCTACAGGGCTGATATAGTAAATGCGGATGCGTCTTAAACCAATATTTTTGTCATTGCTTTGCGGAGCCCCGGGAGACACGTCTTCACACCATAGTCTTCTTGCATTTCTGTGTGTTATATGTACAGGACAGAGAAACGGCGATGAGCTCATTACGATTACAGCACCAAATTCCAGTTGTTACATAACAAATCTGAACATTACATCTAGATGAGCTAAAGTAACCTTGTTTTTCTTTGTCAATCATCATTTTTCAGATGCAGCAGGCCTATGTAAGCCAAGACAAAGCAATGACTGTGAATAAGAGTTCAGAAAAAAGGGTGATTCACCAAACCAGATGCTTGAAGAGGCTCACTTTTCATCAATCAACTCTCTTTGAAGACACCATACCCAGATCTGGTAACTGGAAACCAGCAGCTGTAGTAAAAATACACAAGTTCAAAGAACTTTAAGGTGAAGTGGTATTTATTTATTTCTCATTTGGTCTTAGATAACAACAAGAAAGACCAAAGTGGAATGTCATCTGCAGCAATAATAACCTCAGGTAAATATTAACATTATATTGCACAATATGAACAATGTTAAGTTAATGAGTAAGTAAATGATTATTTTCTTAAAATAAAGAACAACTGGAGGAGAAAGAGATACAAGAAGAGTCTCTGGAGAAGATGAAGAGTGAAGACAAAGTAGGAGAGAGAAAAGAAAAAGTACAGCAGGAGCCTCTTAAGAAGATGAAGAGTGAAGCCAAAGTAAGAGAGAGAAAAGAAAAAGTACAGCAGGAGCCTCTGAAGAAGATGAAGAGTGAAGCCAAAGTAAGAGAGAGAAAAGAAAAAGTGCAGCAGGAACCTCTGGAGAAGATGAAGAGTGAAGCCAAAGTAAGAGAGAGAAAAGAAAAAGTGCAGCAGGAGCCTCTGGAGAAGATGAGGAGTGAAGCCAAAGTAGGAAAGAGAAAAGAAAAAGTGCAGCAGGAGCCTCTGGAGAAGATGAGCGGCAAAAGGAAAAGGAAGGAAGAAAAGATACAGGCAGAGCCTCTGGAGAAGATGAAGAGTGAAGCCAAAGTAGGAAAGAGAAAAGAAAAAGTGCAGCAGGAGCCTCTGGAGAAGATGAGCGGCAAAAGGCAAAGGAAGGAAGAAAAGATACAGGCAGAGCCTCTGGAGAAGATGAAGAGTGAAGCCAAAGTAAGAGAGAGAAAAGAAAAAGTACAGCAGGAGCCTCTGGAGAAGATGAGCGGCAAAAGGAAAAGGAAGGAAGAAAAGATACAGGCAGAGCCTCTGGAGAAGATGAAGAGTGAAGCCAAAGTAGAAAAGAGAAAAGAAAAAGTACAGCAGGAGCCTCTGGAGAAGATGAGCGGCAAAAGGAAAAGGAAGGAAGAAAAGATACAGGCAGAGCCTCTGGAGAAGATGAAGAGTGAAGCCAAAGTAGGAAAGAGAAAAGAAAAAGTGCAGCAGGAGCCTCTGGAGAAGATGGGCGGCAAAAGGAAAAGGAAGGAAGAAAAGATACAGGCAGAGCCTCTGGAGAAGATGAAGAGTGAAGCCAAAGTAGGAAAGAGAAAAGAAAAAGTGCAGCAGGAACCTCTGGAGAAGATGAAGAGTGAAGCCAAAGTAAGAGAGAGAAAAGAAAAAGTACAGCAGGAGCCTCTGGAGAAGATGAAGAGTGAAGGGGGAAAAAGGACTCTGAAAATAAGGTGCAATTTATTCCATTGCTCCCAGTAAGCCCAAGAAATGCCTTATTTGAGGGCTTTTGCATTGTATTTGTTTTTGAAGATCCCACTTTTTTATTACATAAAAGAGTTGTTAATAAAAAGTGATCATCTAATACTGTGTCCAATGAGTTACTGTCACGTTTATTTTCTGGAATCACAAGTGCTCTCAGACTTGACATTATATATTTCCACCATATGTGAGATCAGTCAAATTAAGAAAGGAGACATGCTTCTTGAAGAAGTAAAAGTCCAAGCTTAAGACATATTTTCAGTATGTAAATGTTGAAGTTTTGGGGTATGTTGTACTATACAGTCAAACCATTTGATGCCATTTGGTCCTATATCTACACAAATTTCAGTTGTAAAATCACAAGGCTAATAAGTTCACATAAACTTCATAACTTAATCAGAATGTACATAGATGTCCTACCACTGGGGGAAAGACCAAGCACCACAATCTACCACATTTTCTGAACCACTTGCTCTCATCCACATAGGGAGCCGCATTGAACTTGTTAATCTAACAAAAGAAAAAGTGACCTCAATTTTGCAGCGGTTTGCAGATTTGTTCTCCCACCTGCCCGACTTTAAATGGTAAATGGCCTGCATTTGTATAGCGCTTTTCTAGTCCTTAAGGACCCCAAAGTACTTTACACTACATTCAGTCATTCACACACTGGCAATGGCAAGCTACATTGCAGCCACAGCTGCCCTGGGGGGCACTGACAGAGGCGAGGCTGCCGGCCACAGGCGCCACCGGGCCCTCTGACCACCACCAGTAGGCAAACATGGGGTTAGTATCTTGCCCAAGTATATTTGGCATGCAGCCAGGAGGCAGCCTGGGATCGAACCACCGACCTTCTGATTAGTGGCTGACCTGCTCTGCCACCTGAGCTACAGCCACCCCAGAAACTTACTTTGCTCAAAGAGCGCTATTTTGAAACACAGCCTGGGGTGATAATGCACTCATAGCCTGACTCGAGCACAACAGGCAAATTGTTCAGAAGAAAATGGGCAAAATGTTGAAACTGGGAGTGATAGAAGAGTAACACATTGTGTAGTGTTTCCTCACTTGTAGGGAACAAAGATCCTATGGAACGCCAGGACTGCCATAATGAATTAATTAAATACACCATTAAATAATTAATTAAATGTGGCAATAATTAATTAAAATCAGAAATAATTAATTACATAAATATTTACGACACATGTAATTAATTAATTATTGACACATTTAATTAATTATTTATTTATTTCACTTGGGTTTTTCTCCACATCACTTGCTGCTTCACCATCTGTAGCTGTAGCGCCACTGTCACCTCATCCGCCTGCAGTCACCCTTCTGCCATCTTCTTCACCGGCTGCTATGTCGCCACCTGGACCTGCCCTGCGTGAGCAGGAGCTCGGCGAGCCGGAGGAGCCCGCGAGGCAGCAAGAGGAGCAGGAGCACCTCAGCGAGCAGGAGCCGGAGCTGGAGCTCAGCGGGCAGGAGCTCGGAGAGCGGGAGAAGCCCGCGCCGCCAGCTGCGCAGCTCAGCGAGCCGGAGCAGCTCAGCGAGCCACCAGCTGAGGAGCCAGCGCCGCTGCAGCTCAGTGAGCCGGAGCAGTGTGTTTGTGTAGATGAAACTACAGGGTTATTTGCTGTGCAGAGAACTGGCCATGGGTTCTCTGTGCCAGTTCACGTTCAGAGGAAAACATGGGGGATGTCTCACAATATCAGATGTGAGCTGGAGGAATGTCAGCAATACCAGTTGCTGGCCCAGCGGAGCGGACTAGGCTTCAGTTTATGTGAGCACCTTCGCTCACTAGATTACTGCCGAGAAACTGTAAAGGAGGTTTTTCTTCAAGAGCACATCGTGATGGAAATGGTGGACCTTAAATTTTTTGGAGAGGCCAAAGCTGCTACATGCATAAAGAGACAGAAAGCTGCCCAGATGGCATATGCTCCACTTTGTGTGAGGGTGGATTTTGGTGGATCCTCAACACAGATCTGTTTGTCTGTATTTGAGCCGGAAATACACAGTTTCTGCCGTCTTGGCAGAATATTTGTGACTTATAATGCTCTGAGGAACACCTGGCATTGTGCTTGTGCAAAGCCTCGAATATCATGTCCTCATAAAAACATAGCTAAATGGCATCTCTTCCAGACACAGAGAGACATCTTCAAATCAACTGTACCACTATCATCAGGCACCCCATCACAGATGACTCAGGAGAGTTCTTCCTTTGAGGACAATGCCGCAGAATTCAACTTGTCCCAGAGCTGAAAGGCTGGCTGAACAGTCAAGTTGTTGAACAGTTCTTTGCAAACATGAGGAAAAGCAATTACTTTTTAAGTAATATGAGTCCATCCACACATGTGTTTTTGATGAGAAATATAACTCATCATTATAACACTGTCACCAACAAGAAACTTCTGGAGAGGCAGCTACGACATGGTCGACTTGGAAAGATCAATATCTCATTGTCAGCACTGGGTCAAGCTGTTGTAGGTAAGTATATGCATTGTCTTATGACCAGAACGCTACCACACAAATACAAATCTTTTTTACACACACACAAATTCTTTTTACACATACAAAACTGATTTACAAGTACAAAATATTTATGACCACATTTTGACCCCTTGGATTTGTTCCTATCTGTGTGTGTATATTCTTTTCTTTGTGTACCTAGCCCCAAAGGTGTGCAATAAACCCAGAGAAACCACAGAAACAGTGTTGAACCCAGCACCTTCAATGTCTGGTGACACTGGTAAAATTTCTTATTTTGAATAGTGATTGTCATATATAGGTGAAATAATAATCTTGCATTCATTATCTTGTTGTAGTTGAGGGCTCATAAACGAATTTGTTACATGCTGTTTCAAATGAATTTCCTTCTATAAATAGTGCTCATTTTTCTTGCATTTGTATGCATTTAATATGCATTCTATGTAGTGTTTTGTCTGAAACCTGTTAAAAGCCCTATAGGACCTCAGGAAAGAGTTGACAACAAGAAAGCCAATACAGGGAGTGCAGAATTATTAGGCAAATGAGTATTTTGTCCACATCATCCTCTTCATGCATGTTGTCTTACTCCAAGCTGTATAGGCTCGAAAGCCTACTACCAATTAAGCATATTAGGTGATGTGCATCTCTGTAATGAGAAGGGGTGTGGTCTAATGACATCAACACCCTATATCAGCTGTGCATAATTATTAGGCAACGTCCTTTCCTTTGGCAAAATGGGTCAAAAGAAGGACTTGACAGGCTCAGAAAAGTCAAAAATAGTGAGATATCTTGCAGAGGGATGCAGCAGTCTCAAAATTGCAAAGCTTCTGAAGCGTGATCATCGAACAATCAAGCGTTTCATTCAAAATAGTCAACAGGGTCGCAAGAAGCGTGTGGAAAAACCAAGGCGCAACATAACTGCCCATGAACTGAGAAAAGTCAAGCGTGCAGCTGCCAAGATGCCACTTGCCACCAGTTTGGCCATATTTCAGAGCTGCAACATCACTGGAGTGCCCAAAAGCGCAAGGTGTGCAATACTCAGAGACATGGCCAAGGTAAGAAAGGCTGAAAGACGACCACCACTGAACAAGACACACAAGCTGAAACGTCAAGACTGGGCCAAGAAATATCTCAAGACTGATTTTTCTAAGGTTTTATGGACTGATGAAATGAGAGTGAGTCTTGATGGGCCAGATGGATGGGCCCATGGCTGGATTGGTAAAGGGCAGAGAGCTCCAGTCCGACTCAGACGCCAGTGTTACAGGTACCGGGTGGCAGCACCTGTAGACAGCTATATATGTGTCCTGTAAACAGGAAAGAAATGATCAGACAGAGAGACGTGGCTTGCCGTTTCCTGAATACTCCGCCATTATGAGAAAACAGCGCGGAACATGCGCTTCAGGCTGCTAACAACAGGCCAAACCATGGTCTCACACTGCCACCTATTGGTATAAAAATGAAGTGTCCGCTACAAACATCCCAGGGTAGTTACCAAGTTTCCTGTTACAATTACTGTAGTTATTTAGGGCATTTCCAAATGGAAATATCACTTACATTGAAAGTGAAATTACTTAAATTAATTCACATAAATGTGATCACACATTAGTGGGTATCACACACTCCCTGACAAAAACAAAATGGCTCCCAACATTCACAAAATCATGACATTTTTAACTTTTGCTTCTCAAATTCTTATTAACTCTAATCAGTCCAAGAACTAGTTATGAAACAAGCAGTGGGGGTGGTGTGTATGCAGATGGGTTCAGTGATGCGTGATACTGGTATGGTGAGTATGGTATTGGGGTGCAGTACATTGGTGACTGTGACATACACACGGGCGGCACAATTGCCAATGGTGGGTATGGAAATACAGTGTATGATGGTATGGTTGTGGCAGGTAACTGTGGTGCTGTGCGTTCCCCAACTAGATTAACTGCCGCATGTGACTGCACTGAGGGTTTACCCAGTGATTCATAAGTCAGAAACTGTCGTGGCTTCCTGTGACGGGTAGCTCTTCTAATGTCCGTACAAGTATGTCCCGGTGGTTGAACCTGTACGTTAGACTGCAAATGAGTTTCACACTCCTCACCAGACCCTCTGGATTCAGATAGGTTGTCACTACCCACTTCCATTTCTTCCATCTCCTCTCTCAGAGAACATGGCAGGTGTGAGCATTCTCTCCCAGTTTCCTCTTCGAATTGTTCAATGCTGACGGATGGTGAATGCTCAGGCATAGTCAGTATGTCTTCCATCGTCTGCACAGGTGAATGTCCATTTTTTGTGTTTGTTGTCACTCTAATAGGTTCTTTGGTCTGGTATGACTGAGATGCAGGGTGTTGCTCATGGTCCAGGTTCTTTCTCACAGTCCTTTCAACAGGTGCTCTTAGCCAGTACCCCGAGCAATCACTCTCAGAACCGCTGTCAGAGATATCCCACATGTCTGTTTGTCTTTGTGCATCTGCCGATCTTTCCATCCTTCGTCTGTTGCGTGTTGTCTTTCCAATTGCAGGCTTTGCCAGGGGGGGAGTGACTTGAACAGGTAAGTCATTTACAAGTAACAGTAGATTGCGATGCAATGTTCGGGTTCTTTTTGGGTCTCCAGCTTCAGGATGGACTACGTAAACTGGGCTATCTGCTAGCTGCTCTTTTACTATATAAATAGTCCTCTCCCAATATGATCTCAACTTGCCAGGTCCTCCCTGCTCACTGAGGTTTCTGACCAGAACTCTGTCTCCTGGCTGAAGCATGACTCCTTTTGCCTTTTTATCATATGTTATTTTGCCTCTTGCACTAGACTTCTTGCTATTTTCACTAGCAATCCGATAAGCTTCCGACATTCGTTCGGCCCATTTCTTGGCATATCCTGTAGGTGAGTATGTTTCATTTTCCCCCTTCAATCCAAACAGCAGATCGACTGGTAGATGCGGGTGTCGTCCATAGAGGAGATAGAATGGTGAGTAGCCGGTGGACTCATGTCGAGTACAGTTGTACGCATGTACAAGATGTGGGAGGTGGTCTTTCCACTGTACTTTTTCCTTTTCTGTTAATGTTCTCAACATTTGGAGTATTGTCCTGTTGAGACGTTCTGAAGGGTTACTTTGAGGATGGTAAGGTGATGTTCTGGAATGTCCGACACCAGATAATTTCTGTAGTGTCCTGAACAGTTCATTCTCAAATTCACGACCCTGGTCGTGATGTAGTTTGGATGGGTATCCAAATCTGGGTATGAAATCCTGGAAAATCCGTTCAGCAGCTGTTTTCCCACTCTTGTTCCTTGTGGGGTATGCTTGAGCAAATCTAGTGAAATGGTCAATTACCACGAGAATATACTCATACCCTCCACGGCTGGCTTCCAAATGCAAAAAGTCAATACACACCAGTTCTAAAGGGTAGTCCGATCTTATACTACCCATGGGAGCCCTGACGTGTGTTACTGGTTTCTTGGACATGATACAGGGACACTTCTGGGTCACATAGGCTTCAATGTCCTTAGCCATAAAGGGCCAATAGAATCTGTCCCTTGCGAGATGTAGCACTCGGTCTGTCCCAACATGACCCATCGTGTCATGTAAATGTCTTAATGCTAAAGTCCTGTACTTGGCAGGAAGCACTAATTGTCTTCTGTCACTGGTACATCTATACAAGAGGTCATTTTCAAGATGTAACTTACCCCACTCATGGAGGAGTTTATGGGCAGTTCCTCTTACCATCTTGCGTATTTCATCTGTCAGTTTTGCTCCATCTAGTTTCAGCTTGAGGATTTGGCCAATGGCTGGATCCTCTCTTTGAGCTTTAACCAGATCATCATGGCTGATGCTCAGCGAGTTGATATGAGGCTGCTGATGGGGGTCCAGAGAAGAGATATTGAGCATGGCTACTGTTGGGGGAAAACTCTGTAAAAGACCCAGGAGAAATAAAGACACAATGAGACAAGATCACTTTTTATGCTTTAACGTGCACACGGGTAAGCTGTTCAGAACAACTCACACCGTGTACAGAGGCTTGGCACTTTTTATAGGAAAGACAGTGAGAACAGGATAAGAAAATACAAAACAGATAAAATAAACAACTCCATATGTGGCGCTAGTCTCGTCAGCAGAGAGCTGGGAGAAAGCTGTGAGAGATAAAACAATCTAAAACAATATGTCCCAAAACAGTATGTCTTTGCTGAGAAAGTCTAAAAGGATAATTCTAAACTAATCTAACCATAGACGAAGGGCATCCAAACAATGCTTTGTACATTTAAAAGAAGGTAAAGAAACAATCATTTTTCCTGTAACAGCTACCCAAGCAACATCTTTCTGTCTGGCCACCTGGCTTCCATCCCAGACTGCCTGCACTGCCTCATCTGGAAATCCCTCTGTGCAAGCAGTTTCATATTTCTCTATATCCAAGGGGAGACGCGAAAGAGTGTCTGCGTCTACATTTGACTTTCCTGGCCTGTATCTGATGTCGAACCGGAAATCCGAGAGCTCTCCAACCCACCTATGTCCCACTGCGTTTAACTTTGCGGTACTCATTACATAGGTTAGGGGGTTGTTATCTGTATAAAATGTGAAGTGTGGGGCATAGTACAGGTAGTCACGGAATTTTTCACATACAGCCCATTTCAACGCAAGGAACTCTAATTTTCCACTATGCAGGTGGTAGTTGCGTTCTGCTTGTGTCAGAGTCCTAGATCCATAGCCAATTACTCTCAATTTCCCATGTTGACGCTGATACAGGACAGCTCCTAAGCCCTGGTCAGATGCATCTGTATGCAATGTGAAAGGCAGGCTAAAATCGGGATATGTCAGAACAGGGGGGTTGGTGAGGAGGGTCGCCAACTGTTCTAACGCTCTCTGGTGTTTCAGGGTCCACTCAACGTGCTCTCGAGAGGACAGCTGTGGGTGTTTGCTGTTTCTCACAGATTTCGGACACTGAGTTTTGCCTGGCTTGGTCTGAAGGAGTTCATAGATTGGTTTAGCTATTCGGGAAAAATCCTGGATATACGAGCGGTAGTAGCTTAGAAAGCCTGCCAGCTTCCTCACATCACCAACTGTTTGAGGTGTCTTAGATGTCAGGGTTTTGACAGCCTCCAGGTCTGCCGGGTCTATTTTGACTCCTTCAGCAGACACAAGCCGACCCACATATCGGACTTCTTGTTTGAAGAGGTCACATTTCTCCGGCCTCAATTTTACTCCATGTTCTTGGAGTGCCTGGAGAACCTTGCGGAGGGTCTCAACTAGAGATGGCACGATACCACTTTTTTATGTCCGATACCGATATCATAAATTTGGATATCTGCCGATACCGATATGAATCCGATATAGTGTTTTTTAATCAACAAAACTGTTTTTTTTAAATATCTTGCTGCATTTTGTATAAGTTCATACTCAAGTTTAAAACAACAACTACACTAAAGCTATTCTGTTATACCTGTATGCAAAAAAAAATATTTCATAGTTCAGCAATACTGATCAATCTAATAAACTTAAACCTACACCATCCTCCCTATTCTGGTATTTTAAAGAGTACTTAGCAGAAATATTAAGCAACCTAACTAATAGGGTTCCAACTCCCAGCAACAACAAAAATAAATAAATAAAAAATAGGGAACCACCCCTCATGCTCCACCTCATGATGCTTAATCGACGTAATCAACCTTACTTTGATGCAGTGTGAAATAAAATGCACAGAAATCAATTATTTTTCAAGAAATATTAAATAGATTCAACATCTTTCTTCAACAAAATTGCAGACTGCACAGATGGTACCTTCCCAAAGGAAAAAGTACTATAGCTTACTAGGGTATATATATTAGACTTAATAGTCACTATATACAGTAATTGACTTCTATTCCTTTTACATCAAATTAAAACTTTGGGTGTCAGATAATTATTTATTAAAAGCTAGACATTTTAAATGAGAATAAGAAAGAAAAGTATGTCTTTGTGCCCCTTTTCCCTGTTAATGCCCTATCGGCCCCCCTGGCTAAACTTTGCTAGATCCGCCCCTGCACAGTTACCAGCGTCAGCTACGTAGAAAAAGATCCTGGTGTAGAAAGTAATATTAAATACATTCTAACAACAGCTTATCAAGCTTAAACGTGCTGCTGTTGTTCAGCCGCTGGTTTCCTCTTTCTGGTGCAAAGTGGGCCAAAAACAAACCAGAGAGACGGACTCACGACAGAAAAGCCGATCAGCTGATCATTAAGCAGTTTCATGATTAAAGTAGCAGCAAGAAGAGGCAGTCGCTTGTTAAGCTTAACGCGGGAATGCTTTACAAACATTCAGAGATGGACTTACACACTTGCTGTACTTCTCTCGGGGATAACTTTGTCGGAGGTTGCTAGCTAAGCTCCAAATGCTATCCAGACCACCGACAGGTCCCGCATGCCACAGCCGCTCTATCACATGAGACATACTGCTCCGACGTGCTAACGTTCTGAGGTGAGTTACGGCGTGTTGCAAGTTTTGTGAGGTGCTTTCGTGATATTTAATGGATCGGATTACATTTTTTATTTTTCTCCGATATCCGATCCAGTAATTTAGGTCAGTATCGGACCGATACGGATACGTAATATCGGATCGGTCCATCTCTAGTCTCAACATGGTCGTCAAATGTTTTTGCATAGCAAAGTACATCGTCGAGGTATGGGACGCAACATTCATCTCTAAGAGAGCCAAGCATCTCTTCCATGCGCCGCTGAAAAGCAGCTGGGGCATTTGTGAGACCAAATGGGATGCGAACCCATTCATAAAGACCCCATGGTGTTACGAAGGCAGTGAGGTGGCGAGAGCCCTCAGCTACAAAGCCCTGGTGGTAAGCTTTTCCTTGGTCTAAGATGCTAAACCACGAGTACCCACCCAGAGTATCAATCAGATCCTGTATCCTGGGCAGTGGGTGTCGATCGGGAACAGTCTTTTTGTTCAGAAGGCGATAGTCTATGCATAAGCGTAAACTGCCATCTTTCTTTCTGACACAGACGACTGGGGCGGCGTACGGGGACTGAGACTTTACTATCCAGCCTTTTACCAAAAGTTCTTGTATGTACTCTTTAACCTCTTTAAAAAGTGGCTTAGGGATGGATGAGTAGGTTTTCCCCAGGAAGGCCACCGCGCAGTTGGCTGCATGAAGAAAACAATACGTCAGGGAAACGGGAGCCGGTCCCTGTCACGGGACAAACCGTGTCCCACGCTCCGTCCCAATCTGACCTATGTAGTACTAGTGAGACTGTTGCTGTAAGTTTGGCAAAATGTGACGCTGACACCAAACATAATGTAGTGCCAACCCAGAGACAGAATAACCAAGAAAATAAATCTGCTATACTTCTTGGCAGTTCAACCAACAGTAAAAGTGAAAAATTAGCCAAACTAATTGGAAAAAAAGCTCTCACCCAGTGCCATCTAAATGGTTTAGCAGTTAGTGCTTTGTTGGACACGGGAGCTCAAGTGAGCATGATTGAAAGAGAGTGATAAATAAATATCTACCAGATACACCTGTAAGGTCACTTGATGAAGTCATTGATACTGAAGAAGAGTTAAAAGTCCGTGCTGTGAATGGTGACACTCTCCCATTTGATGGCTGGGTGCCAATCACAGTTAATTTGAGAGGGAATGAAGACCCTAATTTGTCAATAACTGTGCCTTTTCTTGTAAGCAGTTTTGTTTTGGAGAGACCGCTGCTGGGTTTCAATGTGATGGAGGAACTTGTGCAGGAACAACCAGGACGGTTCATGCCAACTCTCGTCACCCTGCTTTGCAATGCCATGTCAATACCAACAAAAAAGGCAGAGCTCCTGGTAAACCTCATCAAGGCTGATGAAGCCCCTGCACAATGTGGACGTCTGCGGACTGGCAGGTATGACACCCTCATTCCAGCGGGTCAGGTGATTTGGGTTAAGTGTCCAGTCTCACCTGCCATGAACCTGTCCGAATCTGTTTTCCTCTTTGAGCCTGATGTGGGCATGTACTGCTTAATTTTCTTAGAGAGCTCTTCGTAACTGAAGAGTATTTTTTGCAGTTCTATATCACGTTGGGAAACAGCAGTAGAGCTGGTATTCTGGGTCACACTGTCAGTTACTTCTGTACCACTATTATGACCATCTTCTAAAAACATTGCATTAGTTGGACTCACTTCAACACTGACATCATGAGGCTGAGCATTTGGACATAGATCACATGAATCATTACCAGTGGCAGCCTGTATCTGCAAATCAGAAACATGACCCTGGGTAACAGCATCAACAACATCTTTCAGTGACAATAAGTGTGACATGCCCTGATCTTCTGACTCTAATAAAGCCTTACTGCACATGAAACCACTGATGTACTCGAAGCAACTGTCTTCATCCCCTGACTTAAGGCAAGACTGATCCACTCCTGGCACTGGACCCAGAGATTTGGCAATCTGGAACAGTTCATCAGCAGAGAGGGCGAGAAGGTCTTTCTTGATGGCCCACACCAAGCTCCTCCTCTCACCTTCCGCTATGGTTGCTTCCCTATCCCTTGCAGTGGGTCACACAATGTCAGCTTTCGTACAGTTTTTGCCTTGATGGGCGATGGTCCGAGCACCAAGCAGCACCAAGCAGTCCTTATTTGTCTTTTTCCTTACTTCTTGTCCATTGTGCTAGTTGTGACACATGGCCAATGCATTTCCTGCACAATTAGTAGCATCTATTCTCCATCAGGCAGCAGCAGGAGGTGTCGGTAACAACCAGCAGACTGGAGTTGTTGGTGTTTTCTTGCCACTCTTGGCCCAAAGTACCGGTATTACTGGATCAGCTCCCAGCCTCAAAGGCAGGACTGATCCCGGACGAGCCCCCAGAAAACTGTTACAGGTACCGGGTGGCAGCACCTGTAGACAGCTATATATGTGTCCTGTAAACAGGAAAGAAATGATCAGACAGAGAGACTTGGCTTGCCGTTTCCTGAATACTCCGCCATTATGAGAAAACAGCGCGGACCATGCGCTTCAGGCTGCTAACAACAGGCCAAACCATGGTCTCACACTGCCACCTATTGGTATAAAAATGAAGCGTCCGCTACAAACATCCCAGGGTAGTTACCAAGTTTCCTGTTACAATTACTGTAGTTATTTAGGGCATTTCCAAATGGAAATATCACTTACATTGAAAGTGAAATTACTTAAATTAATTCACATAAATGTGATCACACATTAGTGGGTATCACACCAGCAAGGTGGAGGTGGAGTACTGGTTTGGGCTGGTATCATCAAAGATGAGCTTGTGGGGCCTTTTCGGGTTGAGGATGGAGTCAAGCTCAACTCCCAGTCCTACTGCCAGTTTCTGGAAGACACCATCTTCAAGCAGTGGTACAGGAAGAAGTCTGCATCCTTCAAGAAAAACATGATTTTCATGCAGGACAATGCTCCATCACACGCGTCCAAGTACTCCACAGCGTGGCTGGCAAGAAAGGGTATAAAAGAAGAAAAACTAATGACATGGCCACCTTGTTCACCTGATCTGAACCCCATTGAGAACCTGTGGTCCATCATCAAATGTGAGATTTACAAGGAGGGAAAACAGTACACCTCTCTGAACAGTGTCTGGGAGGCTGTGGTTGCTGCTGCACGCAATGTTGATGGTGAACAGATCAAAACACTGACAGAATCCATGGATGGCAGGCTTTTGAGTGTCCTTGCAAAGAAAGGTGGCTATATTGGTCGCTGATTTGTTTATGTTTTGTTTTTGAATGTCAGAAATGTGTATTTGTGAATGTGGAAATGTTATATTGGTTTCACTGGTAAAAATAAATAATTGAAATGGGTATATATTTGTTTTTTGTTAAGTTGCCTAATAATTATGCACAGTAATAGTCACCTGCACACACAGATATCCCCCTAAAATAGCTAAAACTAAAAACAAACTAAAAACTACTTCCAAAAACATTCAGCTTTGATATTAATGAGTTTTTTGGGTTCATTGAGAACATGGTTGTTGTTCAATAATAAAATTAGTCCTCAAAAATACAACTTGCCTAATAATTCTGCACTCCCTATAGAAGGTCAACAGATGCAACTTTTCCTGACGTGTGTGGACCACCGTGCGAAGCTCTGACAAAGCCTGAGAACATTTTGGCCAGCCGTTCATCATGGTGTATGTTGTAGCTTGTAGCTTGTATGTTAAAGTTTTCAGATGTCGCAAAGTGCAACTTTTAGTGCTTATCTGATTTTGTCATCCACAGTCTATGACAACTCTGTTTTTTTAGCTCAACTATGTTCTGGACATCAGCAGACCCAAAGATGAGCTGATTGTTGAAACGTCTTCTGGATGCCTCACGCGGTCAGGACCCAGTCGCCATCCTATATGGACCCGGACCTATAGTTAACAAAATATTAAATTATATTTAATTTTGACCGGCGATTCAATTTTAAGCGGTAACGTTACATTGTATTAGACCAGGGAACATACAAACCAATGGTGTGCGAGTTAAGCCACCCACGTGACACTACTTAGCCAATCACATCTGCGCATTCAAGGCGATCGCAACGCTGAGTGCAGACACAGACAGACAGAGGAAAGAGACGGTGAGAGGCGAATGACAAGCGAGACGATTAACGATACAGTGAGACAAGATGTGAGTGGGAGTCACAAGAGGTAAAACAACCATGGCGCTTTCAAAAAAGAGAAAAGTAGACATTGAAAATAGAACTTTCAAGACTGAATGGACCGACAGGTATGTAATAACGACAGGAGAGGTCTCAGTGTCTCACTCCAACTTTATTAACTGA
Source organism: Rhamphochromis longiceps (assembly GCF_057381845.1). Classification (NCBI taxonomy): domain Eukaryota; kingdom Metazoa; phylum Chordata; class Actinopteri; order Cichliformes; family Cichlidae; genus Rhamphochromis; species Rhamphochromis longiceps. The sequence continues at coordinate 4,932,372 of NC_140564.1, forward strand.
CTCTCAGAACTTCACATATAGTAAGCGCCAAAATCTCCACCCCAACACTTCCCTTCAACTTGGGTGTGAGTGGAGCCACCTGGTGGTCCGCCACACATACCCCCCCCCCCCCCTGAACACACAGTTAGGTCTCTATTCAGTCCAGGACCCTGGGTCTAAGCAAACGACCCAAACGACTGAACCTGGGAGGGAGAGAACAGGCAGAGGAAGGTCCATCCTGTGAACGAGGCTGGTGAAGGCGAGCAGGAAAGGCAGGAGGAGGCTCAAACGCCGGTGGTCCGGGGGTAGTCCTGGGGGGAAAACCAGAGTCTGTCAACCCCATCGAAGGAGGACGGCCACGGCGAGGGGCCTGGGCCGGCACTACATTACTGTCCGGAAGAACATGTGCAGGTTTAAGTCTGTCAACACACACAGTCTCCCTTCGACCCCCAAAATCCAAAACAAAATGTTTCTGGCCCGGTTCAATAACCCTGAATGGGCCGTCATACAGCGGCCGCAGCATTGTCCTGTGGGCATCGTGCCTGACAAAAACAAACTTAGCAGTCTCTAAAGTCTTTGGAACAAAGGTGTCAGGCACGCAATGGCGCACCGGACCAGGAACCCGAAGCGAGTGCAAACGCGGGTTGAGAGATAGCACCGATGGATCGAAGCAGGGAGGAGGATTTTCGGGCAAGAATTCTCCAGGCATGCGGAGGGGCTGACCAAACACTAGCTCAGCTGGGGAAGCTCCTTAACCGCAGAGCGCAGCCCAAGCAAAACCCACGGGAGGCGGTCAACCCAATTGCCATCCTTTAAGGAGGTGTGAAAAGCAGCCTTAAGCGACCGGTGTAACCGTTCACACATCCCATTAGCTTGCGGGTTGTATGCGGTTGTGCGGTGGACTTTAGCCCCCAGTCCATCAGCCATGGCCAACCAAAGCTCGGAAATGAACTGGGGGCCTCTGTCTGACGCAATGTCCGCGGGTGGGCCAAAACACGAGACCCAGGTTGACAAAAACACCTTGGCCACCACTTCTGCGGTAGTGGACGCCAGGGGGACCGCCTCCGGCCACCTGGTGGTCCGGTCAACAACAGTCAAAAGGTGCGTAAAACCTTGTGACTGCGGCAGAGGACCCACCAGATCAACATACACATGATCGAAACGTTTGCCGGGTATGAAGAACGGCTCCAGGGGTGCCTTGGTGTGTTTATGAACCTTCGCGCGCTGGCAGGGAATGCACGCCGACGCCCATTCCTTAACAGATTTGCAAAGGCCTGGCCAAACAAATTTAGAGCTGACCAGTTTAACAGAGGCCCGGACCCCTGGATGAGAGAGAGCATGTACCGAGTCAAAAACTTGACGACGCCAGGAAGCGGGAACCACTGGGCGAAGGCGGCCGGTGGAAACGTCACAGACGAGGAGGGGACCACCGTCCTGCATGGTTCTGTCCTCTAGTATGAGGCCCGTCTGGGTGGATTTAAGCGCGAGGATGTCACCGCTCTGATCGGCAGCCATGGCGGAGTAGTCTATGCCGAGAAAGACGGGAGAAACCAGCGCACGGGACAAACAGTCAGCCACATGATTGGGTTTACCAGCCACGTGCCGAATGTCCGTGGTAAACTCAGAAATGGCTGCCAACTGGCGCTGCTGGCGTGCACTCCATGGATCAGAAACCTTGGACATGGCAAACGTCAAGGGTTTCTGGTCCACGTATGCGGTAAAGTGACGATCCTCGAGAAAAAAACGGAAATGACGAGTCGCCAGGTGGAGCGCCAGTAGCTCCCTGTCAAAAACGCTGTAATTGCGTTCGCTGTCACGTAGCGTACGGCTGAAAAAGGCGAGCGGTTGCCAGACACCCAAGATTCGCTGTTCCAGCACCGCACCCACCGCTATGTCCGACGCATCGGTGGTCAACGCAATCGGCGCTGAGGGGGATGGGTGGGCCAGAAGGGCAGCATCAGCTAACGCTGACTTAGCATCAGAAAACGCTTGGATTCTTTCCGGAAACCAGTCAACGGAGTCATTAGCTTTCTTACCTTTTAACGCGCCATAAAGGGGCTTCAGCAGATGTGCCGCTCTGGGGAGAAAACGGTTGTAAAAATTCACCATCCCCAAAAATTCCTGCAGTGCCTTAACATTCGTGGGATGCGGAAATTCCGAAACAGCTTGGACGTTGTCAGGCAACGGAACCGCGCCCTCGGCGGAAACACGGTGCCCAAGGAAATCGAGAACGGGCAACCCAAACTGGCATTTAGACGGATTAATAATCAGTCCATGCTCCGCCAAACGCTGAAAAACCTGACGCAGATGGAACATGTGCTGCTCCTTCGAGCTGCTGGCCACCAGTATATCATCAAGATATACAAAAACAAAGGGCAGCCCGCGCAAGACCGAGTCCATCAACCGCTGGAAGGTTTGGGTGGCACCTTTCAGGCCAAACGGCATGCGCAGAAACTCGAAAAGGCCGAAAGGTGTAATTACGGCGGTTTTGGGGACATCCTCCCCGCGCCCGGGAACCTGGTGATATCCCCGTACCAAATCGATCTTCGAAAAAACCGAGGTCCCCGCAAGATGGGCGGAAAAATCTTGGATGTGGGGAATGGGATAACGATCGTTCTCTGTGACATTATTAAGACGGCGGAAATCCCCACAAGGTCGCCACCGACCATCAGATTTAGGCACCATGTGTAACGGAGAAGCCCAGGCACTGTTCGAATGCTGCACGATGCCCAGGCGCTCCATGGTGGCAAATTCTTCCCGAGCGACAGCCAGTTTGGCAGGGTTGAGGCGGCGCGCGCGCGCGCGCGCGCGAACACCAGGGGCCCTACTGTAGTTATGTAATGCTCCACCCATGCTTCGTCACCGTGCTCGAGAAAGTGGGGACAGTGAGTGAGGGAAACTCAGAAAGCAAACACTGAAAAACGTCACCCAAATCTACTGAGTTAGCATGTACCACGGGCTGAGCACCCTGAGTCAAACAGGTAATGAGGAAAATAACACAGCATCAATTAAACATCTGTTAGCAACATCAACCAGCAGTCCGTGAGCACAAAGAAAATCAGCGCCTATTATAGCAGCAACAACAAAGTTCCACTGAAAGTCACGGTCATGAAAGCAAACAGTCACCAACCTTTCACCGAAAGGTTTTGATGGGAGAGCCATTATCCGCTGTTAGCAATGGCCCGCAGCCCTCAGCTAGCCTGTCCGAGCCAGCCGGGGGAAGAAGGCTCTTCTGTGAGCCGGAGTCCACCAGGAAACGCCTCCCCGAGCATGAGCCCTCTAAGAAAAGCAGCCTTTCCTTGCCAGCGGTCGCGGCTGCTACAGAGCGCTGACATGCCCGTTTCCCTGGGTCTGGAAACTGCAAGGCGGGAGACAGCGCCGTGCCTTCGCTCCAAAACGCTGGTGATAAAAACAAAGCCCTTTTCCGCGGTGCCGCTGTGCAGCGATTCCGGCCACCGTGGACGACTCGTCCACGGTGGCCGGAATGCTCCCGGAATGCTCCGGAATGCTCCCTCCGACTCGGAGGGCCCCTGGGGCATCGGTGAGGGGGCGGGGGAAAACGCTGGTGAGTTCTGAACAATCGCCTGGACGCCGAAAGTCCTGGTAGCCAGGAGGATGCGATCCGCCTCTTCCGCAAGGGAGCGGTAATCCTTCGTGGCCAATAGCGGGGAGTTGGCAAGGCCAGCGCGCATTGGAGCCGGCAGCTGTCGGAGAAAGAGGTGGGTGAAGAGAAATCCTCCGTCATCCGCGCCCAGCAAGGACAGCATGCTCTCCATGAGCTCGAGAGCGGTGCCGTCGCCCAGGCCCGTGAGGGAAAGGAGTTTCTCGGCCCGCTCAGCATCAGAGAGGGAGTAACGCCGCAGCAGCAGCGCCTTGAGGGCGGCATACTTGCCTTGGGCTGGGGAGTCCCGGACGAGAGTCATCACGCGGCGGGTTGACAGCGGGTCAAGTGAGGCCACCACATGGTGGTATTTAGTATCGTCGGCTGAAACTCCACGAAGAGCAAACTGAGCTTCTACGTGCACGAACCATGAAGGAGGATCGTGAAGCCAAAAATCCGGCAATTTAAGCGCCACAGCAAACGCAGCCATCGGCGGAGGTGAAAGTCCGGCGGTCCGATGCTTCCAGGCCGGAGCTGGCTTCGTCGTCGAGCCTTAGCATGTTCGCTACAGGGGTCACCAATGTGGAGGTATGTAATAACGACAGGAGAGGTCTCAGTGTCTCACTCCAACTTTATTAACTGACTCTCAGAACTTCACATATAGTAAGTGCCAAAATCTCCACCCCAACACTTCCCTTCAACTTGGGTGTGAGTGGAGCCACCTGGTGGTCCGCCACAATATGTTCATTCTTCCGGCCGCAAGCAGCAAACCAGTGTGTCTCATATGTTCAGAAACCGTGGCACTGATTAAAAGTGGCAATGTCAAACGCCACTATGAGACAAAGCACAAAGCTTTTGAACAATTATACCCACCCCAGTCTGAACTCAGGTCCCAGAAAATTAGCAGTCTCAGAGCCCAATATGATCAATCCACAAGGATCTTAACCAGTTCTTTCACCGCCCAACAACATGCTCATGAATGTTCCCTCAGAGTTGCTTGGATTTTAGGTCAACACAAAAAGCCCTTTGCAGATGCAGGTGTTGTCAAAGAGTGCATGAGTGCAGTAGCAGAAACATTACTTGAGGGTAAACAAAAAGAAGAGCTTTGTGACAAAATAAAGCAACTACCTATGTCAGCATCAACAGCCCGGCGGCGGGGTCTGTATATTCTCGATTACCGCTGTCGAGAAATAAAACAAACTTTTAAAAATCTGCTCCGGGTCGGGAGGGGCGGTATAACACACTTGGATTACTCCGTCACATCCTGTTATTCAAAAAATGGCGGATAATGCAACATATTGTTTACCTTCGGTTTTAAAACTTATTTCTCCGCAGTTCTCCCGGTATGCGGAGACGAAAATAACGTCGTCTTCTTGTTCTTCTTTTCCCCGCGGCGGCAGTGGAGGTTCTGCGGGTAGTATGGCGTCTAATTCGGCACGGAAAACGGCCGGATTTATGCTGCTACTCTCCGCACTATCGATAGCTTCTGTAAGTATCAGATTTTTTGATAAAACAAGTCTATCTAAACTTATTTAAAAAAATGATATATACTTATTTAATCGTACCGTAGTCCACTTGCGTGAAATCATTGATGTAGAAATCTAAAAGAAAGTAATCAAATTATTGACATCTCTGTTGATATATAATTTAAAGTCGTAAAGAAAAAAAAAAAAAAAAAAACTTACCGGGGTGAGGTACGAACAGATCTGGCGAGATGGCCCTGGCGCTCTGATCGGCGGCGTTGTTTGAACGGGATGCTGACATAATATTCACGGATTCTTCCTCGCGATTGGTAGAACTTTCATAGTAGGGGCCGAGCAGATATCGGCTCTTTTGACTCCCCTCCCGTTTCTTCTCTCATTTTATCCTCGTCTAGCGAGGCATCTGTTTTTTCGCATCTTTCTCTTGACAATATTGTCAGTTAGAGAGGGGTTTTTTTTTTTTCCTCATCCTTCGGGTCTCTCTCTCTCTCTCTCTGTGTGTGTGTGTGTGTGTGTGTGTGTGTGTGTGTGTGTGTGTGTGTGTGTGTGTGTGTGTGTGTGTGCAGTCGGGAGAGTTGAGGTATCCAATTTCCTTTTTTTGAATACCTTCTTGTGAGGGCTGTCTGTTTTCCGCATTCTGCAACGGTAAAATACGACTTAGAGGCGGATATTTGTTTTACCTTATGGGCAACAGTTGTTCTTGTTCGCCTCCTGTTGACAAAACTCGCCTCATGGTTTAAACTTGACTCTGAGAAAAAAAACTCTTTCCCACAGAGGGGGTGCTTTAATAAACTTATTCGAATATGAGCTTTTTTCCACTAAGGCTTATTTTAGGGGAGGAGATGTACGAAATTATTTACCGGGTTACAAGCAATGATAATATCGGCTGTTGACTCCTCAGTGTCATCATTTTCTGTCTATTGAGAAAACCCATTGTAAAAGTAGCTAAAAGTAATGAAGAAAAAAACTCTACCAAGGAGCAGGCTGCGCAAAACCTACCTCATATAGATGTTTTAATAATAATAATAATAATATTTTTTTTGGGGGGCGCAATATAGGTTATAAGCATTGAGAAAAAACTGATATCTGCTGTCTCATTCCTCCTTGACCCGCGGGGTGTGTGTGTGTGTGTGTGTGTGTGTGTGTGTGTGTAACAAGATCGCCTGTCACGGCAATTATGGTTTGTTTTTCAGTCACTTGTAAAAGGGACTCTCAAAAGGAAAAGTAGTATTCACTAAGGGATATTTATTCATTTTTACACATACGAGGTAGGCAGCCTGTAGGTTACAAACGGATAGTAAGTTCTTCTTTTCATCACAAGCTATGGTGTATCTTAAAGGTTTTTTACTGCGTCTGTATTATAGGAAAATAAAATACTATTGAAAGAAACGGTTCTCTACAGGCAATAAGAAGTCACTCTTTTTTCCCATTACAAGCGCCGGTGCAGCTTAAGAAAGTAAAATTACATCCGCTATTGTAAAAAAAAAAAAAAAAAAAAAAAAATACAGAGAAAATTGACAAAATATTGAAACAGAATTCAAACTATGAGTTTGTGGAAAACTAACTGCCGCTCTGTCTCTCTATACAGCACAGAATCAGCTGCTGCATCACCGCTCTGCTTTTATTCCGCTCCCATGCTGCAGACCCTCCCTCCCTCTAAAAACTTTTTTCTTTTTTTTCCAACAACAGGTTTCCCCTCCCTTCTCCGGATGCCGGGGGTTTCCCACCCCTCCCTTCTCCGGATGCAATTCGTCACGCTTATTACACACTTCCGGGGGGAGGGGGGAGGTCAAAAGGTCATGATTAGGGCCATCAATCAAATCGATTAAATTTTGTCACATACTGTAGGGAGTATCTCTCTGGCAATTTATAATCAAACAGTTTAAGCTTTCCCCATGGTGTCTTGAAGACCATATTGTTTAAAAGTCTGCAACTGTGTGCTAGCTTTATGATAAGAATTATCAGCCTATATTGATGGTTACAAATTATTGTGTGGGTGTGCATGTGCAATCTTTTATATAAAAAAAAACAAACAAAATTTGATATTTTGTAATGTAATATTGGACTGACTTGCTTTGAAATGCCAGGAATTACAAACTCAGATTTATTGATTAATTGAATGCAGAAAGTGAGAGACAGCATCTAGGTCTAAATCTTGTGCTGCAAATGATGACAATAAAAGTCTCAAATATAACAAAACCAAAGATTATAGATACTCAACAAATACAGACTTTTCCCATCACTTAAACCCAAACAGATCCTCAAAGTATAACTGATTGCATTCAATTTGCCTCCAAAACAACAACAACAACTAAGCTCAAACAACAAAAATGAGTAAATAAGATTTCCTATGCAAACTGGGCCTTTTTATCTTTAAAGGTAGAAAAGCTGGTCATCCAGTTTCATATTGGGCTCTTTGTGGATGCTCTGACCCACAAGGAAAGCCAACTTGTGGGCGTACTGGCAGGGAGCAGGCACTCTGATGATCCCCTAAAGCACAAAGAAAAACAATCAGGCATGACCAACACAATGCCAAAGTCAGTGACATTTACACAGTCGGGGAAAATTATTTGATCCTGCTGAATTTATACGTTTGCTCACTTACACAGAAATGAAGTCTAATTTTTAATGGCAGTTTTATTTTAACAAATATAGAAAAAAAAACATTATATCAGAGTTATGAATGGATTCACATGTCACTGAGTGAAAAAAGTATTTGATACACAAGTAAAACACAAGTGGGTACTTTGTGAAGGAACTCTTGGCCAGTACAGCCGTATAGTCTGTCACCAGGTTTGCACACATCTCTGGAGTGATTTTGGCCCGGTCCTTTTTACAGAAACTAAGTCCTTTAGGTTTCTCAGTTGCCACTTGGGAACTCAAAGCTTAAGCTCCCTCCACAGGTTTTCTATACAATTGAGGTCTGGAAACTGACTAGACCACTCAATGACCTTAATGTACTACTTCTTTGGCCGGTATGTTTTAGGTCATCATCATGCTGGAAGACTGATTTGGACTAGGGCTGCCACGATTAGTCGACTATCAAAATCGTCGACGACTAATTTAATAGTTGATGTGTCGTTTGAAGCTTTGTAAGATCCCAAAAGACGCAGGAATAAGTAGTAGTATTTAAGGGTGTAATAACGGACTGAAGCAGAAGATGGCAGCAGTGCATGTACAAGGATGCCAGCTGCCGTTAAACCTTGAAGAAGAGGAAGCCTTGTCCCAGAATTCGTAGCGCAGCCCTGCTCAGTTTCCAACAATGGCGGCAGCTAGTTAATTTTAATGTTACCCTTATTATTCTTTCTGGGTCACAAAATAAACGTTTAACATATTTTCAGGCGAGAATGTAGCTGTGTAAACTTCAAATATCTGCTCAGTTTATCCGTGTATTTCCGTGGTGCTGATGCTGCGCTGAGCAAAAACCTCCTGAAGCTTTTGAAGTGTGAAAAATCAGGGTGAAAAAATGCAGCAAAGACCTGACACAGGACCTGAGAGATGCATCTGGGCTTGCAGTTGATCCATATACTGCTTACTGAAGCCACATCAGAAATGGTGTCATTGTGAGGGTGGCTGTCAAAAAATTACTGTTAAGGAAGAGAAATTGGAAGAAAATGTTATGGTATGCCAAATGACACAATAACCAGACTGAAAATCCCTGTGAGCCCTGTTGCAACAGTGCTTATTGAGTCATAGTTTGACAGAGAATAAACAAAAACAGCCAACATCCACATAAAACTCTTGGATTACTTAAAGAATTGACCTGAAAGCTTGCCTGATACATAGATTTCTTGGAATATAAAGGTCATCTTACTGAATATTGATATACAAGATAAGGGGTATATAGTCTCAATGACACGGTCATCTTTGTATTGCATTATACTGAGTTGTTTCTCCTCATAAGCTGTTTCACAGATGAGCCATTAAAGGAAAAGCCACCACATATCTCTAAACGGCTCACACAACATAATCAGAGTGATATTCTTTTAACCAAATTAACCCGCAGTGTTATTTTTAGTGTCTTGTATTTGATCATTATTTCTGCAAGTTTTAGTTCACACTTACATCCTGTCAATGTTGTCTTTTTAAAACCTTTCTGAGACACACACAACAGTTTTAAAAAATTCTTTGGCAGTATAATAATCATAATGTAAAGGGGAAGTCTGATAAACATGTGTGCGTGCATGTTTGTATGTATTCCAGCAGGTTTGGCTGGATCCATTTCCAGTCGCAGCCATGTGCCCTTGTGCCCCAGGCTGTGCTCCGGCTCATCAGCCTACATTCTTGCTCTCAGGCTAGGCTTTGTAACATTGGGGACCAGCCGCATCCTACTTCTGAAAATGTCTGCCAGTGCCGGTGATTACCTGACAGTAAACACATGCACACAACTTTTATTTTTCACATCTGGATAAATAGATTTAAAAAACAGTGTTAATTTTTCTGGCGTGCATTACAGTGATGTGTTGGCAGCTTGCTCAGTACGTGTCTTCACATTTTGTTCTGTTTGCAGAAAACAAGTATGACTTCCTCCCAGCATCTGTAAATCTGCTTGCCGAGGCTCTTCTGGTCATGTCAGTCAGGGTCATAGTCCAAGGTAAACTTTGATAGCATACTGCTGTTCTCATTTGAAGTCATGCTGTTGTCTAAAAATTGTTTGCCTCATTCTGATGTCTTTTCAAAAAAAGGTTGCCATGGTTACACAGGCATGAGGCACATCGCCATTCTGAAGCTGGTTGGCACACAGTTGCCAGATATGGGCGGAGTCTTGGAGCTCTATCCTATCAATGGTAAGAATTTTTAATACAAAATAGTGAACAGATATATTTTCTGAAAGCTAAGGTCTCTACTTTTTTGGTATCTGAGTTCAGTGTGATAAGTTTAGAGGAAGAGGAAAATGTCGATGTGCTACATCTATTGTGAAATTCACTCTTTAATAGGTTGTTCCTAACCTGATCCTCTGGTCCATCCAGGGAGTGCTACCGTGGAGCGTGAAGGGCTCTCAGCTACCCTCGTGAAGGACATGAGAAACTACTTCCAAATCAGCCCAGAATACTTCTCCATGCTGCTGGTGGGGAAGGACGGCAATGTTAAGTGCTGGTACCCCTCACCCATGTGGTCCATGGCCATTATCTATGACCTGGTAGACTCTATGCAGCAGGGCCGTGCAGAGAGGTTTAAAGGGGCGGGTGCTCAAAGTTAAAAAGGGGCACATTGAACCAGGCTGAATAACAACAACACACATTCATCAAGAATCTAATATGGGAAGGGCAGGGCTGTGTTGATCTGAGACTGTAGACATTAAAAAGTCCAGAGGAGAGATGGTAGCTGATTAAACAAGTGTCATGAGATAATAACAAAATGCAAAGATTGGTGACAGCGCTTGGAACCATAAGGCAACAAAAAACTGTGAGAAATCATTTAGGCTCTGCCTGTGAATCACTCTTCCTTCTTCTTCCTTCCATCATTTCATATATCACTCTCCACTTGCTATGTGAGAACAAGGCACAACTTGCTATTGCAATAAACTATAATCTAATCATCCACACCTAACAACTCTTGCACTTAATCTATAATAAAATGATGACAGAAAAATGTTATAGCACTGCCTTTAGTAGCTTCACACAGCTCCTGCTGTTTCCTCCTCATGTCCTTCTTCAGAATACTGTATATACTATGGGCATCATGGTGCTGATCCAGAATCCTTACATTATTATTTATTACTAGAGTTACAATAATAAAGCAATGAGGAGGGGGAAGTAATAAATATGAAATAATGTCATTATGATGATTCCATTTGTTTCACTATCCACTCTGTGCAGGGCAAAGCTTATTACATGTTTAAACTGTAGAGATACAATAATTTTACTGCTGTAAAATCCAACTTTTGTCTTATTTAAAATATAAATCTAATATAATCTGCTTCTTAATGTATGTTCTTTAAAATACAGCGTGTGTTTTTAATATATTATAATTATAATAATGCATAATTATGTGGACATGCATATTAAATTGTTTTTTAGTGAAATATAATCCCTCCAGAAAGGCAGGAAAAGCCCGGAAACTTACTTTAAAACTAAATATGTTCCCTAAAACGGTGACAGAGCTACAGACCCATGACAGCCTTACACAGGTAGCCAGCAGCTGTGACCAGCACTACATGTGCAGTTAATAAAAGGACAGGTAATGTTTGTCGCGCTGTTGCACACACAGCACGCTCGTTTGTTTCAGTTCGTCAGTTGCAACAAGACAGCTTACCAACGTGTACGTAATAAATCAAAAATCAAATCAAATCAAATCACTTTTATTGTCACATCACATGTGCAGGTACACTGGTAAAGCACATGTGAGTGAAATTCTTGTGTGCGAGCTTCACAAGCAACAGAGTTGTGCAAAATACAATAATGTAAACAAGCAAAATACAAGAATGGCTACATCTGAAACTAATAAATATATGTACAATATATAATAGTATATGCATTTCGTATAATAGTATATGCATTTAAGCTAATAAGCTAATACTCCTGTGTGCTACACACTACAGTGCACGCTGTACACCTACTTACTGGTTGTGTCGCATCAGTCTGTGTCTCTGAGTTAACTTGTGTTTCTCCTACAGCTCCGGACCGCTAAAAATGCGCGTGCTCTTTGTGAGCTCGTTCCCGGCTCGTAACCAGCGCGTTCTGCCGTCAAGGGCGATCATTGGTTAAATGTGATCATGTGACTGATGCAAGCCAGATCCTTTTATTTAGCAAAACTGTGATTAATAGTTAAATATTATTGTTGAGGGGCACAGACAGGACTCCGCACACACACATTAAAAAAAATATATATATATATTTTTTTAAAAAGTTGCCTCAACAAAAGGGCACTTTGGGCACCCATCAGGAAAGGGGCGGGTGCTCAAGCCCCTCTAGCCCCCCCCTCTGCACGTGCCTGCTATGCAGCTCCGCAGACAGGAGATGGCCATCCAGCAGTGGCTTGGCATGCGCTGCCCTGAAGACTAATATGGTGGCTATGGTTACCATCAACGAACACGGTTATCAGGATGGCTATCACCAGGGGTATGGTGATAAAAGGTGCGTGCATTCCAATGATGCACACTGGCCTGCAGCTGGTCCTTGGTGCTACCTTCCTTTGGCCCAAAACCTTTGTGTGTCTTTCCCATCTCCCACCGGGCAGTTGGCACAGACGACTATTTTGTAGCACTTAGTGAAGGGAAGAAAAATGCTTTCACATATCCAGTTCTTTAACATTCCCTATATAGCATAGTACGCTGCTTTATACTTAGCAGCGTCAGATCTGGTTAGTCAGTAAATTTATGGATGAACCTGAAGGTTCAGAAATGGATTGCGTACTTTAGTTTTTGCCGGGTTTGTTTTTTTTTGTTTATTTCAACTTAAAACATTATTGCATCGTGTGTCATCTCTAACAGGCTTTTTTAGATCAGACTTACATAGTTTCAGCACACACGTTGATTTTGTAGATAATAGAACATTTTTATTGGACATCTGTTGCATTTGAAGTGCAGTTACCAATAATATTATTAAAAGCATCACATTATTTCTCTTTTGTAAAGTTTCTGTTGCTATACATTGTTTCTATTTATTCTTTGTTTCTATATGGCTATATGAAAATAAACATTTGTTTACTACCAGGTCCTTTAAATTATTTGTCTCACTTTCAGTGCCAATGCGCTGCAATAATCTTTTGAGCAACACCTCCCCCTAGTGGCAAAAGTGGAAAAATATTTCCAAGTATATTTTAGTGGTCATGTAATGATTGAAACAACCTGCCGTACTTGTAATATCTACAGTAGTTTTAGACCTTCTCAACTTACTGTCCCCTCAATGCAATCACATTTGCAAAAACACTTTGCGAGTAAGAAGGGCTTGAATCCACCTACCCATTTTCTTCCACTTATCCAATTAAGGGCATGGGGAGGCTGGAGCATCTCTCAGCTGCCATAGAGCAAGAGACAGAGTTTGTATTAAACATGGCCAAAGTGTATGTACAAGTGAGTCTTGTTCATTTAAAGCTTAGACATCAGACTGCGTTACAGTCTCTTTTCTCTTGGATCTGTATAATGTTAGTGGGTGTGGAACACTGTTATTCAGCAGGTGGGTAAACTATCTAAGAGTTGGCTTAAAGGAACTGATAGGGAGCTAAAACAGCTATCAAGCATGTGCAAAGTAATAGAAGAAAAACATGGAGTTAGAGCAGCTAGTACCCTTTAGGTCTTCCTCCAGAAAACCTCAGTATTTAAATAAATGCACAAATTTATGACAAGACATCAGCGATTGTATTAAATTGCATTACTTGCACAGAAGTAAAACAACTTGCCATTTATTTTACAAGAAAATGCATTCACACGTGAGGATTTTAATGGCACAAACAACAATCTTTAGACAATGTTATTTTACAGTTTAACAAGAAAATATTCAAGCCCCAAGTAAGAGAGGCAGGGAGTTTGTGGTGCTGACAGAAAGTCAGGCATTAGTGGCAATTATGTCAATGCCACTTATTCTGGCTCAGAAAATAAACAAATAAAAAAATAAACTGCCTCTTCCACAGTACAATACAAACTGAATTCATCATAGTGTGGATAAAGATTCAAAATCACCACAATTTCAAACAAATCTATTATCAAAACAATCCTGAAACTGCAGTTTCTGGTCCTTAGACGTCCAGCACCAGCAAGCAGTCAAATAGCAGCATGTACAACAGGAATCATGTAAAGAAATACACTGTCCATAAAAGGAATCCATAATGAATCCAAAAGTATCACTTATTTTCCAACAAACAGCGTTGCTGGTACTTTCCCCCATATGAATGACAGCAGTCATCCACAGACAGGCACGTTTCCAAAATATACACATTTCGCTAATTCTGTTATTAAACACTTTGTTTTTAATTCTAGGAGTCTATCATATAATCTATCAACAGTATCTTTCACCGTTTACCTGCTTATCACTGTTCAAATAAATGCTTTCACAGACAATCTGTGACCATGTTCCATCCAGTCAATTGTCCAGTTCGATATCAGCAGCAGGAAAGATGCAGAGTATCCTCTGGATACTTGGGAGTGAGCTCTATCATTACTACAAGGACTCTTCATCAGAAACACTGTCTGCATTTGCCTTTGTCAGGAGCTCGAGCTCCTCACTGTCCTGCAACACAAAAAAGAGACAAGGCATCAGAATGAATGAACAAGTGATCAAATCCAGTGGACAAATCTGCAGACATTGAGGCACTGTGCACATCTTTTTTCTGTTTTCAGAAAGTGGAGGGCAGTATTTACTCCCCGAAAAACACCGGGGAAGTACCGTGCATTTTAAAGCCACGGCTGCCAATGGAGAGGGTATTTTTGTTAGTGCTCTAGCAAAGAAACAAACACCTGAAACCTGGCATTTCACCTGATTTACAGGGTTTCTTCAATACAGAACAGGACGCTGGGGATGAAAAGAATTCCAGGATAGTATCCCCACAGACTACTGTATTGTTAAATAGCTTCTTCCATCAAAAAACACTTGACTACTAAAGGAATTCTATGAAGTAAGGCTCCAGCATGAGCCTGGATGCTATTTTCATAGCTGGGAATCAGGTTTCCTCTTGCACTCAAGAAATGACATTACAGAGAAACAAGAGCCAAGTTTCCTGCAGAGCACTTGGTATGTGGGCGGGAGTAGAGGAAGTGGATATACATCGGGGTTAGGTGAGCGAAGTTGTGTGAGGAAAAGGAGTGTGTGGGCTTGTGTGCGTGACTACTGAGGATTTGTGGTTTGTCTCCTACCCCTCTTGACCTCTCAAACACCTCCCCGTTGATGACCCGTAGTTTCTCCCGCTGCAGGCTATATTCCAGGTCCTTGGGCCAGCTGGCATTGTAGATAAAGATGGCCAGCAGGACCGTGGGTGCCTGGAGGAAGAAGTCCAGCGAAGGGTGGAAGTCAAAGAGGAAGAGGGAGAGGCCTGTGACCAGAACAGTAGTGAACTGGCCAGTCAGCACATGGAACATGTTGTCTCTGAATTTTAAGATGAAGGCCACGGATAAGCCCAGGGCAGCTAGGGAGAACACAGAAGATTATGAGTTCTTCAAATGCATACTAGAGATAGATAAATGAACTAGTCCAGTTAATAACAAATTACACCCAGCAGCTGGATTAGTGTAACTTAGCACTGATGCCAGAAGCAGGACCAAATACCCACCAGGCTCTGTTCAAAGGCATAAAACAACTCAAGTACCAGCAGCTTACAAGATCACAAGTTAAGATGATTTTGTCTGTAGACGACAGAAATTGTACAAAGTAGTGGTTTTGCATGCTACAGTCTTTTGGAGCCCCCACCCCAACCCCTCCTCTATTTACGCCAGCTTTCATCTGATTGGCTGCCCCTACATCTGAGCTTCTACAAACAGAACCAGGTGCTGCACCACTTCCTCTGCTTATCAATTTGACAGACTTCCTTCAACCCAGCCATGCCTTCCAGCTCATCCTGGAGGACACAGTATTCCCCAAGCCCGCTGAGACCTCCTCCCAGTAGGACATGGCCAAAAACACCTCACCTACCTAGGAGTCCAGGAGGAATCCTGGTTAGATGCCCCGAGTACCTCAACTGTCTTCTTTTGATGAACATATTTTCTCTTCCTCAAGCAACTTATATAATCCACATGGACATGTTTGCATATAATTCAAAGCAGCAAACTAATTAAATTAAATTAAATTAAATTAAATTAAATTAAATTAAATTAAATTAAATTAAATTAAATTAAATTAAATTAAATTAAATTAGAGTGGACATCTCCAGCAACAGAAATGACAGTAGGAGATCTCAGTTCAATAAACATCACACTTATGCCTGCTTGATATTCATCTTTCAGTCATATGCTGTATAAAACAGTATTCAAATGTCCCTCTGATGTGAGAATGATGCACTACAGTGCTGACTGAAGTTATCAATCTTGTGATAGGCAGAAACACCAAAAGTTAAAAATGGAACAGTCAGGTCACTAAACTGCTGAGACTGGAGTGGGGCTGGTGGAAACTGTGGCAGACCAGGGCACTGAAACATAGACAGACAGTTCTTTTGCAATGAAAAACATAAACACCCATGCTCCCGGTAGGTTTCCGCTGTGTCAGCTGTTTACATTATAGGTGCTTATGCAGTAACCATGGTAACCACGGACTCTGAGCGGCTGGATCGACGGAGGTCAGACAACAATTTTACATATATGATCTTCAAACAGGACACAGCCATTATCCGTCCTGGCCTCATATCAAATGTGAACGCAGACTGAGTCTATGTTTGACGTTTGCTTTATATCTAATCTTCCTCTCAAACATTTAAACAGCAGCGACAGTGGCGTGTCTAGAAAATTTTTGTTGGGGGGGCCAGGTAGGGGCACAGATTTGGAGAAGGGTGGCAGATTTAATTGGCAGATAATGTTTTAAAAAAAAATTCTACCAACCCTTAACCATAATTCAATAATCCTATAAACCTAATAACCAAATGCACTTTTAACTCTTATTAGAATGAGATTTTAACCACTACGGTGCAAAGTTTTTAGATACTGCGTTGATAAAGTACAAGAGATACAATCAGTGCTTTGTCAGTGTTTACTCAGCAGTCAAGGACAACAATATTTGCATAGTATTTTTACTGACATATAGTGCACATATGTTTTGGGCAAAAACATTTTTGAAAATTAAAATACGAACATTTGTAACAAACAATTGACAAATTAGCCAATGCCAATGCAAAACTTTATCTGCCTGTTAAAAAAAGAAGATAATCTTCTCACAAACTGGTGTTTGATTTTGAAACAGGAAAAAAGTGGGGAAACAACTGAAAAGACTAACATTTGAATAAAACCTGAAAGCAAGTAAATACTTTCTATGCTGCCTTATGGTAAACTTTGGTAATATTGATAAAGAACAACACTGGCTGATGATAAAATACAGTCAGCTGGCATGGTGACACTGCCAGTATTAACCTGCAGGGCTGGACTGGGACAAAAAAATTGGGCATTTTTACTACAGACCGACCCACCAGGTAGTAAAGCCATAAAGACTTTGACTGAAAACAAACCCTGTTGTGACAGTGATGTACAGTCTTGTTGGTATATGTATGATTTCTATACATTTTACGTCAGATAAAAACTTTGGTTGTAAGATTTAGATAATTATTTAATAAAAACTAGGTATTTTAAATGAGAATAAGAAAGAAAAGTATTTCTTTGTGCCCACCTTTCCCTGTTAATGCCCTACCTGGCCCCCTGGCAAAACTTTGCTAGACCCGCCCCTGCACAGTTACCAGCTGTCTGCTACATAAAAAAGGATCCTGGTGTTATTTGTCTCTCAGAAACAGTTCATAACTTCCCTTCAACTCATTCATGTCACCTAAAAGGTAAACCTGTTTCTCCATCACCTGTTCAGCTCTGATGGTTCAGTAAGGACCTCTCCTGGTTTCATCTTCATGTTTCCCTCTCACCACATATCTAAACAGACATCATGACCAGCAGCTTTACAGCTGTGGCTCCAGCACACATCAGCTGATACTAGAAATTAATATTAAATACATTCTAACAACAGCCGATCAAGCTTAAACGTGCTGCTGTTGTTTAGCGCAACATCTGCTGGTTTCCTCTTTCTGGCGCAAAGTGGGCGATAAACAAGAGAGAAAAGCCGATCAGCTGATCATTGATCAGTTTCATGATTGAAGTAGCAACAGGAGAGGGAGGGGGAGAGAATGAGAGAAGAGGCAGCTGTGCAGCATAAAGACAGAATAAATCCAGCTTTGTGTCTTTTTTCCATTCTAGCTAAAGTCCGGGACAAACTGCGTCTCTTCTCAGCTCAATACGAAACGCGTAATATTTTCTCTGAATGAGGGACCATTCCATTTTTTTAAGGAGCCGTTGGCAACTCTACTAACCTTATGAATAAAATAAAGTTCACTATCAGTAACATCATAGCACCCACCCAGCTGTATAAAAACTCCGTCAAACTGGCTAGAACGCAGTATGAGTTATTGCAACTGACAGTAAAAAGTCAGCAACATGAAAATAAACTCCACCTAAACTTGGTTTATATCTGACCCAGATAGACTGCAGGTCATAACTTCTTACCTGAAGTTCAGTTCACCTGACACTCGGACTGGTGGCTGCTTCGGGTCTCTCCTCCTGCCTCCCCTTCCCTCATCCACCTGTTGCCTCTGTGGAAGCCCCGTCATAGCCACCACCAAACAACGGAGTTATTTCTACACATCGACCTGCATCTGGCCAATCCACCACCTCTCATTGTTCATGCCATTACAAAAAAAATAAGTCACTGGGGATATGCCCGGTATGCCCGATGGCCAGTCCAGCTATGTTAACCTGCAACCAAATCTGCAGCTCCATACAGCAATGTTACGACTTAGATTATATCTTATAACGCATAACTCTTATGTTAGCTGCCCTCAGTAGCATACTGTCTGAAATATTCCACAGCTGCAATAATTCTTTAAGTGTTATTTTTTTCCTTGGTATTCTAATTTCACCGAAGTTTACTAAACTCAACAAACTTGATATTACTTACCGGGACATTTATTCTGTCCTCATTTTCTTTCACCGAAAAATTGTTTCCTGCAGTGCCATCTTTCGCGCTTGGCTCTCCTACCTTTGCTAACGTGATGCGCGCTGCATTCACTTACACTCGGATATCTGAGCGTCACCGTGAAAACATAATCGGACATTTGATATTTGATTGAATTTTATTGTTTTGCCTTTGGGGTGGCACCTGGGGTGGCCAGTCTGGTTTGGGGGGTGGCCTGTGCCCCCCCAGGCCACCCCGCTGGACACGCCATTGAATACGGGACGATTCCGTTTTTTAAGGGACGGTTGGCAACCCTAGCTACTATCCAGGATAGATGCCTTCGTTTGGTAATATCCGATACACAAGCTGCCTCATGTTGCTTCCAGGTTGGGAAAGAATGAAAAGATAAACCACTTTCAAGCTTATTCTCTTGCCGGTCGTGCGATCGAACATTGCAGCCGACCACACAGCAAATAGGAACCATGGCTGTTGTGTGTGCCTTCGCTCCGCTCTTGTGGGGGGGGGGGCTTTTTTCGCTTGCGCTTTATTTTGACCACGAAAATGGCGCATCAGGCCAAAATCCTTTCCACGCCCACCCCGTTACATCACGCTCCAAAGCCCTATGGTAACTAATGTTATAAAAATGCTCCGCCTCTAATGAGCATTTGAGCAGCCAATCAGAATCATCTATGTCATGTGATCATGAGTACGGCAGCGGATATTTCTGGTGAGAGTTTCGAAGCACCATGGATGACGAATTTGAAGGTACCAGCTCTCAGGTATGAAGCTAACCTTCAAAAGTTACATGAATACAAACAGGTACCTTGTCGGGTTTTTTTTCGTTTGTTTGTTTTTGTGTTTTTGGTTGTTGTTTCTTTTGCTTTTTTTTGTTGTTTTTTAACCCTGTCCTGTCTGGCAGGTATTGCAATCAGACTTGTGATCTGAATGCATAGTCATTGTGTTCTTAGTGAATTTGAATTAACACAATAACCTCTGCGGTTGACAGACGTGCCCGAAATCACATGACCAATTTAAGGCGTCAGAACAAAAAGATGGAGCGACCCAGGCTTATGGCGTTATTTTTGTGCCAGTTTTCTGAGCGCACGAAAAAAAGGTTTGCAAGTGCAAATGTTGCATTTTGAGGGGAAATTTATTTTGAATGAAGAAAAGCTGAATTTGAGTGAACAAAATTCATTCATGCGTGCAAAAAATGTATTTCAGTGTTTGCTATTATCCATACACACAACAGCAGCCCCTCTCCCTCGGTTTTTCCATTTGCGCTCGCTCGCAATGTGTTGCTGGCGCTCTCAACATTTCTGCCTGTGCGCGCTCAACTCTTTCTCTACACCGTTATATTTGTGCCACAAAAACAGCCAATCACAGACTTGGATGCAAAAAAATCTGATTGGCTGTTCTGGTCTCCAATCAGCTCGAAGTGACGAAATGCAATATCCCAGAATCCATTTCAGTTAAAACTCAAACGAGGCAGTGGCGGAGGACCACAGAGTGGCAGAGTTTGAAATATTACTCTTTCTGGGTCACAAAATAAACTTTTAAGATATTTTCATGCGAGAATTGTGCTGTGTAAACTTCAAATATCTGCTTGATTCATCAAGACATCACATATTTCCATAAGTGCTCTAAAGTTTTTTAAGAAGATAGAGAAAGAGTTGAGCGCCCCCCCCCTCTTTCTTAAATAGATAACTATCATATCTGACATCATATCTCACAGTACAATAATATTGAATGGGTTGCATTGTTGTACCTTGTCATGTTTCTCAGGTCTTTGTCTGAATTTCTTATGAACATTACTTGTCATGTTCTTATGTTGTTGCTAAGGATTGTCTTATTGCACTGGAGTCACACTGGGTTAAATTTTTACACTTGGGTTTTAAGGGGTATTTATTATTTTCTTCATTATTGTATTTATGGGTTGTATGGAAGCCCCAAACACAATTTCATTGTTCCTGACAATGACAATAAATACTTAAATCTAAAAAAAAAAAAAAAAAAAATCTAATCCTCATACTCAATACTCAAAGCTTCATAGAACTGAAACAAACATTTATTTTTAGGTCCATTCTGCTGCTGATACATACTTTAGGTTTCTGAATATTAAACTTGTTGCTGCCTTTCACAGTGTTTAACTTGAAGACCCTGAGTACTTTCTCCCACAAATTATTATAAAATTATTTTAACATTACCTAATAAGACTGATTCAGGACAGACGGTTAGTTATTGTAAACTTTTCTAGCAGTCAACCACAAACAGGGAACAGGCTGTCTATTCTCTCCATCTGTCAGCTGCTGCTGGCTCTTCCTCCTCCTCCTCTACAAGTGTAACTTATAAATACATGTTCAGACTTTTATTACACAATCAGAGAGAGAGAGTGCAGGACAGACAGACAGGTGACAGTCTCAGGTGTATACACTGCTACAAAACAGCACCAGAGAAGGAGGATTTAGTGTTTGTGTTATTACGAGTGCTAAACAAGAAGAGTTCCCAGATGGTACAGTGGACACATGTGTGACTCCTGTGATTAAAGCATCTTTCTTTCAGCTTAACGAGTGAACCGTCAGCTCGTTCAAACACACGTTAAAGTCCGTTTGGCTCGACACCACCGAACAGAGGCAGCAATATAACATAGCTAACATTAACAGTGCAGTGAATCCTGCTTGTGCCGTGATATTCAGGACTGCAAACCGAGCAGCATCACTGACTTTCAGCTTGTTGTGTTTGTGGATATACGACTGATTTTAATTATCTATCAAATCATCACATTCTCTGTAAGATTAAGGTCAACTATATATATATTTAGAAGTAGAAGCTTTAAAACCAAGTTAACGCTGAAAGTACAAACATCACTAATGTCACACAACTTTGCCGACATGCGGCCAACACTAATGTTTCAATGTTCTTCATTATAAAACATTCGCACATAAATAAGTGACATAATATTCAGTACTTACTTTTGACAGTTTACTCTTCAGCTGCTGCCTTCTGCCGTATTATGCGGCAAAATTATCCACACCCATGGCCGCGCTATGAATTGCGGGATATATGGGACCACGAAGCGTGCACCGGACCACGCTTGATATTTGGGGAAATCGACGGCGCATTTGGAGTACACTTCGAGTTGGGACAGTCGTCACGTGGCGGTGACGTAATCACACTCAAAATGCGTACTTCAAGCGTGCGGTCTCTGAATTGGGACACAGCCCCAGTCTCCATTTCAACTTGTGTTGAAAGTGCGGACTTCAAATGATATTCTCTTAATTGTGTTAATAGGTCACGTAAAACCAGAGTTATGATTCGAAACAGTACAAACGGTGTTTTCTGAGGACAGCGCTACCAAACACTCTCCGTTGGCGACCAAAATTTTAAAAACAAAATTAAAAAAAAAAAAAAGGATGCATGTCTGCCATTACCTGCCAAAACCGGAAGTAACATAATATTTCGTGGGAAACGTAGTTTTTCCCCTCAGGGCCTTGATGAACCTATACTGGTGGTTTTAAGTTATGTCTGACATATGTCTGTGCAGTTTCTGGGATGCTTAGACCTCAAAATGCACTGTTGGAAATTATTTTATTTTCTATGTTTTGTTTTGTTACGTTTCTTAAAACAGATGGTGATCTTTTCTAAAAGCGATAGGACAGGTGTGGAGGAGAGTGAAGCAAGAGAATGGGTTCCTAAGGTGGGCAAGAAAAATCCAGCAAAGTTTCTTCTCCTGTAGTTAATGATGTAAATATGTTGTTTCCACACATCCATGGAAAATGAGCAAAATATATATTTTTCTGCTCTAATAACAGTCTGTGAGCTCATCTGAAGATGATGGGACAGATGACTGGAAACCCACACAGGATGAATCTGAAGGCTATTCAGAAGAGGAGGAAGAACAAGAACGTAAAAGGATTCCTAAGGTAGCCATGAAAAACAAAACTGGGTGTCCTATGCCACAAAGAGATGTGAAATTCATCCTCAGTTTCACTGCTTCCACAATCTATCCATCAAAAATGAGCCAAACATATTGTTGTCTTCTCTTAAAACAGATGGTGGCAGCATCTGAAGAGGATGGGACAGATGACAGCAGACCCACACAGGATGAATCTAAAGATGATTCAAAGGATGAAGCAGAACATTTGGGACAAATGATTCACAAAGTGGCCATGGAAAAGGTAAAATTTGTTCTCAGTTTCAATGCATTCAACAAAATATGTCTTTGTATTCTTCTGCGTCAGATGGTCAGCTCATATGAAATATGCAAGGAGTAAAGGTATTGAAGGTACATGAGTTTAAATACCTGGAGTCAAGCATCCAAAGCAACAAGCAGTGCAAAAGGCCAGGCAGGGGATGGCAGGGCTCAAGATGCTAAGATTTTGTTTGGGAGTGACCAGAATGGAGAAGATTAGAAATGAGTGCATCAGAGAGACAGCTCATGTTGGGTGGTTTGGAGACAAAGTTAGAGAGGCAAAGCTGACATGATTTGGACATATGTAGAAGAGGCATAGTGAATATATTGTTCCATATGGAGCTGCCAGGCAGGAGGGAAAGAGCAAGCCCTTAGAGGGAGTTCAAGGATATAGTGATGGAGGATATAGATAGGGTTGGTATGAACGAGGAGGCGGCTATGGATAGAATAAGATGGAGGCAGATGATCCACTGTAGTGACCCCTAAAGGGAGGAGCCAGAAGAAGGAGAAGAACTTAGCTCATTTGAAGAGGATGGAACAGATGATGGGAAACCTCCACCAGATAAATTCAAAGACAATTGAGAAAAGATGAGTTTAAGGAAGAGGTGAGTTAGCTCCAGTCCATTTTAGTGAGGTCATGAGGAGGAGTAGTAGTGGGTTTCGTACACAAGATTAATTCAAAGACAGTATATATATGTTCAAAGAAATATAAAGGTCAAATCAAAAGTAGTCAGAATTACTAACAGTACTGCAGATAATTTATTTTCATTGGCATTTGTAAATATTAAGTAAGAGTAAGACAAAAAATAAAACTTTTTTAGTAGTTGTATGCGTCTTCTTTTTGTGTACAGGGGGCGTTCGTGAGCAGTGAGTTGCCACAGAGGACAGAGGAACGGCAACAGGTTGCTGTCGCCTCAAAGACTCAAAGGCATCACTATGTCAGAAATGGACACAAGTGTCCCATATGTGGACATGTATATACTGATATTGTTCAGCACCTAAGAGTCACAGAGCAGGTTGTAAATAAAACTGAGCTGACTCTTTTGAGCCAATTTTCTCATCGGCAGTAAGTGTCTTAATAAATTCTGAAAGATAAATTTATATTTACTGTCCCTACACATTTGTTCTAAGCACTGCATTTATTTGATACAGTGGTTTTTAACCTGGGTTCGATCGAACCCTAGGGGTTCGGTGAGTCGGTCTCAGGGGTTCGGCGGAGCCTCCGCCATGACATGCATGGCTCATTTTGTGCACCAGTAAAAAAATCACATTTTATTTTTCACTAAAGAGGGGTTCAGTGAATGCGCATATGAAGCTGGTGGGGTTCGGTACCTCCAACAAGGTTAAGAACCACTGATTTGATACAATTATCTTACACATCCAATTTCTATTTCCTCCTACTCAGAATTTTTTTTACTATTTTTACAGCTTTTCTACAAATCTGGACTGTCCAGTCCGCTTATGTCAGTCAAAACATCTTAATCGGCTTGACAAGCACCTGGAAAAGGTCCACAAATTACAGGTATGTTATTGACTTTGTGGTGTTTCTGTGTGGTTTTTGTGTGTTGGTGAGGCAGCCTTGATCTCTGGAATCAGATGTTTATGTTAAAGGGACTTACATTTAGCACCTTGCATTTTACATATTTGTTACTCTGGTGAAATGAAAGTCTTCCAGTTTCTATAGAAGAATACGGTGGTTCTTTCTTTGTCCGTATGCTGCATTTATATAATGTTCCTCGAGCTCTAGAAAGCATGTTGTGTGCATAGATAAAAACATGAAGGATGCCCAAATAAGTAAAATACTGACAGTTTTGATATATGGTTACTAGGGGTGCAATGATACACAAAATTCACGGTTCGGTTCGATACTTTGGTGTCACGGTTCGATATTTTTTCGATACAAAAAAAATGTTCATGCCTTTTTAATTTGTCATTTATTAAAATTATAAAGTTTTACAGTTTTTAGATTTTATGTTGCTGAAACAAAAAAGTAATAAAAAAAAACATATCTCAGGGCTCGCAAAATTTCAAAATCCCTGGTAGCCCTTTGGGCAGGGACTCTTCAGTTTTTGGTAGCCCAAAAGAAAATTTAAGTAGCCTGAATAAAAAAGAGAGCAATTTTTGATTTATGTTTTGTTTCCTGTTTTGTTTCCTTTACAATATTATACATTAAAGTATAATATTGTATAATTATATAATATTAACTTCTTTTCTTGTGCGTGTTTTTTATTTTGACAGCGAATGCGCACCTGCGGACCACTTATGTGCAGCCCTGGTTATTTAGCTCATCATATTGCAGCCACAGAAATTCTTTTGTCCATGAAACCATAAAGCTGCACTTTCTTTTTGCCTTATAGTCTGATTTGTCATAACTTTTCCGTTTTGTGGTAAGCTTTTCTTTGGCTGTCACTTCTTCACCCTGACCTGTCTTATTTGGCTCAGCAGAACTAAACAATACAATATGCTTCTTCTGGGCTATATTCTCAGCAGCATATTAAACATATTAGGTCCCCATAAGGAGAATCATGTGCTAACGGCTGTCTAAATGACTCGGGTAAAGTTTGTAGCATGCATGCTTGCTGTTTTTGTCTGCTTCCACTTGTCTTTTGCGCTAGGATGATGTTGGAGTAAATGTGCAGTCATATTCGTTGTGTTCCCACTAGTGCTGTCAGCGTTAATCTTGTTGAAATGACCTTAACGCCACAACACGGCAAATCTCCGTTAACGAGCTACCGCGGATCGCCCCGTGCCTGGGGCTGGACAGCCAACACGTTAACGAGCTAACTGCGCTAACACACTAGTTCCCACCCCATGTAATTGAGCATTGTGTGGCACATCCAACATACTGTTTTACTTTAGTCCATGACGCGCTTACCTTTAGGGTCATACTTCACATGAAGACCAAAATAGTTCCAAACACCAGATCTGAATGAGGGTGGGGGAGGTTCAATTTGCCATGGTGCAAGGAGAGCTTAACTTCTATCTGGCTAGCTTGCCCTGCGCTCAGTGAATCTGCATTCGACTACTCTGCCTAGGCTGCATTGTCGAGCGCAGATCCACTGAGCGCTTAACACAGACAGCATCGTCAGAAGGAAAGTTGATAAAATAAATTAAAAATTTTATATTGTTCGATACATATGCGTACCGAACCGAAAGCACTGTATCGAACGGTTCAATATCGATATGAGTATCGTTGCACCCCTAATGGTTACACAGAAAACTGTTTCAATTTAACCCTAATCACATCTAATACTAACTTTTTCAGAAACCTATGATTAAACTTTACATGCAAAAGGCCAAGGACAGACACGTTGCTAAAGAACTGGCACTTCTGAGGGCATCAAATCCCACACCACAAATGGTCTCACACATGGATGAAGTGGATGATGCTGTAATTGAGGAGGGCATCTTTAGGGCACTGGAGGAAGGGTCAAAGGTTGCTTCTGCTATAGCCTCTTCCAGCGAGGCTCCCAGTGACCATGCTACACTGATCCACCTGCCTGCTCCTCCCTCTGACAGCGAGGCTCACAGTGACCATGATACACTGATCCACCGGCCTGCTCCTCCCTCTGACAGCAAGGCTCACAGTGACCATGATACACTGATCCACCTGCCTGCTCCTCCCTCTGACAGCGAGGCTCCCAGTGACCATGATACACTGATCCACCGGCCTGCTCCTCCCTCTGACAGCAAGGCTCACAGTGACCATGATACACTGATCCACCTGCCTGCTCCTCCCTCTGACAGCGAGGCTCCCAGTGACCATGATACACTGATCCACCGGCCTGCTCCTCCCTCTGACAGCAAGGCTCACAGTGACCATGATACACTGATCCACCTGCCTGCTCCTCCCTCTGACAGCGAGGCTCTGGGTGACTCTACCAGACCAAACCTACAGCCTCCTCTCTCTGCCAGTGACACTCTCAGTGACCACACCATCCCAATTATGCAGCCTCCTTCTATCTCCAGCAGCAAGGTTACTTGTCATTCAACAGTGGTATCCCCTGATGTGTTAATCCCAAGCAGTGCACCTTACTATGCAGCAAAGCAAAGGAGGGGACGTCCTCTCCCGAGGACACCTGCTCCTGGTTGCAAACACTGTCAGATACTGTTCACTGAGCTACAGGTGGTGAAGCAGTTGCTAGAGTGTGAACTTGAAAGGAATCATGAGCTCAAGCAGATACACTCTTCAACCAAGCGTGCAAATGTGAGTATTGTTTATCTTGTATGATTGTACACCTCATTGTGAAACATTCTTTCATTTGCTTTTGATAAACAAATCTGCTTAATGATCCTTTTTATTTCAGGTTAAATATAGCAGACGTAAACGGTTTTCACCCAGCAAAGCCCCTCACTACGGTAAATAATATATCTTATCAAACTTACTACTGTAAAATTTCAAGTTTCATGTTTTATTGTCATGTACAGATAAACATTGTAGCCACAGCTTTACATGAACATATAGAAGTGAGCAGTTATATTAAAGAAGAAAATGTATTTATTAATAATAATAATAAATAACAAAATACTAAAGTATTAATATTAAGAGAATTTGTTTGGAATTTACAGTTGTGCAAAAACTTGTGCAGTAAGGATTTAAATTGGTTTATAGTGACAGTTTGTAGAGTCCAGTAGTTGTAGTGAGTGTGTAATGGTGTGTGCCGAATGTCTGCAGTTCAGAAGTCTGATAGCTTGTGGGTAGAAACTATCCCTGAATGTTCCTGAACCACCTGCCGGTCTGTGGCTGGGGTGGCTGTGATCAGAGAGGATCTGCTGCATCTTCCTCCTGCATGGCTGGCAGTTCAGTCCTGTTGATGCGCTGTGCTTGAGAGAATCTTGCATCGTATGACTGACCATCCTGGGATAGCGATCCCTACTCGATTCATTTATGAAGAGTCAGTTCCTCTAGGCTAGGGGTAGGCAACCTTTCTGATGACGAGTGCCGTCTAAAATTTCCTCAGAAGTCAATGTGCCATATGATTGCATTAGCAAAAAATGTAATAATGCTCTATGTTAACAGTTACACACTATATAGAGCAACTTTATAGAATTATATTATAGTGTGTAAATGTGTGCGTGAATGGGTGGATGACTGGATATGTAAAGCGCTTTGGGGTCCTTAGGGACTAGTAAAGCGCTATATAAATACAGGCCATATTTATTATATTTATTCTCAGATGTTGGCAGCTATCAGTGAATAGTTATCAGCTATTTTGAAACAAAAAAAGACACTTTTTATCCATAACAGCAAATGAACTGTACAACAGAAAATACAAATGCTATTTATGGTGTCCTCACAACAATGATAAGAAAAATAAACTGGGCCAATATGGCATGTTTGTTAATAAAGAGATACACATGCTCACACAGATATGTAGAGACAAATACTGTCAATAAGGCCTCTGCAATGTTTTGAAGACAGTTAAACTTGTCAGGTTGTGATGTCCAGCAGGTGAAAATGCAGCTCCATGACCACGCACAGCTATGGATTCCAGTTAACCAATACAAATGTACTTTGATATGACGTCTGTTCTTGCCTCATCAGTAAGACTGGTGGAAGAATTTAGGGCCCATGCAGAAGGTGTGAACCCTAGCAGAAAAATACGTGACAATGCAAAGCAGCGAGCCACTCATGTCATCCATTTTCTGGAATTCATGGCAGACCCAGCGATTCCAAACGTTGACCTTCTGTTTCTGAGGAACCATGGAAAAGTCCGTGAGTAAGTGTTTAATTTGAAGGATTATTAGTTTCTATATACATGTGTGCATATACAGTTTAACACATGAACTAATTTGTATTTTTGACTTTGGAGTTTTCTAGCACACCTGCAAGCAAAAGGGTTTAAACCAACAACTCAGAGAGCTTATCTCATGGATGCTATTGCTTTCATGAAATATATATTAAACATGTCACCGCCACAAGTCAGACTTGGAAAAAAAAGGTTCAACGCCCTTTTGGTCGAACTGAGGGCACGTAACAGAGATGTTGGCCGTGAAGTAGTCGTGCACCAGCTGAATGTGCGGAGATCTAAGTCTAGTACGTATATAATACACATCTATACCTCTACCTACTTTAATGACATGATGTTAATAATAAAGTGTCTAAGGTATTGTGCTTACATTTTTTTTTAGAAAGACTTGTCAAAGCAGAAAAACATGCTTTGTTCATTGATGAGGCTCCCCAGAAGATTGCTGCCGCACTGGGTATGGATCACTGCAATGATCACAATGACACTGAATGTTCATTTTACTTAAGAGGGATTATACAGACTTCAGATCTGGGTTAAGACAAAGCCCCTACAGATCTTTACATCACAGTGACCCACACACTGAAACTGAGCTTATGTCTTTTCTGTCTAATGTCCAGTTTAAATTTAAGAATAATGTGCAGCTTGGTCAATGTAATGCACATGAAGCCAGAGCTAAAACACATCACCATTGCAGTGAAATATGTGCAGCTCTGCCTTAAGATGGAGCCCTGTACATTTTGATCTTGTTATTTCTGGGATGATTGTAAAGATAATTTTCATTATTATGGCTAGAATAAAGTGTAAGAGGTATTTGCACTTACAAAGAATAAGACTTTTACTTTTATTGTTTCATAAAAGGTGTCCACAATTTAAACTTTAATTGCAGGAAATTTAATTAAATAAGAATAAGGAAAATAAAATAATCACAAAACAATAATCAGATTACTTAAACTCTACTTATCTAACTAAGATGCTCTAAGCTAATGCTAAGTGTGTTCTTTTCTTTGGTGAGGAGAGGTTGGAGGAAGGATGTAAATCAAAATCCTTCTAAATTAACCGCCTAACACAGCAACAATGAGCAGACAAAAAGGAATGAATTCACAGGTTGGACAGGTTTTCAACTGTGAACCTCTTCGATCCAATCTTTTGGGCTGCTCATCTTGCAGAAGACAAAAAAGAAAAACACAAAATCTCTTCTTCACCTCACCTGTTCACCCCCCCCCCTTCTCCTACTGGACGTCATATCTTCCCACACCTTATCTATCAATGTGTAGCTTTTAAAATTGTGAATGCTTCATTACATTTTCATTGTTATTCTTAACATAGAGCATTCATATTCAATCACTTCATGTTTCATTCAGTTTATGTGATTCTACTTCAGTTAGATTTGTCTTTAGGACATTTTCACAAGAACATCCATTGTAACTTAATCCCTTTCCAATTCGAATGCTTTAAAACTCAGTTAATTACCATTTATTTCTCTAGTTATTTTATGATTTAATGAAAACATACATTTTGTTTGTCAGATATTCTTTGAGATTATTAGCTCCACTGTGTCACATTATACACAACACACAGAAACACACACACCAAGGTCAGACACTCTGTGAGGCCTGTTATTAGAATCACTGTTATTCTACAGGGAGTGCAGAATCATTAGGCAAATGAGTATTTTGTCTACATCATCCTCTTCATGCATGTTGTCTTACTCCAAGCTGTATAGGCTCGAAAGCCTACTACCAATTAAGCATATTAGGTGATGTGCATCTCTGTAATGAGAAGGGGTGTGGTCTAATGACATCAACACCCTATATCAGGTGTACATAATTATTAGGCAACGTCCTTTCCTTTGGCAAAATGGATCAAAAGAAGGACTTGACAGGCTCAGAAAAGTCAAGAATAGTGAGATATCTTGCAGAGGGATGCAGCAGTCTCAAAATTGCAAAGCTTCTGAAGCGTGATCATCGAACAATCAAGCGTTTCATTCAAAATAGTCAACAGGGTTGCAAGAAGCGTGTGGAAAAACCAAGGCACAAAATAACTGCCCATGAACTGAGAAAAGTCAAGCGTGCAGCTGCCAAGATGCCACTTGCCACCAGTTTGGCCATATTTCAGAGCTGCAACATCACTGGAGTGCCCAAAAGCGCAAGGTGTGCAGTACTCAGAGACATGGCCAAGGTAAGAAAGGCTGAAAGACGACCACCACTGAACAAGACACACAAGCTGAAACGTCAAGGCTGGGCCAAGAAATATCTCAAGACTGGTTTTTCTAAGGTTTTATGGACTGATGAAATGAGAGTGAGTCTTGATGGGCCAGATGGATGGGCCCGTGGCTAGATTGGTAAAGGGCAGAGAGCTCCAGTCCGACTCAGACGCCAGCAAGGTGGAGGTGGAGTACTGGTTTGGGCTGGTATCATCAAAGATGAGCTTGTGGGGCCTTTTCGGGTTGAGGATGGAGTCAAGCTCAACTCCCAGTCCTACTGCCAGTTTCTGGAAGACACCTTCTTCAAGCAGTGGTACAGGAAGAAGTCTGCATCCTTCAAGAAAAACATGATTTTCATGCAGGACAATGCTCCATCACACGCGTCCAAGTACTCCACAGCGTGGCTGGCAAGAAAGGGTATAAAAGAAGAAAAACTAATGACATGGCCACCTTGTTCACCTGATCTGAACCCCATTGAGAACCTGTGGTCCATCATCAAATGTGAGATTTACAAGGAGGGAAAACAGTACACCTCTCTGAACAGTGTCTGGGAGGCTGTGGTTGCTGCTGCACGCAATGTTGATGGTGAACAGATCAAAACACTGACAGAATCCATGGATGGCAGGCTTTTGAGTGTCCTTGCAAAGAAAGGTGGCTATGTTGGTCGCTGATTTGTTTTTGTTTTGTTTTTGAATGTCAGAAATGTATATTTGTGAATGTGGAGATGTTATATTGGTGTCACTGGTAAAAATAAATAATTGAAATGGGTATATATTTGTTTTTTGTTAAGTTGCCTAATAATTATGCACAGTAATAGTCACCTGCACACACAGATATCCCCCTAAAATAGCTAAAACTAAAAACAAACTAAAAACTACTTCCAAAAACATTCAGCTTTGATATTAATGAGTTTTTTGGGTTCATTGAGAACATGTTTGTTGTTCAATAATAAAATTAGTCCTCAAAAATACAACTTGCCTAATAATTCTGCACTCCCTGTATTCTCAGATTCATTACACTGGTTAACTTACACATTTTCTTTCCTTTGTTTCATTTATTTTCAACATGCCAGAAACTGAGCATAACTAACCCTCAGTAAAACAAGTTACAAGTTATGGTATCTGGAACAGATTTACATTCAATATTTAGAGTTATATTTTGGACACACACACACACACACACACACACACACACACACACACACACACACACACACACACACACACACACACACACACTCAGCCATTATAACAGCCATTTCTACTACTCAAACACATTTGCATTTGTTATCTATATGTAGAGGCGGCAAGGGGCGTGAGACTTTTATCTCTTTCTATCTTCTATCTTAAGACACATTACAGGGTTTTGTAATTGGAAACTGGGTTTTTTGTATGGTTGGTCTGGAAAATTTGTTTGATACTTTGTGGTACTTGCATGGTCCTTGAGACATGGTGCTTGTAAAATCCCTCTATAATCTGCACAAGGGACTGGACATGTAAATGCAGTGTATGTGTTAGCATAGCATATTAATACATGTAGTGTTCTCTTTGTGTTTTTACAGATGACCTCGAGAAGCAACCCCAGAGCAGAACAATATTGAAATTGTTTTTTGGACTGTTGGGCGGATATATTATTGCCATAACTGGTCACCGAAAGGGAGTGATCATCAACATGACTACTGAGGAGGTTGAAATGGCAGAAAAAGCTAAGCAGGGTGCCCGCATCATCCGTGTATGTACTAAAACGATATAAATCTAAGTATACATAGACATTTTTTTATTCAGCTGAATAAAAATGTATTTTCATGTATTAGGTTAAACAGCACAAAACTCAAAGATATCATGGGCAAGCAGCTGTCCCCCTGTACAAGAATGAGTATACCTGGTTGCAGCGTTACAATCATATCAGAGAGTATGTTGAAGGCGGTTCGGAGGCACCGACTTTTTTCCACAGTTCTAGTGGAGGTGTTCTTCATAGACTACCGGTATTTTTCAAGGCAGCCTGGGAGATGATGAATCTGGGGATTGCCCCCACCTTCAACATGCTACGTTCCTCCTGTAGCACTTATGTGAGAAAACTTTTCATTTTTATTTTTTGACACACAATGAAGTAGGTTAAAGTGTCATGGGTTTTATTCATGTGGTTTCTTTTTAAAACATTATTCTTTCAGGCCAAGCGACAGTTGGGACGTAAATCTTACGACAGAGTGGCAACATTTATGTGCCATGATGCCATCACAGCCAAAAGATTTTATCAAGGTTATTTAAATAAGCTAAAGTGAAGTCATATATTTATCTATACACTTACATTTATTCATATTTAGTAATATTGCTTTGCACAGCTGAGGACCCTGCAGAGGACACACTCCAGAGCCGAGCACTGACCACCAATGCAATTGCAACATATGCAGCAAATAAAAGGAAAAGGAGAGAGGACAGAGGATCTGTGCAGGACGAGGACAGTGAAGGATCTGACAAGGAAGAGCAGCAGTCATCAGGAACAGAGGAGCTTTTAGACAGAACGCTCTTCCAGTGTAGCAGTAACAAGGTATGTGTGCCCTGATTCCCTTGGTAAGAGTTTTGATTGGTTGCACTTCTTTCATATATAATCATTTACTCCATCATGAACAAAACATATTTAATTTGTACCATAAACAGATGGTGAGCCCAGGTCAGGGTGAGGTTGCCTGTAGTGCCGGAGCCACAATAAGAGAAACTAAACAGGATTTGAAAAAGGGGGTGGAGCATCTACAAAAAGTGACATACCAGTTGCGCAAGAGAAAAGTATGTAATGTATGTTCTTGTGCTTGTTTTTAGTGTTTTCACTGATTACTAATCTTTTACCTTTTTACTTTTACTTTTCTAAAATCAGATGGTGGTCTTTTACAAAAATGATAGGACAGATGTGGGGAAACTCACACAAGAAGACAATCCAGAAGAGGAGGAGGAGGATGAAGCGAGGGAATGGGTTCCTAAGGTGGGCAGGAAAAATCCAGCAGAGTTTCTTCTCCTGCAGTTAAAGATGTAAGTGTTTTGTTTCCACACATCCATGAAAAATGAGTAAAATATATATTTTTCTGTTCTAATAACAGTCTGTGAGCTCATCTGAAGATGATGGGACAGATGACTGGAAACCCACACAGGATGAATCTGAAGGCTATTCAGAAGAGGAGGAAGAACAAGAACGTAAAAGGATTCCTAAGGTAGCCATGAAAAACAAAACTGGGTGTCCTGTGCCACAAAGAGATGTGAAATTCATCCTCAGTTTCAGTGCTTCCACAATCAATCCATCAAAAATGACCAAACATATTGTTGTCTTCTCTGAAAACAGATGGTGGCAGCATCTGAAGAGGATGGGACACATGATAGCAGACCCACACAAGATGAATCTAAAGATGATTCAAAGGATGAAGCAGAACATTTGGGACAAATGATTCACAAAGTGGCCATGGAAAAGGTAAAATTTGTCCTCTGTTTCAGTGCATTCAACAAAATATGTCTTTGTATTCTTCTGCGTCAGATGGTCAGCTCATATGAAATATGCAAGGAGTAAAGGTATTGAAGGTACATGAGTTTAAATACCTGGAGTCAAGCATCCAAAGCAACAAGCAGTGCAAAAGGCCAGGCAGGGGATGGCAGGGCTCAAGATGCTAAGATTTTGTTTGGGAGTGACCAGAATGGAGAAGATTAGAAATGAGTGCATCAGAGAGACAGCTCATGTTGAGCGGTTTGGAGACAAAGTTAGAGAGGCAAAGCTGACATGATTTGGACATATGTAGAAGAGGCATAGTGAATATATTGTTCCATATGGAGTTGCCAGGCAGGAGGGAAAGAGCAAGCCCTTAGAGGGAGTTCAAGGATATAGTGATGGAGGATATAGATAGGGTTGGTATGAACGAGGAGGCGGCTATGGATAGAATAAGATGGAGGCAGATGATCCACTGTAGTGACCCCTAAAGGGAGGAGCCAGAAGAAGAAGAAGAACTCAGCTTATTCGAAGAGGATGGAACATGATGGGAAACCTCCACCAGATAAATTCAAAGACAATTCAGAAAAGATGTGTTTGAGGAAGAGGTGAGTTAGCTGCAGTCCATTTTAGTGAGGTCATGAGGAGGAGTAGAAAGCTGCAGTAAATCTAATGATCGTGCTCGTGTATGTATAATACCAGCAGTGAGTTCTGAGGACTTGGACGGTCCAAAAACTATTTGCTAACAAATCAGCACAGGCACTTATAGTGGTGCACTATTACAAAATGCTTTTACTCACAAATAGGGGGCTAAAGTTCATTCCTTGCAGTTTGATTTGTTTCTAAAACAATCAATACCAACATGAAACTGGTTTATAATTTTTTTCTTGTTCTTGCATTTCTTTTTTTTTTTTTTTATTAAAGTTTTTGCATCGACTTTTACAAAAGATAAATTGAACAATATGCCGTTTTCTTTTTAAAGAACATAAAGCAATATAAAACATACATTCCCACCTCATGATTATAGCAGTACCAGTGGGTGTACAAACAGAAAAAGGAAAAAGTCCAATCTAATAATACTAGTAACAAACCCAAGGGTACAAGACAACAGTTCCTGAGTGTACAAAGGAGATGTGGAGAGTATCCAGAACCCACACCCCCACACAGACACATAAAAACCAAAACACACAAAAAAAAAAAAAAAAAAAAAAAAAAAAAAAAAAAAAAAAACCACAGATGATAAGTGGTCAGCTTAGTGATAGGGATAAGTCAATTCTGTTAGAGAAAACAAAATATGTATAAAGTAGTTAAATAAATACTAGGGCGCAGGCACAATAGAATCCATATACTTAAACTTAGGCCTCTTACTTAAACATAAGATAAGAAAAAAATAAAATATGATAGAGTCTGAGCTGGCTAATTGGGAGCATTGCGAGACCGCAAAGTCTGAACATGGTCAAAAAAGGGTTGCCAGGTCTTAAAAAATTTGGCCGTAGACCCGCGTAGGGTGAATTTAATCTTTTCGAGTTTGCTAAAGTGCAAAACGTCTCTGATCCAGATTTCCCAGGATGGGACGGAAGGGGACTTCCAACATAACAATATTCTGCGTCTTGCCAATAAGGTGAAAAATGCTACCAGATCCGCTTGAGGCGTCGGCAAGGCAACTGAATCAGGAAGAACCCCAAACAAAGCAGTTAAGGGCACAGGTTGGAGGGTTAGCTGGGTGATCTTAGATAAAATCAAGAAAATATTAATCCAGTATTGTTTGAGGGATGAACATGACCAAAACATATGCATTAAAGAGGCAGGTGTTTGAT
Source organism: Rhamphochromis longiceps (assembly GCF_057381845.1). Classification (NCBI taxonomy): domain Eukaryota; kingdom Metazoa; phylum Chordata; class Actinopteri; order Cichliformes; family Cichlidae; genus Rhamphochromis; species Rhamphochromis longiceps. The sequence goes on from NC_140564.1 coordinate 4,968,422, forward strand.
GACAACGGTCGCAATCAGGGCTAAGATTGGGGTATATTTGAGCTAGTCTGGCCTTAGTCCAATGTATACGGTGCAGAATCTTACATTGAATCAGCCCGTGTTTGGCACAGAATGAGGAGCCATGGACCCGGTAAAGAATTTTATCCCAAGAGTCATCCTGAATCACACACCCCAGATCCTGCTCCCATGCCAATTTAATAGCCGAGATTGAAGAATTGCCAAAGGAGCATATTCTCCCATACAAACAGGAGATCAGGCCCTGTAATGAAGGGGGAGGCGATAGAAGGTTATCAAAGTCATGATAAGAAGGTCTAGATGGAAACTGAGAGGATTTCTCCTTAACAAAACTCCGGATTTGTAAATAGCGAAAAAAGTGACTTTTTGGAAGGCCAAATTTCAATGAGAGCTGTTCAAAGGAGGCAAATGTATTCTGAATGTACAGATCAGAAAAAGACCTAATACCCAAAGAGGCCCACAAATAAAAAGCACCATCAGCTAACGAAGGCTGAAAAGAGGGATTTTTCACAATGGGTGATTGAAGGGGAAAAAAGGTCAACTTAAAGTAACGACGAAATTGATACCATATTTTCAAGGTAACTTTGACAATAGAGTTATTATAAGAACCTGCACTCGGAGGCTGCTTTTGGGCATAAATCAGGGCTGGTAAAGAGGCTGAGACACAGGAAGAAGTCTCCAAACTGAGCCAGGCCGGGGCATTATTCGTGTCCTCCCCCTGTAGCCAATACCTGAGAATACGAATATTACATGCCCAATAATAGAACATAAAGTTTGGTAAAGCCATCCCCCCCATCTTTTTCGGTCTTTGAAGATATGTCTTGCGTATTCTGGGGTTTTTTTTGTTCCAGATGAACCCAGATAGAATCTTGTCTATTTTAACAAAAAAGGAAATTGGAATAAATACAGGGACACACTGAAAAAGAAAAGAAAATCTGGGGAGGATATTCATTTTAATTGTATTTATGCGCCCTGCTACAGACAGATGGAGTAGAGACCATCTGTCCAAATCCTGCCTAACTTTCTCCACAAGTGGGTCGAAATTAAGCTTGAAAAGAGCATGAAAATGACTTGTAATTTTAACCCCTAAATATGTGAAGTTGTCTGATACAACTCGAAAAGGCAGTGCTGTGCACTGATATTTCTGTGCAGCAGCATTCAGGGGAAACAGTTCGCTATTAGCAAGATTCAGTTTATAGCCAGAAATAAGGCTAAACTGTTCAAGTATTGAAAGTACCAAAGGGAATGAGGATGCTGGCTCTGAGATATAAAGAAGCAAGTCATCTGCATATAAGGAGACTCTTTGTTCTATACCATTTCTAAAAACCCCGGTGATACCTGGGTTTGATCTTAGCGATATGGCTAGGGGCTCAATTACGATTGCAAATAGCAATGGCGACATAGGACAGCCCTGCCTAGTCCCCCTAAACAGGGGAAAGAAGTCAGAGCATGTGCCATTTGTTTTGACAGCGGCAAGCGGGGAAGTATAAAGAAGTTTCAACCAGGAGATGAATATTTTACCAAAGCCGAATTTATCTAAAACATAAAAGAGGTATCCCCACTCTACCCTGTCAAAAGCCTTCTCAGCATCTAAACTGATCCCAAACTCAGGGCTGTTGGAGTCTGAGGGATTGTAAAGGACATTAAACAAACGTCTAAGGTTAGAGAAGGCGTATCTCCCTTTAATAAAGCCTGTTTGGTCCAGATTGATTAGAGATGGTAAGACTGCTTCTACACGCCTCGCTAGAAGTTTAGCAAGGATTTTATAATCCACATTTAACAAAGAAATGGGACGGTATGAGCCACATTGTAGTGGATCCTTATCCTTTTTTAGGATCAGGGATATAGATGCCTGCAGTAGAGAGGGTGGGAGGGATCCAACTTCCAGTGAGTGCTTATACATATTTATCATGAGCGGAGCCAGTTTAGGCATGAATTTACGATAGAACTCAACCGGAAACCCGTCCTGTCCGGGACACTTAGAACACTGCAGTTTGCTGATAGCTTGCATGATCTCTTCTACAGTTACTGGTCCCTCCAGCTGGAGGCTGTGTGTCTGATCGATTGATGGGAGCTTAAGATGATTGAAAAATGAGTCCAAAGCCTCCGTACTAAATGCACACTCAGACGCATAGAGAGATGAATAAAAGTCTCGAAATTGGTCATTAATTATTCTAGGATCCATAGAGACACCACTTAATGTCTGAATCCGAGGAATGGAGTGTGCAGCTGCTGCACTACGGAGCTGATGAGAGAGCAGTTTACTGGCCTTATCCCCATATTCATACTGGGAGTACTGACATTTCAGCAACATCTCTTCAGCCCGAGCAGAGGACAGGTGATCAAACTCAGTCTGCAAAGACAGCCTATCATTATAGACCTCTGGTGCCGGGCAAACGGCATACAACTCGTCTAATTGCGATATGCGTATTATGAGCTCGGACAATTTTGCTTTCCTTTGGTTTGCCTCAAAACCAGCATAAGATATAATATGTCCCCTGATAAAAGCCTTAAATGTTTCCCACAAAATAGAGGGTGATATTCCGGGTGTAGTATTTGTCTCTATAAATAAGTCTATCTTGGAATTCAGAAATGTGGTGAACTTATCGTCTGACAGCGAGCGTGTATTCAAACGCCATGGAGCTGGCGGAGAACATTGGCCCACTGCCAAATCTAGAGTCAACGGAGCATGATCTGAAATGACAATAGCACTATGAGAGCAAGAGCGAATCTGTGAAGTAAGTCGACTGTCCAGTAGGAAGTAATCAATACGAGTGTATGTATGATGAACAGGGGAGAAAAAGGTGTATTCTCTACGTGTAGGGTTGAGGAAACGCCAGGCATCAATAACAGAGAATTCTTTAAGGAACGTATTAATAATTTTGGAAGAGTTGGATTGCCTACCAGGCTTATTTGAGGATCGATCCAGCGGCCCGAGCCAGCAATTAAAATCGCCACCAAGAACCAAATAGTGGGAAGAGAAATCAGAAATTTTAGTGAAAAGAATACTAAGAAAATTTGGATCGTCCCAATTGGGAGCATAAACATTGGCAAAAATAAATTTAGTGTTCCAAATACTACCACTCACAATAATGAATCTACCATTCTGGTCCGCTATAACCTTAGAAGAAACAAATGGCACTGATTTGTGTATTAAAATAGCAGCACCACGAACTTTGGAATTAAATGTAGAGTGATAGAGTTGACCCACCCACCCCTTGCGAAGTCTAAAATGATCTGAAATTTTTAGGTGTGTTTCTTGTAAGAACACAACCTGGGCGCCCAAAAATTGCAAATGATGAAGGACCTTGCTCCTTTTAATAGGTTGGTTCAGGCCTTTACAATTCCAGCTACAGAACTTAAATGAGTAATCTGCTTGTTGATTATTAATATTTAATTGCGGTGCCATATTAAAACATAGGTTGAGAAAAGCCACAGCTGACCAATGAAAAACACGCAAAAAACAAAATCAGTGTACAGAACAGTACAACATAAAAACAAAAAACACCCAAACTTCCCCCTAAATGCTGAAGCATCTTCCCTAACAAGATGCGCGCACCCCTCGCTAAACACACCCCTGAGCACTTCCTCCCAACCATTCGAAGTCCCAGTTGAGTTTAAGCTCCGTGCATTACAAGGCAAAGACAAATCAAGGATTATATGAGAGTATATTAGAACGAGACACATCCTAAAAAAAAAAAAAAAAAAAAAAAAAAAATTATTTCAAAGAAATTAAGCAAGATGGACATATCAGCCCATGGACTAAGACACTTATGTACCCTGAGAGGCTGGGCCCCCCAGGATCTTATTGGCAAAGTCCGTGGCAGACGCAGGATCAGTAAACTTACGTATAACTCCATCTGGAAGTGTCACCCTCAGTTCCGCAGGGTAGAACAGGCAGAACTTGATCCCAGGACAGGAATGCAGAAGGCGCTTGACACCAGTAAACTGTGAACGCTTTTTAGCCACTGCAGGTGTAAAGTCTGGAAAAATGGAAATCCTTCTGCCCTGGTAAAGTAGAGGAGAATTTGCCCCTGCAAGACGTAGCAGCTGTTCCTTGACATGGAAGTAATGGACTCTAATGAGAAGTGGGCGAGGAGGCGTTCCCTCTCTGGGCTTTGACCCAAGGGACCTGTGAACCCGATCTAACAAGGGTGCTTCATTCAGTTTCAGAAGATCTTGCAGGAGATGGGAAATAAACTCCCTAGGGTTGGAAGACTCCAAACCCTCGGGGATGCCAACAAGGCGAATATTGTTACGCCTTGATCTTCCTTCTAGATCCTCACATTTAGCTTGGAGTTGTCTGACCTCCTCCGTTAGGACCTTTACAGCAGATTGAAGAGAAGTCAGGTCGTCACTGCAGGTTGTAGCTGAAAGCTCCAAATCTTTAATGGTAGTCCCTTGAGCATTAACGGTGGCCTGTAGGGTGGTTATAGCAGCTTTAAACTCAGCCTTCACAGATGATATTTCTGACCGCAGTGTATGGGTAACCGTGTCAATCTTGCATTCAAGCTTGTCGCAGATGTCCCGTTTCAGAGCCTCCAATGCTCTGGTAAATGTGGCTTCACCGAGCGGTGCGCCCGCACCCTGCTCGTAGCTGCTCTCTGTGATAGCCGCGTCACGTTGGGATTCGCGGCCCAGCTCCGGGCTCTGAGAACCACCCGCGCCGGCTTGACCCCGTTTTCGACGGTGCTCCCTCTTATCTGCCATTGTACAAAAAGAAAAATGAAGAGCAAATGGTGAGGCTTTTAGTGGGAGAACTTGATTGCCCGGACGCAACTGCTACGGTCACCACAGCCAACCAGGAAAGAAGCTCCTACGGCCTTTCCCAGAAGTTGTCAAAAGTAGGTTTCCCGACCTCAGAGAGTGAAAAAATAAAAAAAATAAATAAACGAGCGGATGCTCGGCGGCAAGAACGGTTATTTAGAGCCTACAGGGCTGATATAGTAAATGCGGATGCGTCTTAAACCAATATTTTTGTCATTGCTTTGCGGAGCCCCGGGAGACACGTCTTCACACCATAGTCTTCTTGCATTTCTGTGTGTTATATGTACAGGACAGAGAAACGGCGATGAGCTCATTACGATTACAGCACCAAATTCCAGTTGTTACATAACAAATCTGAACATTACATCTAGATGAGCTAAAGTAACCTTGTTTTTCTTTGTCAATCATCATTTTTCAGATGCAGCAGGCCTATGTAAGCCAAGACAAAGCAATGACTGTGAATAAGAGTTCAGAAAAAAGGGTGATTCACCAAACCAGATGCTTGAAGAGGCTCACTTTTCATCAATCAACTCTCTTTGAAGACACCATACCCAGATCTGGTAACTGGAAACCAGCAGCTGTAGTAAAAATACACAAGTTCAAAGAACTTTAAGGTGAAGTGGTATTTATTTATTTCTCATTTGGTCTTAGATAACAACAAGAAAGACCAAAGTGGAATGTCATCTGCAGCAATAATAACCTCAGGTAAATATTAACATTATATTGCACAATATGAACAATGTTAAGTTAATGAGTAAGTAAATGATTATTTTCTTAAAATAAAGAACAACTGGAGGAGAAAGAGATACAAGAAGAGTCTCTGGAGAAGATGAAGAGTGAAGACAAAGTAGGAGAGAGAAAAGAAAAAGTACAGCAGGAGCCTCTTAAGAAGATGAAGAGTGAAGCCAAAGTAAGAGAGAGAAAAGAAAAAGTACAGCAGGAGCCTCTGAAGAAGATGAAGAGTGAAGCCAAAGTAAGAGAGAGAAAAGAAAAAGTGCAGCAGGAACCTCTGGAGAAGATGAAGAGTGAAGCCAAAGTAAGAGAGAGAAAAGAAAAAGTGCAGCAGGAGCCTCTGGAGAAGATGAGGAGTGAAGCCAAAGTAGGAAAGAGAAAAGAAAAAGTGCAGCAGGAGCCTCTGGAGAAGATGAGCGGCAAAAGGAAAAGGAAGGAAGAAAAGATACAGGCAGAGCCTCTGGAGAAGATGAAGAGTGAAGCCAAAGTAGGAAAGAGACAAGAAAAAGTGCAGCAGGAGCCTCTGGAGAAGATGAGCGGCAAAAGGCAAAGGAAGGAAGAAAAGATACAGGCAGAGCCTCTGGAGAAGATGAAGAGTGAAGCCAAAGTAAGAGAGAGAAAAGAAAAAGTACAGCAGGAGCCTCTGGAGAAGATGAGCGGCAAAAGGAAAAGGAAGGAAGAAAAGATACAGGCAGAGCCTCTGGAGAAGATGAAGAGTGAAGCCAAAGTAGAAAAGAGAAAAGAAAAAGTACAGCAGGAGCCTCTGGAGAAGATGAGCGGCAAAAGGAAAAGGAAGGAAGAAAAGATACAGGCAGAGCCTCTGGAGAAGATGAAGAGTGAAGCCAAAGTAGGAAAGAGAAAAGAAAAAGTGCAGCAGGAGCCTCTGGAGAAGATGGGCGGCAAAAGGAAAAGGAAGGAAGAAAAGATACAGGCAGAGCCTCTGGAGAAGATGAGCGGCAAAAGGCAAAGGAAGGAAGAAAAGATACAGGCAGAGCCTCTGGAGAAGATGAAGAGTGAAGCCAAAGTAGGAAAGAGAAAAGAAAAAGTGCAGCAGGAACCTCTGGAGAAGATGAAGAGTGAAGCCAAAGTAAGAGAGAGAAAAGAAAAAGTACAGCAGGAGCCTCTGGAGAAGATGAAGAGTGAAGGGGGAAAAAGGACTCTGAAAATAAGGTGCAATTTATTCCATTGCTCCCAGTAAGCCCAAGAAATGCCTTATTTGAGGGCTTTTGCATTGTATTTGTTTTTGAAGATCCCACTTTTTTATTACATAAAAGAGTTGTTAATAAAAAGTGATCATCTAATACTGTGTCCAATGAGTTACTGTCACGTTTATTTTCTGGAATCACAAGTGCTCTCAGACTTGACATTATATATTTCCACCATATGTGAGATCAGTCAAATTAAGAAAGGAGACATGCTTCTTGAAGAAGTAAAAGTCCAAGCTTAAGACATATTTTCAGTATGTAAATGTTGAAGTTTTGGGGTATGTTGTACTATACAGTCAAACCATTTGATGCCATTTGGTCCTATATCTACACAAATTTCAGTTGTAAAATCACAAGGCTAATAAGTTCACATAAACTTCATAACTTAATCAGAATGTACATAGAGGTCCTACCACTGGGGGAAAGACCAAGCACCACAATCTACCACATTTTCTGAACCACTTGCTCTCATCCACATAGGGAGCCGCATTGAACTTGTTAATCTAACAAAAGAAAAAGTGACCTCAATTTTGCAGCGGTTTGCAGATTTGTTCTCCCACCTGCCCGACTTTAAATGGTAAATGGCCTGCATTTGTATAGCGCTTTTCTAGTCCTTAAGGACCCCAAAGTACTTTACACTACATTCAGTCATTCACACACTGGCAATGGCAAGCTACATTGCAGCCACAGCTGCCCTGGGGGGCACTGACAGAGGCGAGGCTGCCGGCCACAGGCGCCACCGGGCCCTCTGACCACCACCAGTAGGCAAACATGGGGTTAGTATCTTGCCCAAGTATATTTGGCATGCAGCCAGGAGGCAGCCTGGGATCGAACCACCGACCTTCTGATTAGTGGCTGACCTGCTCTGCCACCTGAGCTACAGCCACCCCAGAAACTTACTTTGCTCAAAGAGCGCTATTTTGAAACACAGCCTGGGGTGATAATGCACTCATAGCCTGACTCGAGCACAACAGGCAAATTGTTCAGAAGAAAATGGGCAAAATGTTGAAACTGGGAGTGATAGAAGAGTAACACATTGTGTAGTGTTTCCTCACTTGTAGGGAACAAAGATCCTATGGAACGCCAGGACTGCCATAATGAATTAATTAAATACACCATTAAATAATTAATTAAATGTGGCAATAATTAATTAAAATCAGAAATAATTAATTACATAAATATTTACGACACATGTAATTAATTAATTATTGACACATTTAATTAATTATTTATTTATTTCACTTGGGTTTTTCTCCACATCACTTGCTGCTTCACCATCTGTAGCTGTAGCGCCACTGTCACCTCATCCGCCTGCAGTCACCCTTCTGCCATCTTCTTCACCGGCTGCTATGTCGCCACCTGGACCTGCCCTGCGTGAGCAGGAGCTCGGCGAGCCGGAGGAGCCCGCGAGGCAGCAAGAGGAGCAGGAGCACCTCAGCGAGCAGGAGCCGGAGCTGGAGCTCAGCGGGCAGGAGCTCGGAGAGCGGGAGAAGCCCGCGCCGCCAGCTGCGCAGCTCAGCGAGCCGGAGCAGCTCAGCGAGCCACCAGCTGAGGAGCCAGCGCCGCTGCAGCTCAGTGAGCCGGAGCAGTGTGTTTGTGTAGATGAAACTACAGGGTTATTTGCTGTGCAGAGAACTGGCCATGGGTTCTCTGTGCCAGTTCACGTTCAGAGGAAAACATGGGGGATGTCTCACAATATCAGATGTGAGCTGGAGGAATGTCAGCAATACCAGTTGCTGGCCCAGCGGAGCGGACTAGGCTTCAGTTTATGTGAGCACCTTCGCTCACTAGATTACTGCCGAGAAACTGTAAAGGAGGTTTTTCTTCAAGAGCACATCGTGATGGAAATGGTGGACCTTAAATTTTTTGGAGAGGCCAAAGCTGCTACATGCATAAAGAGACAGAAAGCTGCCCAGATGGCATATGCTCCACTTTGTGTGAGGGTGGATTTTGGTGGATCCTCAACACAGATCTGTTTGTCTGTATTTGAGCCGGAAATACACAGTTTCTGCCGTCTTGGCAGAATATTTGTGACTTATAATGCTCTGAGGAACACCTGGCATTGTGCTTGTGCAAAGCCTCGAATATCATGTCCTCATAAAAACATAGCTAAATGGCATCTCTTCCAGACACAGAGAGACATCTTCAAATCAACTGTACCACTATCATCAGGCACCCCATCACAGATGACTCAGGAGAGTTCTTCCTTTGAGGACAATGCCGCAGAATTCAACTTGTCCCAGAGCTGAAAGGCTGGCTGAACAGTCAAGTTGTTGAACAGTTCTTTGCAAACATGAGGAAAAGCAATTACTTTTTAAGTAATATGAGTCCATCCACACATGTGTTTTTGATGAGAAATATAACTCATCATTATAACACTGTCACCAACAAGAAACTTCTGGAGAGGCAGCTACGACATGGTCGACTTGGAAAGATCAATATCTCATTGTCAGCACTGGGTCAAGCTGTTGTAGGTAAGTATATGCATTGTCTTATGACCAGAACGCTACCACACAAATACAAATCTTTTTTACACACACACAAATTCTTTTTACACATACAAAACTGATTTACAAGTACAAAATATTTATGACCACATTTTGACCCCTTGGATTTGTTCCTATCTGTGTGTGTATATTCTTTTCTTTGTGTACCTAGCCCCAAAGGTGTGCAATAAACCCAGAGAAACCACAGAAACAGTGTTGAACCCAGCACCTTCAATGTCTGGTGACACTGGTAAAATTTCTTATTTTGAATAGTGATTGTCATATATAGGTGAAATAATAATCTTGCATTCATTATCTTGTTGTAGTTGAGGGCTCATAAACGAATTTGTTACATGCTGTTTCAAATGAATTTCCTTCTATAAATAGTGCTCATTTTTCTTGCATTTGTATGCATTTAATATGCATTCTATGTAGTGTTTTGTCTGAAACCTGTTAAAAGCCCTATAGGACCTCAGGAAAGAGTTGACAACAAGAAAGCCAATACAGGGAGTGCAGAATTATTAGGCAAATGAGTATTTTGTCCACATCATCCTCTTCATGCATGTTGTCTTACTCCAAGCTGTATAGGCTCGAAAGCCTACTACCAATTAAGCATATTAGGTGATGTGCATCTCTGTAATGAGAAGGGGTGTGGTCTAATGACATCAACACCCTATATCAGCTGTGCATAATTATTAGGCAACGTCCTTTCCTTTGGCAAAATGGGTCAAAAGAAGGACTTGACAGGCTCAGAAAAGTCAAAAATAGTGAGATATCTTGCAGAGGGATGCAGCAGTCTCAAAATTGCAAAGCTTCTGAAGCGTGATCATCGAACAATCAAGCGTTTCATTCAAAATAGTCAACAGGGTCGCAAGAAGCGTGTGGAAAAACCAAGGCGCAACATAACTGCCCATGAACTGAGAAAAGTCAAGCGTGCAGCTGCCAAGATGCCACTTGCCACCAGTTTGGCCATATTTCAGAGCTGCAACATCACTGGAGTGCCCAAAAGCGCAAGGTGTGCAATACTCAGAGACATGGCCAAGGTAAGAAAGGCTGAAAGACGACCACCACTGAACAAGACACACAAGCTGAAACGTCAAGACTGGGCCAAGAAATATCTCAAGACTGATTTTTCTAAGGTTTTATGGACTGATGAAATGAGAGTGAGTCTTGATGGGCCAGATGGATGGGCCCGTGGCTGGATTGGTAAAGGGCAGAGAGCTCCAGTCCGACTCAGACGCCAGTGTTACAGGTACCGGGTGGCAGCACCTGTAGACAGCTATATATGTGTCCTGTAAACAGGAAAGAAATGATCAGACAGAGAGACGTGGCTTGCCGTTTCCTGAATACTCCGCCATTATGAGAAAACAGCGCGGAACATGCGCTTCAGGCTGCTAACAACAGGCCAAACCATGGTCTCACACTGCCACCTATTGGTATAAAAATGAAGTGTCCGCTACAAACATCCCAGGGTAGTTACCAAGTTTCCTGTTACAATTACTGTAGTTATTTAGGGCATTTCCAAATGGAAATATCACTTACATTGAAAGTGAAATTACTTAAATTAATTCACATAAATGTGATCACACATTAGTGGGTATCACACACTCCCTGACAAAAACAAAATGGCTCCCAACATTCACAAAATCATGACATTTTTAACTTTTGCTTCTCAAATTCTTATTAACTCTAATCAGTCCAAGAACTAGTTATGAAACAAGCAGTGGGGGTGGTGTGTATGCAGATGGGTTCAGTGATGCGTGATACTGGTATGGTGAGTATGGTATTGGGGTGCAGTACATTGGTGACTGTGACATACACACGGGCGGCACAATTGCCAATGGTGGGTATGGAAATACAGTGTATGATGGTATGGTTGTGGCAGGTAACTGTGGTGCTGTGCGTTCCCCAACTAGATTAACTGCCGCATGTGACTGCACTGAGGGTTTACCCAGTGATTCATAAGTCAGAAACTGTCGTGGCTTCCTGTGACGGGTAGCTCTTCTAATGTCCGTACAAGTATGTCCCGGTGGTTGAACCTGTACGTTAGACTGCAAATGAGTTTCACACTCCTCACCAGACCCTCTGGATTCAGATAGGTTGTCACTACCCACTTCCATTTCTTCCATCTCCTCTCTCAGAGAACATGGCAGGTGTGAGCATTCTCTCCCAGTTTCCTCTTCGAATTGTTCAATGCTGACGGATGGTGAATGCTCAGGCATAGTCAGTATGTCTTCCATCGTCTGCACAGGTGAATGTCCATTTTTTGTGTTTGTTGTCACTCTAATAGGTTCTTTGGTCTGGTATGACTGAGATGCAGGGTGTTGCTCATGGTCCAGGTTCTTTCTCACAGTCCTTTCAACAGGTGCTCTTAGCCAGTACCCCGAGCAATCACTCTCAGAACCGCTGTCAGAGATATCCCACATGTCTGTTTGTCTTTGTGCATCTGCCGATCTTTCCATCCTTCGTCTGTTGCGTGTTGTCTTTCCAATTGCAGGCTTTGCCAGGGGGGGAGTGACTTGAACAGGTAAGTCATTTACAAGTAACAGTAGATTGCGATGCAATGTTCGGGTTCTTTTTGGGTCTCCAGCTTCAGGATGGACTACGTAAACTGGGCTATCTGCTAGCTGCTCTTTTACTATATAAATAGTCCTCTCCCAATATGATCTCAACTTGCCAGGTCCTCCCTGCTCACTGAGGTTTCTGACCAGAACTCTGTCTCCTGGCTGAAGCATGACTCCTTTTGCCTTTTTATCATATGTTATTTTGCCTCTTGCACTAGACTTCTTGCTATTTTCACTAGCAATCCGATAAGCTTCCGACATTCGTTCGGCCCATTTCTTGGCATATCCTGTAGGTGAGTATGTTTCATTTTCCCCCTTCAATCCAAACAGCAGATCGACTGGTAGATGCGGGTGTCGTCCATAGAGGAGATAGAATGGTGAGTAGCCGGTGGACTCATGTCGAGTACAGTTGTACGCATGTACAAGATGTGGGAGGTGGTCTTTCCACTGTACTTTTTCCTTTTCTGTTAATGTTCTCAACATTTGGAGTATTGTCCTGTTGAGACGTTCTGAAGGGTTACTTTGAGGATGGTAAGGTGATGTTCTGGAATGTCCGACACCAGATAATTTCTGTAGTGTCCTGAACAGTTCATTCTCAAATTCACGACCCTGGTCGTGATGTAGTTTGGATGGGTATCCAAATCTGGGTATGAAATCCTGGAAAATCCGTTCAGCAGCTGTTTTCCCACTCTTGTTCCTTGTGGGGTATGCTTGAGCAAATCTAGTGAAATGGTCAATTACCACGAGAATATACTCATACCCTCCACGGCTGGCTTCCAAATGCAAAAAGTCAATACACACCAGTTCTAAAGGGTAGTCCGATCTTATACTACCCATGGGAGCCCTGACGTGTGTTACTGGTTTCTTGGACATGATACAGGGACACTTCTGGGTCACATAGGCTTCAATGTCCTTAGCCATAAAGGGCCAATAGAATCTGTCCCTTGCGAGATGTAGCACTCGGTCTGTCCCAACATGACCCATCGTGTCATGTAAATGTCTTAATGCTAAAGTCCTGTACTTGGCAGGAAGCACTAATTGTCTTCTGTCACTGGTACATCTATACAAGAGGTCATTTTCAAGATGTAACTTACCCCACTCATGGAGGAGTTTATGGGCAGTTCCTCTTACCATCTTGCGTATTTCATCTGTCAGTTTTGCTCCATCTAGTTTCAGCTTGAGGATTTGGCCAATGGCTGGATCCTCTCTTTGAGCTTTAACCAGATCATCATGGCTGATGCTCAGCGAGTTGATATGAGGCTGCTGATGGGGGTCCAGAGAAGAGATATTGAGCATGGCTACTGTTGGGGGAAAACTCTGTAAAAGACCCAGGAGAAATAAAGACACAATGAGACAAGATCACTTTTTATGCTTTAACGTGCACACGGGTAAGCTGTTCAGAACAACTCACACCGTGTACAGAGGCTTGGCACTTTTTATAGGAAAGACAGTGAGAACAGGATAAGAAAATACAAAACAGATAAAATAAACAACTCCATATGTGGCGCTAGTCTCGTCAGCAGAGAGCTGGGAGAAAGCTGTGAGAGATAAAACAATCTAAAACAATATGTCCCAAAACAGTATGTCTTTGCTGAGAAAGTCTAAAAGGATAATTCTAAACTAATCTAACCATAGACGAAGGGCATCCAAACAATGCTTTGTACATTTAAAAGAAGGTAAAGAAACAATCATTTTTCCTGTAACAGCTACCCAAGCAACATCTTTCTGTCTGGCCACCTGGCTTCCATCCCAGACTGCCTGCACTGCCTCATCTGGAAATCCCTCTGTGCAAGCAGTTTCATATTTCTCTATATCCAAGGGGAGACGCGAAAGAGTGTCTGCGTCTACATTTGACTTTCCTGGCCTGTATCTGATGTCGAACCGGAAATCCGAGAGCTCTCCAACCCACCTATGTCCCACTGCGTTTAACTTTGCGGTACTCATTACATAGGTTAGGGGGTTGTTATCTGTATAAAATGTGAAGTGTGGGGCATAGTACAGGTAGTCACGGAATTTTTCACATACAGCCCATTTCAACGCAAGGAACTCTAATTTTCCACTATGCAGGTGGTAGTTGCGTTCTGCTTGTGTCAGAGTCCTAGATCCATAGCCAATTACTCTCAATTTCCCATGTTGACGCTGATACAGGACAGCTCCTAAGCCCTGGTCAGATGCATCTGTATGCAATGTGAAAGGCAGGCTAAAATCGGGATATGTCAGAACAGGGGGGTTGGTGAGGAGGGTCGCCAACTGTTCTAACGCTCTCTGGTGTTTCAGGGTCCACTCAACGTGCTCTCGAGAGGACAGCTGTGGGTGTTTGCTGTTTCTCACAGATTTCGGACACTGAGTTTTGCCTGGCTTGGTCTGAAGGAGTTCATAGATTGGTTTAGCTATTCGGGAAAAATCCTGGATATACGAGCGGTAGTAGCTTAGAAAGCCTGCCAGCTTCCTCACATCACCAACTGTTTGAGGTGTCTTAGATGTCAGGGTTTTGACAGCCTCCAGGTCTGCCGGGTCTATTTTGACTCCTTCAGCAGACACAAGCCGACCCACATATCGGACTTCTTGTTTGAAGAGGTCACATTTCTCCGGCCTCAATTTTACTCCATGTTCTTGGAGTGCCTGGAGAACCTTGCGGAGGGTCTCAACTAGAGATGGCACGATACCACTTTTTTATGTCCGATACCGATATCATAAATTTGGATATCTGCCGATACCGATATGAATCCGATATAGTGTTTTTTAATCAACAAAACTGTTTTTTTTAAATATCTTGCTGCATTTTGTATAAGTTCATACTCAAGTTTAAAACAACAACTACACTAAAGCTATTCTGTTATACCTGTATGCAAAAAAAAATATTTCATAGTTCAGCAATACTGATCAATCTAATAAACTTAAACCTACACCATCCTCCCTATTCTGGTATTTTAAAGAGTACTTAGCAGAAATATTAAGCAACCTAACTAATAGGGTTCCAACTCCCAGCAACAACAAAAATAAATAAATAAAAAATAGGGAACCACCCCTCATGCTCCACCTCATGATGCTTAATCGACGTAATCAACCTTACTTTGATGCAGTGTGAAATAAAATGCACAGAAATCAATTATTTTTCAAGAAATATTAAATAGATTCAACATCTTTCTTCAACAAAATTGCAGACTGCACAGATGGTACCTTCCCAAAGGAAAAAGTACTATAGCTTACTAGGGTATATATATTAGACTTAATAGTCACTATATACAGTAATTGACTTCTATTCCTTTTACATCAAATTAAAACTTTGGGTGTCAGATAATTATTTATTAAAAGCTAGACATTTTAAATGAGAATAAGAAAGAAAAGTATGTCTTTGTGCCCCTTTTCCCTGTTAATGCCCTATCGGCCCCCCTGGCTAAACTTTGCTAGATCCGCCCCTGCACAGTTACCAGCGTCAGCTACGTAGAAAAAGATCCTGGTGTAGAAAGTAATATTAAATACATTCTAACAACAGCTTATCAAGCTTAAACGTGCTGCTGTTGTTCAGCCGCTGGTTTCCTCTTTCTGGTGCAAAGTGGGCCAAAAACAAACCAGAGAGACGGACTCACGACAGAAAAGCCGATCAGCTGATCATTAAGCAGTTTCATGATTAAAGTAGCAGCAAGAAGAGGCAGTCGCTTGTTAAGCTTAACGCGGGAATGCTTTACAAACATTCAGAGATGGACTTACACACTTGCTGTACTTCTCTCGGGGATAACTTTGTCGGAGGTTGCTAGCTAAGCTCCAAATGCTATCCAGACCACCGACAGGTCCCGCATGCCACAGCCGCTCTATCACATGAGACATACTGCTCCGACGTGCTAACGTTCTGAGGTGAGTTACGGCGTGTTGCAAGTTTTGTGAGGTGCTTTCGTGATATTTAATGGATCGGATTACATTTTTTATTTTTCTCCGATATCCGATCCAGTAATTTAGGTCAGTATCGGACCGATACGGATACGTAATATCGGATCGGTCCATCTCTAGTCTCAACATGGTCGTCAAATGTTTTTGCATAGCAAAGTACATCGTCGAGGTATGGGACGCAACATTCATCTCTAAGAGAGCCAAGCATCTCTTCCATGCGCCGCTGAAAAGCAGCTGGGGCATTTGTGAGACCAAATGGGATGCGAACCCATTCATAAAGACCCCATGGTGTTACGAAGGCAGTGAGGTGGCGAGAGCCCTCAGCTACAAAGCCCTGGTGGTAAGCTTTTCCTTGGTCTAAGATGCTAAACCACGAGTACCCACCCAGAGTATCAATCAGATCCTGTATCCTGGGCAGTGGGTGTCGATCGGGAACAGTCTTTTTGTTCAGAAGGCGATAGTCTATGCATAAGCGTAAACTGCCATCTTTCTTTCTGACACAGACGACTGGGGCGGCGTACGGGGACTGAGACTTTACTATCCAGCCTTTTACCAAAAGTTCTTGTATGTACTCTTTAACCTCTTTAAAAAGTGGCTTAGGGATGGATGAGTAGGTTTTCCCCAGGAAGGCCACCGCGCAGTTGGCTGCATGAAGAAAACAATACGTCAGGGAAACGGGAGCCGGTCCCTGTCACGGGACAAACCGTGTCCCACGCTCCGTCCCAATCTGACCTATGTAGTACTAGTGAGACTGTTGCTGTAAGTTTGGCAAAATGTGACGCTGACACCAAACATAATGTAGTGCCAACCCAGAGACAGAATAACCAAGAAAATAAATCTGCTATACTTCTTGGCAGTTCAACCAACAGTAAAAGTGAAAAATTAGCCAAACTAATTGGAAAAAAAGCTCTCACCCAGTGCCATCTAAATGGTTTAGCAGTTAGTGCTTTGTTGGACACGGGAGCTCAAGTGAGCATGATTGAAAGAGAGTGATAAATAAATATCTACCAGATACACCTGTAAGGTCACTTGATGAAGTCATTGATACTGAAGAAGAGTTAAAAGTCCGTGCTGTGAATGGTGACACTCTCCCATTTGATGGCTGGGTGCCAATCACAGTTAATTTGAGAGGGAATGAAGACCCTAATTTGTCAATAACTGTGCCTTTTCTTGTAAGCAGTTTTGTTTTGGAGAGACCGCTGCTGGGTTTCAATGTGATGGAGGAACTTGTGCAGGAACAACCAGGACGGTTCATGCCAACTCTCGTCACCCTGCTTTGCAATGCCATGTCAATACCAACAAAAAAGGCAGAGCTCCTGGTAAACCTCATCAAGGCTGATGAAGCCCCTGCACAATGTGGACGTCTGCGGACTGGCAGGTATGACACCCTCATTCCAGCGGGTCAGGTGATTTGGGTTAAGTGTCCAGTCTCACCTGCCATGAACCTGTCCGAATCTGTTTTCCTCTTTGAGCCTGATGTGGGCATGTACTGCTTAATTTTCTTAGAGAGCTCTTCGTAACTGAAGAGTATTTTTTGCAGTTCTATATCACGTTGGGAAACAGCAGTAGAGCTGGTATTCTGGGTCACACTGTCAGTTACTTCTGTACCACTATTATGACCATCTTCTAAAAACATTGCATTAGTTGGACTCACTTCAACACTGACATCATGAGGCTGAGCATTTGGACATAGATCACATGAATCATTACCAGTGGCAGCCTGTATCTGCAAATCAGAAACATGACCCTGGGTAACAGCATCAACAACATCTTTCAGTGACAATAAGTGTGACATGCCCTGATCTTCTGACTCTAATAAAGCCTTACTGCACATGAAACCACTGATGTACTCGAAGCAACTGTCTTCATCCCCTGACTTAAGGCAAGACTGATCCACTCCTGGCACTGGACCCAGAGATTTGGCAATCTGGAACAGTTCATCAGCAGAGAGGGCGAGAAGGTCTTTCTTGATGGCCCACACCAAGCTCCTCCTCTCACCTTCCGCTATGGTTGCTTCCCTATCCCTTGCAGTGGGTCACACAATGTCAGCTTTCGTACAGTTTTTGCCTTGATGGGCGATGGTCCGAGCACCAAGCAGCACCAAGCAGTCCTTATTTGTCTTTTTCCTTACTTCTTGTCCATTGTGCTAGTTGTGACACATGGCCAATGCATTTCCTGCACAATTAGTAGCATCTATTCTCCATCAGGCAGCAGCAGGAGGTGTCGGTAACAACCAGCAGACTGGAGTTGTTGGTGTTTTCTTGCCACTCTTGGCCCAAAGTACCGGTATTACTGGATCAGCTCCCAGCCTCAAAGGCAGGACTGATCCCGGACGAGCCCCCAGAAAACTGTTACAGGTACCGGGTGGCAGCACCTGTAGACAGCTATATATGTGTCCTGTAAACAGGAAAGAAATGATCAGACAGAGAGACTTGGCTTGCCGTTTCCTGAATACTCCGCCATTATGAGAAAACAGCGCGGACCATGCGCTTCAGGCTGCTAACAACAGGCCAAACCATGGTCTCACACTGCCACCTATTGGTATAAAAATGAAGCGTCCGCTACAAACATCCCAGGGTAGTTACCAAGTTTCCTGTTACAATTACTGTAGTTATTTAGGGCATTTCCAAATGGAAATATCACTTACATTGAAAGTGAAATTACTTAAATTAATTCACATAAATGTGATCACACATTAGTGGGTATCACACCAGCAAGGTGGAGGTGGAGTACTGGTTTGGGCTGGTATCATCAAAGATGAGCTTGTGGGGCCTTTTCGGGTTGAGGATGGAGTCAAGCTCAACTCCCAGTCCTACTGCCAGTTTCTGGAAGACACCATCTTCAAGCAGTGGTACAGGAAGAAGTCTGCATCCTTCAAGAAAAACATGATTTTCATGCAGGACAATGCTCCATCACACGCGTCCAAGTACTCCACAGCGTGGCTGGCAAGAAAGGGTATAAAAGAAGAAAAACTAATGACATGGCCACCTTGTTCACCTGATCTGAACCCCATTGAGAACCTGTGGTCCATCATCAAATGTGAGATTTACAAGGAGGGAAAACAGTACACCTCTCTGAACAGTGTCTGGGAGGCTGTGGTTGCTGCTGCACGCAATGTTGATGGTGAACAGATCAAAACACTGACAGAATCCATGGATGGCAGGCTTTTGAGTGTCCTTGCAAAGAAAGGTGGCTATATTGGTCGCTGATTTGTTTATGTTTTGTTTTTGAATGTCAGAAATGTGTATTTGTGAATGTGGAAATGTTATATTGGTTTCACTGGTAAAAATAAATAATTGAAATGGGTATATATTTGTTTTTTGTTAAGTTGCCTAATAATTATGCACAGTAATAGTCACCTGCACACACAGATATCCCCCTAAAATAGCTAAAACTAAAAACAAACTAAAAACTACTTCCAAAAACATTCAGCTTTGATATTAATGAGTTTTTTGGGTTCATTGAGAACATGGTTGTTGTTCAATAATAAAATTAGTCCTCAAAAATACAACTTGCCTAATAATTCTGCACTCCCTATAGAAGGTCAACAGATGCAACTTTTCCTGACGTGTGTGGACCACCGTGCGAAGCTCTGACAAAGCCTGAGAACATTTTGGCCAGCCGTTCATCATGGTGTATGTTGTAGCTTGTAGCTTGTATGTTAAAGTTTTCAGATGTCGCAAAGTGCAACTTTTAGTGCTTATCTGATTTTGTCATCCACAGTCTATGACAACTCTGTTTTTTTAGCTCAACTATGTTCTGGACATCAGCAGACCCAAAGATGAGCTGATTGTTGAAACGTCTTCTGGATGCCTCACGCGGTCAGGACCCAGTCGCCATCCTATATGGACCCGGACCTATAGTTAACAAAATATTAAATTATATTTAATTTTGACCGGCGATTCAATTTTAAGCGGTAACGTTACATTGTATTAGACCAGGGAACATACAAACCAATGGTGTGCGAGTTAAGCCACCCACGTGACACTACTTAGCCAATCACATCTGCGCATTCAAGGCGATCGCAACGCTGAGTGCAGACACAGACAGACAGAGGAAAGAGACGGTGAGAGGCGAATGACAAGCGAGACGATTAACGATACAGTGAGACAAGATGTGAGTGGGAGTCACAAGAGGTAAAACAACCATGGCGCTTTCAAAAAAGAGAAAAGTAGACATTGAAAATAGAACTTTCAAGACTGAATGGACCGACAGGTATGTAATAACGACAGGAGAGGTCTCAGTGTCTCACTCCAACTTTATTAACTGACTCTCAGAACTTCACATATAGTAAGCGCCAAAATCTCCACCCCAACACTTCCCTTCAACTTGGGTGTGAGTGGAGCCACCTGGTGGTCCGCCACACATACCCCCCCCCCCCCCTGAACACACAGTTAGGTCTCTATTCAGTCCAGGACCCTGGGTCTAAGCAAACGACCCAAACGACTGAACCTGGGAGGGAGAGAACAGGCAGAGGAAGGTCCATCCTGTGAACGAGGCTGGTGAAGGCGAGCAGGAAAGGCAGGAGGAGGCTCAAACGCCGGTGGTCCGGGGGTAGTCCTGGGGGGAAAACCAGAGTCTGTCAACCCCATCGAAGGAGGACGGCCACGGCGAGGGGCCTGGGCCGGCACTACATTACTGTCCGGAAGAACATGTGCAGGTTTAAGTCTGTCAACACACACAGTCTCCCTTCGACCCCCAAAATCCAAAACAAAATGTTTCTGGCCCGGTTCAATAACCCTGAATGGGCCGTCATACAGCGGCCGCAGCATTGTCCTGTGGGCATCGTGCCTGACAAAAACAAACTTAGCAGTCTCTAAAGTCTTTGGAACAAAGGTGTCAGGCACGCAATGGCGCACCGGACCAGGAACCCGAAGCGAGTGCAAACGCGGGTTGAGAGATAGCACCGATGGATCGAAGCAGGGAGGAGGATTTTCGGGCAAGAATTCTCCAGGCATGCGGAGGGGCTGACCAAACACTAGCTCAGCTGGGGAAGCTCCTTAACCGCAGAGCGCAGCCCAAGCAAAACCCACGGGAGGCGGTCAACCCAATTGCCATCCTTTAAGGAGGTGTGAAAAGCAGCCTTAAGCGACCGGTGTAACCGTTCACACATCCCATTAGCTTGCGGGTTGTATGCGGTTGTGCGGTGGACTTTAGCCCCCAGTCCATCAGCCATGGCCAACCAAAGCTCGGAAATGAACTGGGGGCCTCTGTCTGACGCAATGTCCGCGGGTGGGCCAAAACACGAGACCCAGGTTGACAAAAACACCTTGGCCACCACTTCTGCGGTAGTGGACGCCAGGGGGACCGCCTCCGGCCACCTGGTGGTCCGGTCAACAACAGTCAAAAGGTGCGTAAAACCTTGTGACTGCGGCAGAGGACCCACCAGATCAACATACACATGATCGAAACGTTTGCCGGGTATGAAGAACGGCTCCAGGGGTGCCTTGGTGTGTTTATGAACCTTCGCGCGCTGGCAGGGAATGCACGCCGACGCCCATTCCTTAACAGATTTGCAAAGGCCTGGCCAAACAAATTTAGAGCTGACCAGTTTAACAGAGGCCCGGACCCCTGGATGAGAGAGAGCATGTACCGAGTCAAAAACTTGACGACGCCAGGAAGCGGGAACCACTGGGCGAAGGCGGCCGGTGGAAACGTCACAGACGAGGAGGGGACCACCGTCCTGCATGGTTCTGTCCTCTAGTATGAGGCCCGTCTGGGTGGATTTAAGCGCGAGGATGTCACCGCTCTGATCGGCAGCCATGGCGGAGTAGTCTATGCCGAGAAAGACGGGAGAAACCAGCGCACGGGACAAACAGTCAGCCACATGATTGGGTTTACCAGCCACGTGCCGAATGTCCGTGGTAAACTCAGAAATGGCTGCCAACTGGCGCTGCTGGCGTGCACTCCATGGATCAGAAACCTTGGACATGGCAAACGTCAAGGGTTTCTGGTCCACGTATGCGGTAAAGTGACGATCCTCGAGAAAAAAACGGAAATGACGAGTCGCCAGGTGGAGCGCCAGTAGCTCCCTGTCAAAAACGCTGTAATTGCGTTCGCTGTCACGTAGCGTACGGCTGAAAAAGGCGAGCGGTTGCCAGACACCCAAGATTCGCTGTTCCAGCACCGCACCCACCGCTATGTCCGACGCATCGGTGGTCAACGCAATCGGCGCTGAGGGGGATGGGTGGGCCAGAAGGGCAGCATCAGCTAACGCTGACTTAGCATCAGAAAACGCTTGGATTCTTTCCGGAAACCAGTCAACGGAGTCATTAGCTTTCTTACCTTTTAACGCGCCATAAAGGGGCTTCAGCAGATGTGCCGCTCTGGGGAGAAAACGGTTGTAAAAATTCACCATCCCCAAAAATTCCTGCAGTGCCTTAACATTCGTGGGATGCGGAAATTCCGAAACAGCTTGGACGTTGTCAGGCAACGGAACCGCGCCCTCGGCGGAAACACGGTGCCCAAGGAAATCGAGAACGGGCAACCCAAACTGGCATTTAGACGGATTAATAATCAGTCCATGCTCCGCCAAACGCTGAAAAACCTGACGCAGATGGAACATGTGCTGCTCCTTCGAGCTGCTGGCCACCAGTATATCATCAAGATATACAAAAACAAAGGGCAGCCCGCGCAAGACCGAGTCCATCAACCGCTGGAAGGTTTGGGTGGCACCTTTCAGGCCAAACGGCATGCGCAGAAACTCGAAAAGGCCGAAAGGTGTAATTACGGCGGTTTTGGGGACATCCTCCCCGCGCCCGGGAACCTGGTGATATCCCCGTACCAAATCGATCTTCGAAAAAACCGAGGTCCCCGCAAGATGGGCGGAAAAATCTTGGATGTGGGGAATGGGATAACGATCGTTCTCTGTGACATTATTAAGACGGCGGAAATCCCCACAAGGTCGCCACCGACCATCAGATTTAGGCACCATGTGTAACGGAGAAGCCCAGGCACTGTTCGAATGCTGCACGATGCCCAGGCGCTCCATGGTGGCAAATTCTTCCCGAGCGACAGCCAGTTTGGCAGGGTTGAGGCGGCGCGCGCGCGCGCGCGCGCGAACACCAGGGGCCCTACTGTAGTTATGTAATGCTCCACCCATGCTTCGTCACCGTGCTCGAGAAAGTGGGGACAGTGAGTGAGGGAAACTCAGAAAGCAAACACTGAAAAACGTCACCCAAATCTACTGAGTTAGCATGTACCACGGGCTGAGCACCCTGAGTCAAACAGGTAATGAGGAAAATAACACAGCATCAATTAAACATCTGTTAGCAACATCAACCAGCAGTCCGTGAGCACAAAGAAAATCAGCGCCTATTATAGCAGCAACAACAAAGTTCCACTGAAAGTCACGGTCATGAAAGCAAACAGTCACCAACCTTTCACCGAAAGGTTTTGATGGGAGAGCCATTATCCGCTGTTAGCAATGGCCCGCAGCCCTCAGCTAGCCTGTCCGAGCCAGCCGGGGGAAGAAGGCTCTTCTGTGAGCCGGAGTCCACCAGGAAACGCCTCCCCGAGCATGAGCCCTCTAAGAAAAGCAGCCTTTCCTTGCCAGCGGTCGCGGCTGCTACAGAGCGCTGACATGCCCGTTTCCCTGGGTCTGGAAACTGCAAGGCGGGAGACAGCGCCGTGCCTTCGCTCCAAAACGCTGGTGATAAAAACAAAGCCCTTTTCCGCGGTGCCGCTGTGCAGCGATTCCGGCCACCGTGGACGACTCGTCCACGGTGGCCGGAATGCTCCCGGAATGCTCCGGAATGCTCCCTCCGACTCGGAGGGCCCCTGGGGCATCGGTGAGGGGGCGGGGGAAAACGCTGGTGAGTTCTGAACAATCGCCTGGACGCCGAAAGTCCTGGTAGCCAGGAGGATGCGATCCGCCTCTTCCGCAAGGGAGCGGTAATCCTTCGTGGCCAATAGCGGGGAGTTGGCAAGGCCAGCGCGCATTGGAGCCGGCAGCTGTCGGAGAAAGAGGTGGGTGAAGAGAAATCCTCCGTCATCCGCGCCCAGCAAGGACAGCATGCTCTCCATGAGCTCGAGAGCGGTGCCGTCGCCCAGGCCCGTGAGGGAAAGGAGTTTCTCGGCCCGCTCAGCATCAGAGAGGGAGTAACGCCGCAGCAGCAGCGCCTTGAGGGCGGCATACTTGCCTTGGGCTGGGGAGTCCCGGACGAGAGTCATCACGCGGCGGGTTGACAGCGGGTCAAGTGAGGCCACCACATGGTGGTATTTAGTATCGTCGGCTGAAACTCCACGAAGAGCAAACTGAGCTTCTACGTGCACGAACCATGAAGGAGGATCGTGAAGCCAAAAATCCGGCAATTTAAGCGCCACAGCAAACGCAGCCATCGGCGGAGGTGAAAGTCCGGCGGTCCGATGCTTCCAGGCCGGAGCTGGCTTCGTCGTCGAGCCTTAGCATGTTCGCTACAGGGGTCACCAATGTGGAGGTATGTAATAACGACAGGAGAGGTCTCAGTGTCTCACTCCAACTTTATTAACTGACTCTCAGAACTTCACATATAGTAAGTGCCAAAATCTCCACCCCAACACTTCCCTTCAACTTGGGTGTGAGTGGAGCCACCTGGTGGTCCGCCACAATATGTTCATTCTTCCGGCCGCAAGCAGCAAACCAGTGTGTCTCATATGTTCAGAAACCGTGGCACTGATTAAAAGTGGCAATGTCAAACGCCACTATGAGACAAAGCACAAAGCTTTTGAACAATTATACCCACCCCAGTCTGAACTCAGGTCCCAGAAAATTAGCAGTCTCAGAGCCCAATATGATCAATCCACAAGGATCTTAACCAGTTCTTTCACCGCCCAACAACATGCTCATGAATGTTCCCTCAGAGTTGCTTGGATTTTAGGTCAACACAAAAAGCCCTTTGCAGATGCAGGTGTTGTCAAAGAGTGCATGAGTGCAGTAGCAGAAACATTACTTGAGGGTAAACAAAAAGAAGAGCTTTGTGACAAAATAAAGCAACTACCTATGTCAGCATCAACAGCCCGGCGGCGGGGTCTGTATATTCTCGATTACCGCTGTCGAGAAATAAAACAAACTTTTAAAAATCTGCTCCGGGTCGGGAGGGGCGGTATAACACACTTGGATTACTCCGTCACATCCTGTTATTCAAAAAATGGCGGATAATGCAACATATTGTTTACCTTCGGTTTTAAAACTTATTTCTCCGCAGTTCTCCCGGTATGCGGAGACGAAAATAACGTCGTCTTCTTGTTCTTCTTTTCCCCGCGGCGGCAGTGGAGGTTCTGCGGGTAGTATGGCGTCTAATTCGGCACGGAAAACGGCCGGATTTATGCTGCTACTCTCCGCACTATCGATAGCTTCTGTAAGTATCAGATTTTTTGATAAAACAAGTCTATCTAAACTTATTTAAAAAAATGATATATACTTATTTAATCGTACCGTAGTCCACTTGCGTGAAATCATTGATGTAGAAATCTAAAAGAAAGTAATCAAATTATTGACATCTCTGTTGATATATAATTTAAAGTCGTAAAGAAAAAAAAAAAAAAAAAAACTTACCGGGGTGAGGTACGAACAGATCTGGCGAGATGGCCCTGGCGCTCTGATCGGCGGCGTTGTTTGAACGGGATGCTGACATAATATTCACGGATTCTTCCTCGCGATTGGTAGAACTTTCATAGTAGGGGCCGAGCAGATATCGGCTCTTTTGACTCCCCTCCCGTTTCTTCTCTCATTTTATCCTCGTCTAGCGAGGCATCTGTTTTTTCGCATCTTTCTCTTGACAATATTGTCAGTTAGAGAGGGGTTTTTTTTTTTTCCTCATCCTTCGGGTCTCTCTCTCTCTCTCTCTGTGTGTGTGTGTGTGTGTGTGTGTGTGTGTGTGTGTGTGTGTGTGTGTGTGTGTGTGTGTGTGTGTGCAGTCGGGAGAGTTGAGGTATCCAATTTCCTTTTTTTGAATACCTTCTTGTGAGGGCTGTCTGTTTTCCGCATTCTGCAACGGTAAAATACGACTTAGAGGCGGATATTTGTTTTACCTTATGGGCAACAGTTGTTCTTGTTCGCCTCCTGTTGACAAAACTCGCCTCATGGTTTAAACTTGACTCTGAGAAAAAAAACTCTTTCCCACAGAGGGGGTGCTTTAATAAACTTATTCGAATATGAGCTTTTTTCCACTAAGGCTTATTTTAGGGGAGGAGATGTACGAAATTATTTACCGGGTTACAAGCAATGATAATATCGGCTGTTGACTCCTCAGTGTCATCATTTTCTGTCTATTGAGAAAACCCATTGTAAAAGTAGCTAAAAGTAATGAAGAAAAAAACTCTACCAAGGAGCAGGCTGCGCAAAACCTACCTCATATAGATGTTTTAATAATAATAATAATAATATTTTTTTTGGGGGGCGCAATATAGGTTATAAGCATTGAGAAAAAACTGATATCTGCTGTCTCATTCCTCCTTGACCCGCGGGGTGTGTGTGTGTGTGTGTGTGTGTGTGTGTGTGTAACAAGATCGCCTGTCACGGCAATTATGGTTTGTTTTTCAGTCACTTGTAAAAGGGACTCTCAAAAGGAAAAGTAGTATTCACTAAGGGATATTTATTCATTTTTACACATACGAGGTAGGCAGCCTGTAGGTTACAAACGGATAGTAAGTTCTTCTTTTCATCACAAGCTATGGTGTATCTTAAAGGTTTTTTACTGCGTCTGTATTATAGGAAAATAAAATACTATTGAAAGAAACGGTTCTCTACAGGCAATAAGAAGTCACTCTTTTTTCCCATTACAAGCGCCGGTGCAGCTTAAGAAAGTAAAATTACATCCGCTATTGTAAAAAAAAAAAAAAAAAAAAAAAAATACAGAGAAAATTGACAAAATATTGAAACAGAATTCAAACTATGAGTTTGTGGAAAACTAACTGCCGCTCTGTCTCTCTATACAGCACAGAATCAGCTGCTGCATCACCGCTCTGCTTTTATTCCGCTCCCATGCTGCAGACCCTCCCTCCCTCTAAAAACTTTTTTCTTTTTTTTCCAACAACAGGTTTCCCCTCCCTTCTCCGGATGCCGGGGGTTTCCCACCCCTCCCTTCTCCGGATGCAATTCGTCACGCTTATTACACACTTCCGGGGGGAGGGGGGAGGTCAAAAGGTCATGATTAGGGCCATCAATCAAATCGATTAAATTTTGTCACATACTGTAGGGAGTATCTCTCTGGCAATTTATAATCAAACAGTTTAAGCTTTCCCCATGGTGTCTTGAAGACCATATTGTTTAAAAGTCTGCAACTGTGTGCTAGCTTTATGATAAGAATTATCAGCCTATATTGATGGTTACAAATTATTGTGTGGGTGTGCATGTGCAATCTTTTATATAAAAAAAAACAAACAAAATTTGATATTTTGTAATGTAATATTGGACTGACTTGCTTTGAAATGCCAGGAATTACAAACTCAGATTTATTGATTAATTGAATGCAGAAAGTGAGAGACAGCATCTAGGTCTAAATCTTGTGCTGCAAATGATGACAATAAAAGTCTCAAATATAACAAAACCAAAGATTATAGATACTCAACAAATACAGACTTTTCCCATCACTTAAACCCAAACAGATCCTCAAAGTATAACTGATTGCATTCAATTTGCCTCCAAAACAACAACAACAACTAAGCTCAAACAACAAAAATGAGTAAATAAGATTTCCTATGCAAACTGGGCCTTTTTATCTTTAAAGGTAGAAAAGCTGGTCATCCAGTTTCATATTGGGCTCTTTGTGGATGCTCTGACCCACAAGGAAAGCCAACTTGTGGGCGTACTGGCAGGGAGCAGGCACTCTGATGATCCCCTAAAGCACAAAGAAAAACAATCAGGCATGACCAACACAATGCCAAAGTCAGTGACATTTACACAGTCGGGGAAAATTATTTGATCCTGCTGAATTTATACGTTTGCTCACTTACACAGAAATGAAGTCTAATTTTTAATGGCAGTTTTATTTTAACAAATATAGAAAAAAAAACATTATATCAGAGTTATGAATGGATTCACATGTCACTGAGTGAAAAAAGTATTTGATACACAAGTAAAACACAAGTGGGTACTTTGTGAAGGAACTCTTGGCCAGTACAGCCGTATAGTCTGTCACCAGGTTTGCACACATCTCTGGAGTGATTTTGGCCCGGTCCTTTTTACAGAAACTAAGTCCTTTAGGTTTCTCAGTTGCCACTTGGGAACTCAAAGCTTAAGCTCCCTCCACAGGTTTTCTATACAATTGAGGTCTGGAAACTGACTAGACCACTCAATGACCTTAATGTACTACTTCTTTGGCCGGTATGTTTTAGGTCATCATCATGCTGGAAGACTGATTCGGACTAGGGCTGCCACGATTAGTCGACTATCAAAATCGTCGACGACTAATTTAATAGTTGATGTGTCGTTTGAAGCTTTGTAAGATCCCAAAAGACGCAGGAATAAGTAATAGTATTTAAGGGTGTAATAACGGACTGAAGCAGAAGATGGCAGCACTGCATGTACAAGGATGCCAGCTGCCGTTAAACCTTGAAGAAGAGGAAGCCTTGTCCCAGAATTCGTAGCGCAGCCCTGCTCAGTTTCCAACAATGGCGGCAGCTAGTTAGTTTTAATGTTACTCTTATTATTCTTTCTGGGTCACAAAATAAACGTTTAACATATTTTCAGGCGAGAATGTAGCTGTGTAAACTTCAAATATCTGCTCAGTTTATCAAGACACCACGTATTTTCAAAAGCGCTCCGACGTTTTCGGAGAAGTCTGTTACCCACCAGCTCGATAGCGAGCCGGGGTTCAAGGCTCACCAGAGCCGGTGAGAACACCGGACTCCCGGCAAATCGTTTTCAAACCCAATGCCGTCTTTCACTACTCAGGTTAAACATATATAAGTCAGTTAGATAACTTAAAAATGTTATCGTTTAGCTTTTTGTTTTAGTATTTTATTTGTTCCTGAGTAAATCGGTTTGGCTGAGATTAAAGTTATAGTTTTTACACAGCTGAATAAACATCAAGCAGACAGCTGATTATCAGGAGTGTGAGATGCTCGAGAATATACTCCGGTGTCCTGTTATATTTTAGATAGCAAGGAGCAACGGCTGAGTTTATTATACTCCACCGAAACAATCTGCAGATTTCATTAAACTTTAATAAACTATCATCTAGTCTTTATTTTTAGTTAGCACATACCATAAACACTTAAAGCTGTAAACTAATGATAGTTATATAAGAGCAGATGCTGCTGGTGCAATAAGCGGTACGTTTTACGTCCAATGGATGCATGATCTGATTAGTCGACTAATCGCAAAAATAATCGGTGACTAGTCGACTATCAAAATAATTGTTTGTGGCAGCCCTAATTCGGACCCACCTTTAGTCTTCTGTGCTCTTATCGGAAAAACACCTCCAAAGTACAAAGTTTCCACCTTCATGTTTGACTGCAGAGATCATGTTCTTTGGCAATACTCTGCATTTCTTGTCCTACAAATACAGCGGGTTGAGCTGATGCCAAAGAGCTCAATTTTGGTTTCATCTGACCGCAGCACTTTCCAAGCCTTCTCTAAATCATTTAGTTGTTCACTGGCGAACTTAAGATGGGTGTGTCATGTGCCTTCCTGGTGTCCGTAGTCCCAGCTGCCTTCAGATCTCTAACACGCTCCTGGCATGTAGTTTTGTGCTGATGACCACCTTTCTTGTGCACCCCATGAGCAAAGATCGTATGTGGAGCTCCAAACCGAGGGCAACTGATGGTCATTTTATATTTCCAGATAATTGCACCAGTAATTGTCACCTTCTTACATCCCATTCCCCGTTTGTCCTTTGACAGCTCTTTTTCAATTACTGAAAAATATAATTAATTGAAGAAATTGATTCTGTAGACAGGTGTGCTTTATAATTAGACACTCTTCAACTCATTGATTGTAATTTGCCAATTTGAGTCAGAATTCTGGCTGGGTTGTAGGGGATCAAATAATTATATCACTCATTGATTTTTGACTGATATTCTCCCTCCATTAAAATTAAATTGTATTGCTTTGTAAATTTTTAAATTAGAGTCGATCATTCAAAAACGTCATCATTTAATGAAAACTCCTTAAAAACACTGAGGAGAAAGACGCCTGATTATGACCGGTTTAGATGAAGACAACATTTTCAGTGTAGAAAGATTTCTACTCAAAAAGGTCACTCTGATGCCAGCCTACCTGCCAGTTGTAGTACATGTGGCAGAGCTTGTAGGTGAGCCGCTGCATGTGATCTGGCTTGAGTCCACTGGTGTCATACACGACATTGTAGTGGGTTGGTGAGACACTCCCACTGCGAACAGCCTGGCTCACAATATAGAAGTCATACCTAGAAAACAAACGTGCAACAGTACTGTCACAATACAACTGCTCCTATGTAAATATCAAAAGACCGTTAACAGCTAAAAACAAAAAACCAACAAAAACCCCGTCCCCCTCAAAACAAGACGTACCACTCTGGCCGGGTGACCTCTGCGTCAATGATGGTGCCAGGAGGAGGATTGGACACCTTGCCATTTATGTGGGCGAAAAACCTGCTGCTTATGCGCTTCCTCACCACCACCACACTCAGCTTTGGGCTACAACAAAAAGACAGAGGCTCTGGGAAAACCTGACACTTCTACTAAATAATCTCAACTTTGTTCTTTAGATGCTCAGGAATAAATACTAACAGCACTACAAAAACGTCCATGTTCCAACCAGTCATTTTACTTTACTGTCCTTACAATTCTCAAATCAAAGGAAGGAATCATGTATGACCATTTGTATTATCAATAACCCCACAGTGCAAATTTAACTGCCTCTGAGGGCAACGGTTTTTAGAGATTTAAAAAACACCATAACTGTTGGAGATGTAAAAACTCACTTGTAGTCTTGCCCCATTGACTTGATGGAGTCCATGATCTGCTGAACCTCATAGTTCACCACACTGTGCAACTGCCCATCCCCCACTCCGTCTCGGTAAACGATGATGCGTGAAGGCAGACAGCCATTGAACCTCAAATACTCTTTCAGGGCAGCTGGAAAACAAAGTGTTAAGACAGTTTCTGAGATCCTCTGTGTATTTAAAAGTAAAAGTTTTTGAAATGACAAAAGAAACTTGCCACTCAAAGTCTTCTTCAGCTCATCCATGATCTCCTGACCTTTGTGTTGCAGCACACACTTTGAGAACCACCTTGAAAAACATTTGAATCATTAACTGTACTATTGCATTTAAAGGCTGGGAAACCACACACACACACACACACACACACACACACACACACACACACACACACACACACACACACACACACACACACACACACAAAACGCCAAGTGAGGCCTTGTTTGCACATGTTGAACATAACCGAGAGCATTGCACTGCTCCCAGTGTGAATTCCCACCTCAGTTACAGAAACCAACCTGCTCATGCTTTGGTTGAGACTGGCCACTAGAGCACCAATAGACCTTTTCCCAGCAGCGGTGTCATGGTAGCAGTCGATGCCCACGATCATCAGCTGTTTGAGCTGCACAAACATGACAATATCACAAGGGGTTGCCACAGCAGGTAGCTCCGGATGTATGACTTAGCAGATTTTCTTTCTTTTTCTTAATGTTGGACAGCTACAGAACCATAGATGATTTCTGCACCTCCAGAGATCAAACTGGGGATCTATTTTTAAGAAGTCATCCCAAGGACAGTCAGAGGCATTGTGAACCCAATCAAACCAGTTTTGGATGAAAGGAGAAAAAAAAATACATTCTCATCTAAAGCACCAGAAAGTTTAATCAATTCAAAAGTTACTACTCTTTGCTTTCCAAAACACCTTAAACTTTAATCTCTGACATCTGAAGTATTTAGTTTGTGCGGGACTTACAGGGATTTCCACACTCCAGAGTTCCCCTCCCATCTTGCAAGCCATCTGCAGAGCAATCTTTGTAGCTATAGTCATGAGTGCCTGAGGTCGGCTGAGGGTACGGGCCACCACACACTGGCTGGGAGTGGGGCGGTCCACACAAAGGAACTTCTTAACGCTGTCATACCTATCCTTCCTGTTGTTGGGGAGGACTACCACCACCTAACAAACAGAAACACCCTGAGGTCTGGTACCGCTTTGGGAAACGTCGAAATTAAGATCCCTGATGACAAAAATGCATTGTGACATAACTACAATACACTGACCTGCAGTTTCTGTCAGTTATAAAAAAAATGGCTACAATTCGAGCATTTAAATGCAAATGTGGTTCATAAAAAACATTTTAGACCTGAAAACTGAAAAGTAAATGTACAAGTGTGTGCACTTCACACATCACCAACCATCTCTATCTGGGGTCCGACACTGTGCCGCAGGGCTGCGAGGAGAGACTCCTGATGATCTTCATACTGTATCCTACAGAAAAACAAGGATGCACGATAACGTTTGTGAATTAAAAGACAAGAAAAAAAAACCTACAAGTGTTACAGTCAAAAATTTCACTTTACATACATGACAGTCCATTGTGATAAAAAAAAAATGTGTTGCAGAAATACTTAAAAATGCTAAACTCACATGACAGGTTTTCCCATGGTGATTCCCAGTGGGCCTGAGACTCTGCTGAGGTTCTGTAGAAGAGAACTGGCTTCATTGCTGTTACGACGGGTGTGAAAGAGGAGCCAGTTGTTCAAGGGAGGAGCGCTTATCACAGCTAATCCACGCATCTCTTTGGCCCAGTCAGCGGCCCAGGGGTTGTAGTCATACTATGTGATAATTATATTAAACATATTAAACGAGCCCTTAAATGTATCTGTTTAATTAACTGAGAAGAAGAAATTATACCGATCTTGACCGTTGGTAAATCCTCTCCACAGGGAGGACTCTGCCAGCCAGATTTAGAAGTTGGTTATCAAAGCTGAGTCCCCACTTATCCAACTCGGCTTGCGCGTCAGCGTTCCTGTGAAATAATTTAAGCTGTAAATCAAAGCCAGGAATCTTACAGACAGAACATAATGACGAAGAAATTTGCAGTCAACTTTTGAGTATATTATCAGAACACCCAAAGTGTGTCTGAGATGAAGACAACTTCTAGGGGAAAAAAAAAAAAAAATCAGAGCTTTAATTGTCATAATCAATTGAAAATATATGCCTCAAAAATCACCTCTCCTCTTAAGCACAGTATAGATGTGACAAGTCCAGTGTTAACACTAAATCATTGTTTTATATATTATTGCCTAGCTATTAAAGACCACCTAGGCAATAACTCAAAACAATCCGTTTATTTCTATTCTGATTGTGATTATACTAGTGACTGTCACCTACCTCTGTATATTAGTGATAAATCTGTTGAGGCGTCCCTCCCTCTGCTCTGGGGTCAGTCTGGTGTGGGTACTCAAGTCCTTCATGATGCTGAAATCAGCCCGCATCTTATCAGTCAAGCCTGTTAAACACAACCAATCAAAATGTAAAATATCAAATTCCTATAAAAAGTTAGTTATAATAAAACAACTTCCTTGTAAAACACATCTGAGGCCAATGTTTCAGGTATCAGAATAAACAAACTAAATACCTTCTTGTGGATTACTATTAGTGAATCTAACTGCTAACATTTCTGACTTGTACCTTGTTGAAAGTGGTACATACATGTTTGTAAGATTAGCATTGTAACTTTAATGCAGACGGACTGAGGTCCTTAGACGTGACGCTGGAAAGTGGCCGGGGCCCCGAACAGGCCAAACGGAAGTGTCACGAACTGGTACAAACCGTACGGAGTGGAGAAGGCCGTTTTCTCCCTGGCCTCGGCAGACAAGGGAATCTGCCAATAGCCCTTGGTTAAGTCCAGTGTCGTGAAAAAGCGGGCCGTGCCTAACCGGTCCAGGAGCTCGTCGACCCAAGGCATGGGGTAGGCATCAAAGCGTGACACTTCGTTCACCCTGCGATAGTCGACACAGAACCGTATAGACCCATCCTTTGTCGCCACCAGAACGATGGGGCTACACCAGGCGCTGTGCGACTCTTCTATTACTCCCATCCTCAGCATTTCCGCCAATTCCCTCTGCACGATTTTTCGCTTATGCTCCGGGAGCCTGTAGGGCCGTGAACGCACCGTCACGCCGGGCTGCGTCACGAAATGGTGCTCGATGAGGGACGTCCGGCTGGGCAGGGGAGAGAACACGTCCGCAAAACGCTGTTGCAACGCGACAACATCCGCTCTCTGGGCCTGTGTGAGATGGTCATCACAAGGGAGGGAGGTGGGAATGATAGAATTTGGCACCTCAGGCCCCAACTCATCTCTCTCCTTCACCAAGCTCACCAGAGAAGCGGTTTCAACCTCTCGCCACAGTTTGAGGAGATTGAGGTGATAAATCTGCGTGGCTCCTCCCCTGTCCGACCGAGCGACCTCATAGTCCACGTCCCCGACTCGCCGTGTGACCACAAAGGGTCCTTGCCACTTGGCGAGCAACTTTGAGCTGGAAGTAGGGAGTAATACAAGCACTTTATCTCCCGGTGAAAATTGCCTGAACCTAGCCCCTCTGTCATACAGGCATTGCTGACGCTGCTGAGCCTGGAGCAAATTCTCCCGTGACAACCTCCCCAAAGTGTGGAGTTTTGCTCTCAGGTCCAACACGTACTGAATCTCATTTTTGGCGGGGCTCGGACCGTCCTCCCAGCTTTCTTTAATCAGGTCGAGCACCCCACGTGGCCTCCTGCCGAACAGCAGTTCAAAGGGAGAAAATCCCGTGGAGACCTGGGGCACCTCCCGCACTGCGAATAACAGAGGGTCTAGCCAGTGATCCCAATTGTGTTCATCCTCGTTAATGAACTTCCGAATCATGGACTTTAAAGTCTTATTCAGCCGCTCCACCAGCCCGTCAGTCTGAGGGTGGTAGACGCTGGTCCGAATAGATTTAATGCCCAGTAATTCGTACAGTTCCCGCAGTGTACGAGACATAAACGACGTGCCCTGGTCAGTCAGTATCTCTTTCGGGATTCCGACTCGGGAGATGACCTGAAACAGTGTCTGCGCCACACTCTTTGCAGAGATGGTGCGCAGCGGAACTGCTTCCGGGTACCGCGTTGCGTAATCCACCAGGACTAACACAAAGCGGTAGCTGCGTGCACTCCGGTGAAACGGCCCGATGAGGTCCATGCCGATGCGCTCAAACGGGACCTCAATGAGGGGGAGAGGGCGCAGCGGCGCCTTCGGTATGGCCGGCTGGTTAACAAGTTGGCAGTCCGGGCAGGACGCGCACCAGCGGCGCACATCCGCTCGGATGCCCGGCCAATAAAATCGGGCCGTTATTCGCTCCAGAGTTTTCTCATAGCCCATATGCCCTGCCATGGGGTTATAGTGGGCCGCCTGGAAAAGCGTTTCCCGGCGGCCCTGCGGCACCAACAACTGGGTGTGTGTTTCCTCTGTCTGAGTGTCACGACTCACTCGATATAATCGGTCATTTAATAAGACGAAACGTAGGTCTGCGCGGCCTCAGGGCGCACCACGTGACCATCAATAGCCATCACTTGGTCAAAGGCTGAGTGTAGGGTGCCGTCACGAGACTGCTCCAGTGGGAAATCACCCATGGGGGACACTTCCGGGGCCGGCGGGACGTCCCGTGAGGGACCCGCCGGCTCCTCCCCCCCGGAGTCGGTGTCGGACGACCCCGCGTCACCGCTGCATGCCGCGCACACGCTACACCCCGCTTCCGGTCGTGATCGCACCCCCGCGTACTGCCCCAGTAGCCGATGAAACCCCGGCCAATTGGTACCCAGAATCAGGGGGTGCGACAGGCGCGGGCTAACCGCCGCCGTTACTCTATGTGTTTTGCCCTTATACTTTAATAACAGCGGCACTCTGGGATACCTGTGAACATCACCATGCACATGTAACACACCCCAAGCAAGAGGGCGGCTGACAGATTATGTCTGGTTCTGAAAAAAACAGATAAATTATGAGATGGACGACAGGTAGTGTGTTTCCTCTCTCGCTTCTGCCAGATCTTTATTTAAACACATTCATGTGTTCACAACAGGTTGCAAAAACTTCTTAACATCTCTGTCTCACATTCCCAAAGCCCAAAATCAGAATAAACTAAAATAGTATAATAATAGTATAAACAAAAATCTAAACAGTCATCTCTGTTGTTTGTTACTAAGAGCTATAAATCACACTTTTTTTCACACATCGTTTGATAAAGCAAACATTCCAGTATTGTACCATATACTAATGGCGTATCTGTGTAGTGGAAATCTCCACATCAACATTGCAGAGCGATCAGAATTATTATAGGTTATTACACTAACTTTAGACAATAACAGTGACAACATATCAAACTGTCTCTGCGAACACATTAACTCAAATATACAGGAGCCGTGGTGTACTTTTGTTACAAGAGGGTGCCTTAAGTTTAGAAAACAACAAAGCTAACAGCTACTCTAGGATGTGGCGAGCTAAGCTAGCTCCTACTCTCGATCGTAACACATTTCAATGAGCAAAACAGACGAATACAGATCCCAGCAAAACAAACTGCTGGTCAGGTTTTACCCTTATTTGGCATGTAAATTATGTGGACCACATGTGTGGCCTTATTACTTACTAACCTGAAAAAAACAGATAAATTATGAGATGGACGACAGGTAGTGTGTTTCCTCTCTCGCTTCTGCCAGATCTGAAGACGAGCAGTAGCGTCACACTAAACCATCTCACTGGGGCGGAAGTGCCCCCTTGTGGCGTAACTAGGGATCACACCACATGTTGGATCTCCAACAAAAATCACAAGATTAAGGCCCTTCCTTAACAAAACTACACCTAAAAGCTTAAATCACATAATGTGACCACACATTACAGTGTGTCACACGCTCCCTGACAAAATAAGAATGGCTCCTGGCATTCAAACCTCAATTTTTCTCAAAAACATTGACACATACACTTATTCAATATAACAAAGGTGTGTATATGTAAGGTGTGTAAGCATATGAAAGGTGAGGTGTAAAGCATGTGGGTGTTGGAATATGATAAGGAACTGTCTATGGTGGCATGTAGGGTGAGGAGAGCGTTGCAACTGTAGGATGAGGCTGGTACGATGGTTCACCCAGTGTTTGGTATGTCAGCATCTGCCTTGGTTTCCTCTCCCTAGTCGACCTTCTCATGTCGCTAGTAGAACATCGTGGAGGGGTGCGTGCAGACAGTTCGTCCTCATTTGGAATTGACAGTTCATCATCTGCACTTTCTGATGGAACTGGGTCATGTAGTGAAAGCGCCTCTGGAAAGTTGTCTCCTAGACTGACTTGATCTTGGCTGACTGGCCGGCCAATACAGCTTTCTTCCCTGATGGGTACCTTCGCATGACTGTTTTCTTCACCGGAGGCTGGGTGGGGCTGTTCTGCAGTAGATATCCTATGGTAAGTCTTTCCTTTGATGGGCTCTCTTTCTTTTACAGGAAGCCTCAACCAGAATTTTCCAGTACTCTCTTCAGAGTCTGAGTCACTTGTTTCAGTCTGTTGCCTCCTCCTGCCTCTGTCCCCTGGCAGGTTGTTTGATTTTGTTTGTCTCTTTGGTGTAGGTTCAGGAATGTGCTGTGGGGCCTCAACTGGTAAGTCATTCACAAGTAGTAACAAGTTACGGTGAAGCACTCTAGTCTTATCCTTATCTCCTGCTTCTCGGTAGACGACATACACGGGGTTGTCAGCTACTTGTGCTTTGACTACGTAGATACTCTTTTCCCAGTATGACTTGAGTTTTCCAGGCCCACCTCTTTCACCAAGATTTCTAACGAGGACCCTGTCCCCAGGATGCAAGACGACACCCCTGAGTTTTTTGTCATAGTAGGATTTGCCTCGTGCGCTGGACAGTTTACTATTGTCACTGGCTATCTTGTACGCCTCAGTCATCTTTTCTGCCCACTTTTCAGCATAATGTTTGTGAGACACAGTTTTTTTCTCCCCAACCAGGCCAAACAACAAGTCTATTGGGAGACGGGGGTGATGCCCATACAACAGAAAGTAAGGGGAATACCCTGTTGACTCATGCCGTGTACAATTGTAAGCGTGCACTGTTTGCTGAAGGTGATCTTTCCAGCATTGCTTTTCTTTGTCGCCGAGTGTCCTCAGCATCTGCAAGAGAGTCCGATTAAATCTCTCGGCGGGATTACATTGGGGGTGATACGGTGTGGTCCTTGAGTGTCCAATTCCAGCTTTCTCTCTTAAAGTCCGAAAGAGCTCGTTTTCAAACTCACGACCCTGATCGTGATGCAGCCTGCCGGGATATCCAAAACGCTGGATGAAATCACCAAAGATGCGCTCAGCTGCTGTCTTGCCTGACTTATTTTTGGTCGGGTATGCTTGAGCAAACCTTGTAAAATGATCTACTACGACCAGGATATATTCATATCCACCTCGGCTGGGCTCTAGGTGCAGGTAATCTATGCATACAAGATCCAAAGGTGAGTTTGAAGTGATTGTGCCCATTGGGGCACGGACATGTCCAACCGGTTTTTTTTGTTTTATGCAGGGACACTTCCTTGTGACATAGTTTTCAACTTCCTGTTTCATAAATGGCCAGTAGAACCTCTCTCTAGCTAGGGCCAGTACTCGGTCAGTACCAATGTGTCCCATGTCGTCATGGAGGTATTTTAGTACCTTGGCCTTGTAAACTGCTGGGAGAACAAGTTGCTGTCTTTCAGTAGTACGTCGATACAAAAGTCCATTGTCAAGGCACAGTTTGCTCCATTCATGAAGCAATCTCCTTGCAGCTTTACCTACTGTTTGTCGTATCTCGTTTGTCATTACAGCATTTGTCTCTTTTAGCCGAATGATTTCTCCCACTGCTGGGTCTTCCCTTTGAGCCTTCACCAACTCCTCACTGCTTATGGTTGGAAGTGAAGTTGGGGGGTCTTGGTTCGTGTTAGCAGTAAGAGCCAGGATGGCGACCCAAGCTACATCCTGTTCCTGGGCTGCTTTGGCCCCACCCCATGTGGTTTGCACAACTTCATGAGAGAGCCCCTCAGTACATGCTGTCACGTACTTCTCAATGTCAAGGGGCATGCGGGACAACGTGTCAGCATCTATATTTACCTTTCCTGGTCTGTATTTTATCTCAAACCGGAAATCTGACAACTCCCCAACCCAGCGATGCCCAACAGCATTAAGCTTAGCAGTGCTCATTATGTAAGTCAGAGGGTTGTTGTCAGTATAGATGGTGAAGTGTGGGGCATAATAGAGGTAGTCTCTAAACTTTTCACACACCGCCCATTTAAGCGCCAGAAATTCTAATTTCCCACTGTGCAGGCAATAGTTTTTCTCGGCTGGAGACAGCGTTCTGGAGCCATACCCAATAACCCTTAGCTTACCATCTTGCTGCTGATAGAGTACAGCGCCAAGGCCTTGCTCTGAGGCATCTGTGTGTAGCAAGAAAGGTAAGTGGAAGTCTGGGTAGGCCAGGACTGGAGGGTGGGTGAGCATGTCAATGAGTTGCTCCAGTGCCCCCTGGTGTTCACCAGTCCACACCACAGGAGTATTGGAAGACAGCTGACTGCCTTTGGTTTTCCTCTGGTGAGGTGGTGCTCGTGACATGTCAGACTTGGCTTGGAGAAGCTCATACACAGGCTTTGCGATACGTGAGAAGTCCTGAATATAGCTACGGTAGTAGCTGAGGAAGCCCAGGAGCCGCCTCACATCGCCAACAGTCTGCGGTGTTTTGGCCCTGAGTGACTGCACAGCCTCTAGATCCTTTGGGTCAATTTGCACACCCTCTGCTGATACAAGGCGACCCAAATATCTTACTTGTCTGCAAAAGAGTTCACACTTTTCAGGCCTTAGCTTCACACCGTGATGCTGAAGTGCTTTCAAAACTTTGCGGACGCCCTCAACATGCTCCTCAAAGGTTTTGGCATAGCAGAGGATGTCATCTAGGTAGGGAATGCAACATTCATCCCTAAATGCATCCAGCATCTCCTCCATACTCCTCTGAAAGGCTGCAGGCGCATTGGAGAGGCCGAAGGGTATTCTGACCCACTCATACAACCCCCAGGGAGTTACAAAGGCTGTGAGATGCCTTGAGCCCTCTGCCATAAACCCCTGGTGGTACGCCTTTCCTTGGTCAAGAATACTGAACCAGCAGTGGCCCCCCAGCGTATCGATCAGATCTTGGATACGGGGCAGTGGGTGCCTATCAGGTATGGTTTTCTGGTTTAGTAACCGGTAGTCGATGCACAGGCGTAATGTGCCATCCTTTTTGCGGACACATACAACAGGGGCAGCATAAGGAGATTTTGATTTGATTATCCAGCCCTTTGCTAGAAGGTCCTGGATATACTCCTTTACTTCGTTGAATAATGGCTTTGGAACTGAGCTGTAGGCTTTTTGCACAGGGATGTCATCTTTAAGATTTAGTGACAGCTCTAGGCTTGTAATACAGCCTATATCATTAGCATCCTTTGCAAAAGCAGCTGACTCCTCAAACAGCATTTTCTTTACAACTCCCTGCTGCTCCTCTGTGAGGTGATGTACATCAACGGGTGGATGCCACAATAGAGTGGAACAACTTGCAGTAGGTGGTGCAGTGGTAGGACTCTGAATCTCCAGGTCTCTGTTTGGGAGTGAGTCAGTCTCAACAATTTTCTTGATAGGCTGGATACTGCCAATCAAAGCTTTTCGAGGTAGAATAATGTCGTGTTTTGTCTGGTTTCCTAAAGGCAAATTTACATGTGGAGTTCTGCCCATCTGAACTTCTAAGAGGCCCTCACCCACATCTAGCTGTTGTAACTGTGGGCAATTTTCCTCAGGTTCGAACAGCACTAGTGGGTCGCCAGAGTCAAACTGTGGTGGTACTTTACATTTTACCCAGGTTACGCTACCAGCTGGGATGACTTTGTCTTTCGGACCTGTTCTCAGGCGCCCCTGAGCAGAAACAGGTTTTTTTGTCTGCACAAAATGGACAATAGTCTTTGCTGTGTCATCTGGGATGGACATTGCCCCACCTAGGAGGCGACTTAAAGTGGAAGCTAGCCTTTCTGGTTTTCCCTGAATCACTACTTCAACCACATTGAATCCCAAAAGTGGCATTTCTAAGGGCAACGAGCTCACCAGGAAGGGTACACTGACTGATAAATCTGGGTCCTCATTTCCTGGTAAGTTCAGGGTTATGATCACCCAGCCATCAAAGGGGATTAGCCCTCCATTGACCGCATACACTTCCAGTGTCTTTTTATCCTCCATGAGCTCAATTAGCTCAGTCAGGGGGCGAACGTCAAGATCAGGTAAGTACTTGTCTCTCCAATGGCGGTCTATTATGCTGACTTGGGCCCCAGTGTCCAAGAGAGCATTGACTGCGAGGCCATTGAGAATACACTTAGTCAAAGCTTTCCTACCTATTAATTTGGCAACAGGTTCATTGGTAGGCATCGTGTCTTTTAGGGGGTCAGCAGCAGTTCTCTCACGGCTATGCTTTTTGTTAACAGCAGCTGTTTCAATAGTTGTTTTGAAACTACTGTTCCCCGTCACCTTGTGGGTGGTGTCTGTTTCAGCTCCCCTGTCTGTGAATTGGGACTTGGGAAGGACTCCGGTTACTGTTTGTCCCCCCACAGCAACCGGTTCAAGTTTCCCTGCTGCTTAGGGTTTTTTAGGCAACCCACAGCTCTGTGTCCCTGTTCGCCACAAGAGAAGCAGTGTTTACAATCTTGTAACCCCTCCTGCACACATTTTGGACAACCATAACGGCTTCCTCTTCTGGTTGCTTGTGGCTTGGGGGGTAGACAGCTGTATGACTGGCTCCTCTCCACTTTCTCTGCTAGGGTGTCTACTAATTTGGTGAGCACATCTATTTTCTCTGCAAGCTTCTGTACTTCATCTGATTTAGCTCTATGCTCTGTCATGTCTTTCTTTATATTTGCCTGCTTAACCTGTTCTCCCTCAACCTGTAGACTATGTGCAGCAGCTTGTCTTGAGCGTTGTGTTGACCCCAAACGCCTTTGTCGTTCACTTTCATCACTTGTTACCCTCATGACATGCTTTAGGATTGTCTCATCTGTAACTGTGTTGTCTGAAAGTAAAGGTTTAAGCTCCCTGCGAATATCGTTGTACTTGTGTCCTATTCCCTGATACACTGTGTGTAGGAAGACATCTTGTACTGTATCTGGGCTATACCTGATATCAGTCCCTGGCTGTTTTGACCCAAACAATATTCTTTGCTTCAGTCCAATAACACGGTAGAGGAACTGCTGAGGGGTTTCATGCTCATTTTGTTTGGCACACATTAGTTCTTGGAATAGTTCTGTGCTATTCCTCTCACCTAAGTGCGACTGGAGGAACCCCTTGAGCTCAGCCACAGTCATGTCTTCTTTATTGACCAGCATGTCCTTGAAATCTCCTGGCTTTATTATCCTTAGCACACCTCTCACGATCTCAGACTCAGTGAGATTGTCCTTTATCCCCTCCTCTATCTGTCTGCAAACACTGTTAAAGCTTATATCGGATGAGTGGTCTCCAATTTGGCCTCCTTGAACTTTGAATTCACGGCGATGGATGTAGGACAGATCCTTCAATGATACTACTTGTTCGGGTCCTCTGTGTCTGGAAACGTCCATCTGTGTCTCAGAGTGATGTGGGACTGAGAGTGTAGGTTGTGCTGTAGCTTGAGGTGTGGGAATGTGCATCAGCCTACCAAGCTTTCGGCTCAAATCCTCATAGTCTAACAGCATCTTTTGGACATTCTCTGGTGAAACGTCACAACTGAGTTCATTAGTTGTCTCAGTGATTAGCTTGGCGTTTGCTGTTACAGGAGTGGTTACATTTGTTACATCAGAAAATAGTACATCAGTGTTAGCTGGTTGGGCTGATGCAGTAGGTGGGACAGTGATAAGTGGGGACATTGGCTTTGTATTTACACTTGACCCAGCAGGTAAAATTACACTACTTTGAGACTGAACAACCTCATCGACAACATCTTTTAGGGCTAGTAGTTCTCCCATGCCCCTATCCTCAGCATCTAATAAGTTCTTACTGTACATAAAGGCGTGGATGTACTCGAAACATCCCTCTGCGTCTCCGCTGGAAAGCTCTGCAGCATCTTTGCCTGGAGCAGGGCTGACTGTAGAAGCAATCTGGAAAAGTTCGTTTGATGACAGCGACAGTAGGCTTTTCCTGATGTCCCATACCAGGCTTTTCCTCTCCTGGTCTGCCATGACGACGTCTTCCCCAGTCTCTCGCAGTAGGTTGCTTTTGGGTCCAGCCCTCTTCCTCACTTGGTCTCAGCTTGTCTCACACAGACAGCTCACTTTGGGGCAGCCGGCATCACGCTGTCAGCTTTACCAGCACGAGGTGTTGTAGGTTGTGGGATTAGCTCATGGCAATGTGGAGAGCCAATCCCGGACGAGCCCCCAAGAATCTGTAACACACCCCAAGCAAGAGGGCGGCTGACAGATTATGTCTGGTTCTGAAAAAAACAGATAAATTATGAGATGGACGACAGGTAGTGTGTTTCCTCTCTCGCTTCTGCCAGATCTTTATTTAAACACATTCATGTGTTCACAACAGGTTGCAAAAACTTCTTAACATCTCTGTCTCACATTCCCAAAGCCCAAAATCAGAATAAACTAAAATAGTATAATAATAGTATAAACAAAAATCTAAACAGTCATCTCTGTTGTTTGTTACTAAGAGCTATAAATCACACTTTTTTTCACACATCGTTTGATAAAGCAAACATTCCAGTATTGTACCATATACTAATGGCGTATCTGTGTAGTGGAAATCTCCACATCAACATTGCAGAGCGATCAGAATTATTATAGGTTATTACACTAACTTTAGACAATAACAGTGACAACATATCAAACTGTCTCTGCGAACACATTAACTCAAATATACAGGAGCCGTGGTGTACTTTTGTTACAAGAGGGTGCCTTAAGTTTAGAAAACAACAAAGCTAACAGCTACTCTAGGATGTGGCGAGCTAAGCTAGCTCCTACTCTCGATCGTAACACATTTCAATGAGCAAAACAGACGAATACAGATCCCAGCAAAACAAACTGCTGGTCAGGTTTTACCCTTATTTGGCATGTAAATTATGTGGACCACATGTGTGGCCTTATTACTTACTAACCTGAAAAAAACAGATAAATTATGAGATGGACGACAGGTAGTGTGTTTCCTCTCTCGCTTCTGCCAGATCTGAAGACGAGCAGTAGCGTCACACTAAACCATCTCACTGGGGCGGAAGTGCCCCCTTGTGGCGTAACTAGGGATCACACCACATGTTGGATCTCCAACAAAAATCACAAGATTAAGGCCCTTCCTTAACAAAACTACACCTAAAAGCTTAAATCACATAATGTGACCACACATTACAGTGTGTCACACACACACCTCACCTCCACCCATTCTGCCTCCAGCAATGCCCCGGGGCGAACCAAGCTTTGGTGTACGAGGGTCTGCGTGCAGCCCGTGTCCACCAACGCCTGGTCCCCTCGAGTCCTTACCGGAATACTGTATGTCCCTCCTGGACCGGGGGAGGGTGCTGGGGCGCCAGCAACGCGAAACACCTGCCCCACTTCCATAAGCGGACAATCCCTCCTCAGGTGCCCCGGCTGCCCGCACTTCCAACACTCCGGCCCCGGCGTCTGTGCTGCTCTCCGTGGCTCGGGGGCGGCTCCACTTGGCTCGGCTCCCCTGGACGGCACCAACGCCGCGAAAGGGTTAGTGGGGCTCAGCGCCGGCAGCCGCTCTGCCTGCCCTGGTGCCGGCACACGGCGCCTCGGGGCCGGCACTGGGGCCTGTTTGTTCGGCCTCCGTCCGGCGTCCCCGGGTTCCCCTGCTCCAGCGGCAAGGTGGTCCTCCGCCAGCGTCACCGCTACCTCCAAGCTTGCGGGCCGGTGGCACCGGACCCATCTCGCCGTCTCCGCTGGCAATCCCTCCGTGAACTGCTCCAGCACCACCTTGTCCACCAGCTTCGTCTCCCCCTCCGATGTTCCCGGTTGCAGCCAGCGCACCGCCGCGTCGCGCAGCTGCCGG
The DNA here is from genome assembly GCF_057381845.1 of Rhamphochromis longiceps. Classification (NCBI taxonomy): domain Eukaryota; kingdom Metazoa; phylum Chordata; class Actinopteri; order Cichliformes; family Cichlidae; genus Rhamphochromis; species Rhamphochromis longiceps. The sequence continues at coordinate 5,013,059 of NC_140564.1, forward strand.
GCCCAGGCGAATGGTCGGTCCGTTGTAGCCAGCCGACAGGCCCGGAACCGCCGGCGATGGTCTTCGGCGGTGAGCCCCAGCCTGTCCATCACCGCCCGGCTCACGTCCGTGAAGCTGCTCCTCGACGCCGGAGGCAGACTCAGGGCCGCTGTTTGTGCCTCCCCGGACAGCAGGGGGAGCAGCCGCGGAGCCCACTCCTCCCGCGGCCATTGGCAAGCCTCCGCCGTGGCACGGAAGGTCTCCAAAAAAACCTGTGGGTCGTCCCCGTCCCCCATCCGGGGCTCCGCCACCGACAGTGGCGAGGGCTTCGGCGTGGCAGCGGCCCCGAACTCCAGAACTTGCGTCTGTCGGTCCGTCTGCTCCCGCAGCGCGGCCAGGTGGGCACGCTGGTCGGCCGCCTGATCCCGGCTCATCGTCGACATCTCCGCCAGCATCTGCGCCAAGAATTGCAGAGGCTGGGCGGGTGGCGCGGCCTGTGGGTCGGACATTTCCCCACCGGCACTTTCCTGGGTTTCGGCACCACTTGTGGAATACACCAGGCACAGACGCACACACAGGTAGGTACAGCCAACTTCCACATTTATTGAAGTGATGTTGTTTTGACAGCTGACTCAGTCACACAGTCTGACAGCTCACGAGCCCAGCTGATCTCTCTCTGGCCGCTCCTCCTCGTCTCACTATAAACACAGCGGAGGGAGACCATCATCAGTCCATAAACAACATCAGCTGTTCTTACCGGCCTCGCAGCGCCGCCCTGTTGAGCCTTCCGCTCCACTCCTCCCCTGCAGCTGCGCCCGGGGCCACTCCTCCGCCACAGTGACATGAATGCGGGGGCTGTTTGTCAGATTCCGGGAGCATGGCGTTGTTTCTTGGAGCAAACCGTCATAGTGTACATTCCTGCGGTCACACAATAATTCCAGCAGAAATTTAAGTAGATAGGGCGGGTTGCCACTTAATTTTGTGTTGTGCACATGCGCAGAAACAACAGGTAGGATGGTTTGTGAGGTCGCATGGATTCCCAGAACACATTTCTCTCATTTTTTTGTGAAGTAGATGTTCTCATGACCTATCGAGTGATGCCACTGACCAGCCAATCAGTGGCATGCTGTCCGATGACGTAATAGTTTAATACCTGCTCGGATCGCTTGGAACCCGTCCGAGCAGGTACTAAAGCAGTACCAGGAACTAGTGATGTGACGTTCTGTGTCGAGGCTTCAAAGCTTGTGTCGAGTAATTGAGGGGGCGTTTCCGCGATGCGCGTATCGAGGCTTGCTTCATTTACGGGAGGAGCTGAAAAGACAGTGTCACTATAATTATCGTGCGAGTTACAGGTTTTTCACAATTTGCCTCAAAGTGACACAAGGTCTAAAAACTCCCCATTCAAAGTCTCAGAGCTAAAATACTGAAACTGAAGGCATTTTCTGTAACTTTATTGCAGTTTATTGTTTGATAACAGCATTTTGGTTATTTTGTAAGTGATTTAAGTGTTACTCACATCCTGTCACTGCTGAGATTTCTTCTGCTATGATGGGTCATTGGAGTTTAACTGCCTAACAGTTACATTTATTTCTGTACCTCAATAAATCATGCTCAGTTTTTCCACATGATCTCTCCTTATTGAACTGCTTTTGTAGATAAGCTTCAAGCCAGAAAGCAACAACACCTAAACCAAAAATATTATCATCAGAAGTGAGAAAGTGTCTGGACTATCTCCAGCTGCGTTGCATGTATTAAAGATAACTTCAGACACTGTCTGGTTGTCATGTCTGAAACAGGCTGTACAGTCACACAGATAAAAGACAGCAGTCATGTTTCTAATATTACAAATCAACCAGAAAGATTATGAAGATAAAAGCTGTGAGACCCCACTAGAGAACGGATGGCTTGTTATCATTACATGAAGTGATTTAGAAATAAGCTGCCAAGTGGCTGCTGTGGCTGCTGCTGCTGTTGCCTTTCTAAGATGCCCTCCACAATCTTCTCTATTGAGACTTGTGTCAGTGGTGTAGACAGGGCAGGAGGAGGCGGGTTAAAGACGGCAGGCTCTACGGTGACTACAGGGACACTAGTTGTTTCACTGCCTTCAGTTAAAGACTGCCACAGCAGCTGCTGGGCAGCCACAGGTTTTGGAACAGAGGGTGGGGGCTGAAGGGCAGCTGGTTCATCTTTTCTCAGAGTTTTGTGTTTGTCCCAGTTCAGAGGGACTGGACAGCAGCCTGGCTCTCTGTATTCAAGCCCAAATTGCTCTCCAGTGTCTCTGTCAGAGAGGTGAAGTGCAGTGTACTTCTCCTGACCAGTCACTCTTCTGGAGGCTGCATTAAACTCCACCACTAGAGCTGGATCAAAAACACAAGGTAGCATGACACCTGGCTGCTTAAGGTCCACCAGTCTTTGGTAGTTCCATCGTGCCACCCCTGTCATGTCCTGGGCCTGGAATAGTTCAGTGGAAACGTGAGTCCCGGTGATCCACTGGGCCTGGTGGAAATGATAACCCTCCTGCTGTGAAGTGCCTCGGACAGGAATCCAGATGGGGACCTTGGCACCTTCACCAGGGACATGGTTAAGCTGAAGAGTCCCACCATACCTAAACATTACACCCTCTGAGAGTTCAGGGTCACTTAGGCAGCCACGCAGAATGTGCACTGCGTCACGTCTTCAGCATGGATGGCTTGAAGAGTGGGACGTTGTTGGGGTCTGTGGCCAGGTGAAAATGGTTCAGGACCTTTTCCACTCTGTTCAGCAGCTCAGTGGGTTGTGGTATTTGGATCCTGCAGTGCTCCCTTATGTGTTGCTTTGTGGGATTAGCAGGATGGATGCCACAGAACTTATAAGCATCCTGGAGCCTCTTCAGGTCTGCCTGATCAACCACTGAGAATGCCGCAGAGAGAAGCTGGCAGAAAGTGCTGAACAGAGGAAGATGCTCAGAGGTACACTCCCACAAAAATCGCCTCAGGCAGTGGAACAGGTCCAGTTTTACAATAATGTTCTTGTTGTAGTGGGTTCGAGAGGCACAGCTGTTTGCCACTGGTCCAGATGTGGCCGCAGCAACAACAGCAGGAGTGGTTTTTCAGGCATCCCACGATAGATTTTCGACAGGGATGCAGTCTGGGATCTTAAATGGAGCACAGCAATCCCTAAATGTAAGAAATACAAATACATGTAAGTATATGGAATATTATGTGTGTGCATCAAATTGATCTGAAAAAGAAAAACTCAGTTTTTCCAGACAGATTAGCAGTTTGAATGACAACGATGATTACGGTTTTTACCTTTCCACCCAGTGGTAGCCGGCCTTTTCCACTCCTGCATCACTGTACCTCTTGGCCATTCCCTGGTACATGGGCTCCAAGGACCTTTCTGTGTCAGACTGAACCATGACCCACGAAACAATCAGCCAGTTTTCATTCATTATGGAATAACTGGACATGACCCCAGATGCCAGCATGACTTTTCGTGCCACCTTCCTGATGTGGTCAGACCTGGAAATGTGGCCAAAAGTGCCCTGGAGGCGTTTGGATATGGCTGGATGTTGACGTCGGAATTCGTCGAGCAGGCAGTCAGTCAGGTAATGGCTGGACACAGAGACGCCACACCAGGCATGTGGGTCTTCATAAGACCTGAACTCCTGTGGCTTATTTTCCTTCCTCAGGAACTGCCCAATGGTCCTCTGTGCATGAGCTCCTGCCTCAGAATCCCAGACCGATCCTGTGGCATGGAGGTACGTCAGGTGAGCTCGCTCGTACTTGAGGTGCATGAGTTCATTTATTTGGTTTGCCATGTCTGTTGGAGATTTGCCAGTCCTCCTGAGCTCATCCATAACAGACTTGCAGATGGCCTTTTTGTTTGTAAGAAAAGCAGGGAGAAGGTTGGTAAACCTTTGGGCAGTTTCTCCAGCCATCGTGGATTGTCAGCAAACCAGTTCCTGCGACAAGCCCTGCAGCAGAGTCGTGAAGACAGGATGTAATACTGACCACTGGTGCCAACAATTACACGTGGCCTGCCCACACCAGCAGAGACCACTTGTGAACGAAAGCAACCATGGAGACATGGCAAGATATAATTGTTTCTTAACCTGACCATGATAGCACTCTCAGGTTTCATTTTACATTTTATGCACAGGGCGATTACATCTGATTGGGTCACTTCCAAACTCGTCCTGCCTTTGTCATCATCATCATCATCATCATCATCATCATCTTCTTCATCCGCTTTATCCGAGGCCAGGTTGCGGGGGCAGCAGCCTAAGCAGAGAGGCCCAGACCCTTATCCGGGGGAACACCAAGGCGTTTCCAGGCCAGCCGAGAGATATAATCTTTCCAGCGTGTCCTGGGTCTGCCCTGGGGCCTTTGTACACAGCTTAAATATTTCTGATTGGATCTCACATTTTTTATTTTTTTTTAGACCAAAGTATCAATATATTCCATTGCACTTTTTTGTCTCGTGCACTAGTTTTTAGTTAGTTATTGTTTCCCTTTCATCATGAAAACAAAGGTAACTGACAAAAATTATGACAAAAATAATTGGTCAGTGAAATTAACACTGGATAAGAGCACCCATGCTGATGTAGCATTAACTTGTAGCTTAAAAATAGCACGCACAAACCATTCCATAGGTGCAAGATTTGCATGACAAATTGAGGTATTCAGTACAGTTTCTATTACAACATTTTATTGAGATTGATGCCATATATAGGTTGTTCCCCCAAGGATCGATATAGTCTGTGTAGTTGGAATTACTGGGTGGTCCCATCATGCTGTGTCCACATCAGTCAAATATCTGTTGCAGTCAGCTGGACCACAATTAAATAATTCTGAGCAGCACTTGGCAGACTGCAGCAGCCTGCATGTGTGTGTTCCATGAAAATCAAAAGTAACAGAAACCCTGCCATTCCTCAAGCCTGAATCATTTCAGTCACATTTTCGCCTGGAGATGTCTAAAGACAGGCTGTCTTTTGTTGCCATAGAGACCTGAATCCCCCCCCCGAACACAGTGTAGAGATCTGGCAGGTTTTTGACCATAATTGCGGGTTGTCACCCTCTGGCAGTAATAGGGGGAATATGTAGCACACAAGCACAAACTCCTTGTCTTGGTACAGAGCTCTCACTGCGGGACCAAAGTGCCACTTAAATCCAGACTCAAATTTTCTGTGATTGCAGGTTCCGATGGAGACATCGCCTGTTCATCATCTCCGCTCCCAACGACGAGGAGTGGGCCTATCAGCAGCAGCCTTACGCCCTCAACAGCCAAGCCTGCAATCTGGGTGAGTCACCAGAAGTCAACCAGTTTCACGTTTCAGAGGTCACTTCAGTTGCTAAAAGCTCAAATATGCTCGCCACCCAAGCTCTAATTGTGTCTCTCTGCTGCTAGGTGCTGTTTAGGTGGTGTAGGTTTTTTTCTCCAAAATCTGCTGCCTGCTGCAACCAAAAAACAAATCTATAAGAAACACAGTTGCAGGCTCAATGAACCGATTGTTAGTGTGATTAACACTTCTTAGTCTAATTTATCATAAACGGTCATGATGTGCCTGTTCACTGTACTCTGTACCCTATAAGAAATGTTGTAAGAGATTGAACAACTGACCTTCCGATTAGTGGAAGATGCCCAGCCGCCCATAACAATCTTCTGTTTCTGCAAGTCCGAAAGTACAAAGATTCATTTACTGGGAAACAAGCCTGATCCTGATCCTAAACTCCACATCACACTGATCAGATGGCGATGCCTTTCACCCTGGTTTATCTCTGACATCAGCACCAACTATTCTGTTGTTCTTATAATTTTTTCCTACATTGCAACATAACTTTGTATGTCCAATACCCAGATAAGAAATTAATCCAACTATAAATTGTTATCTACAAATTATATTAAGCTGTTACGTTCCTGCGGTTGTTAATTTTGATTTACATGTAGTTAGTGTACTGCTGTCAATAAGTTCATAACCACGTCTGTTTGAAGTTATTTTATTGGAGTATCTACCAGCAAGAATTTGGAAAATCAAAGATCATTTTAACAAGCTGTGATTTCAAAAGAGTTAAACATTGCACTAACACAATTCCTAAAAGCTGTTGATATATTAATTTAATTATATTTAGTTTATTTTTAATTGCATAAAAGATTCCAAACGAGTCGTCTTCCATTCCAAGTACTGGTGCCTGTTCTTCGTACCTCGCTAAGTAAGTTAGCTGGATTAGATTGTTGACGATTTCGCGTGATCCTGGATCGTTCGGTTCCCCGAAGCTCATCCGGGACTTGCTGTCATAGCAACAGAGCCGTAAGCGTAAACCTGCTCGGGAGCAGGTTTACTTTATGTAAACAGGATTAGATCGCGGCCACTCAGGTATGTCCGCTTCATTTACACGAAAGCAACAGTGATATTCCACCACTGTTTCACCATAAATAAATAACATCAATGTAACTAAAGATAATGCAGCACTTGATCCTTTTATTGATGTCACACAGATACATACAGGTCATTTCCTAAAAAAGGGAAATGTACTATTAACATTCTATTACATGTATGTGATTATTACAGATGTAATTCATATTTCAGAGTAGCAATTGTAAATTACTTCGTGTAATCAAGATGAGAGACCACTGCTATAAAAGCGAAGGTGGATTTGGGAAGTCTGTCACAGCCATGTCCTGTCCGTATACGCGAGCCACCCATTGCAGAAGGTGCAAGATTGATAAGGAGAGTCCTCAGAATTCAGCGTATATTGCGGGACAGACAGGATCCTTTAGCTCAGCGCGACAGTGTGCTCATTGAGAGATATCGATATTCCCGTGAGGGTATTATTCACTTAACCAACATGTTGACGAGGGGGTGCAGGACCACCGCCTGTCTTTTTTTGCTCTGCCCTTTTCTTGGTTGCTGTTATGAACAAACAAACAGATTATTTCAGGGTCTCTTTCCAAGAGACGAAAAGCAATATAAGTGGTAAATATTAGCATTCTGTAGAATATTCTTATATTTCACTTTTACTTGTTCCCATGTTCTAGTGGGTCCTGTTGTGGCTCTAATGTGAAAGGGGATATAATATGACAATATAATATAATGTAATATAATATTGGATAATATAGTGTAATATAATAAATCTATAAATAGGCTAAATAATAAAGTGACTGAATAGTGGTATTGTCATGCGCTTTGGGTGCCTTGAAAAGCGCTATATAAACCCACTCCATTATTATTGTTATTATTAAATTACTTACGAGTTTGATTTGTCAGCAACTTTCTGCCAGCCCTCTCTCCTTGCTTTTGCAGCCTTTGCAGTGTTCCCTTGCGTTTTAATTAAACTCTGAAACTCCTGAAATCCCGCACTCAAGAGTTCTTGCTCTGCTGCCGGAAAATACCGAGCACGCCCCTTCGACATTTTCGTCGAACAATCAGCGGGTTGCCGATCAATGTTTCTACTATCGATGCGTAGCCCCTTTTACGACACCCAGTGATGTCACATTACTGCGTCCAGCTGTACTAATGGTCAACAACAGGTGGGTTCGGGGAACCGGATTAGCGAGCTCACGGTTAGCGCGATCGTTTGATCTTGGATGTGTCATTTGATCTTGGATGTAGTGAGCGACGTACGAAGAACGGGCCCCTGGTACCATCAACTATGTTGGTAAATTAGATCATGTGATTGGCTGAAGGATCTGATTCGTCATGAACTTTGGGGGAGGAGCAATAACGTCAGACTGTGGTGAGAGTACAGCAGACTGGCAAAGATTTGTTTCAAGGTAAGTGCAATCCTAACCACTAATTCTTTCCTTTTGTTATGATCCTAATCCTTAGTCCTTCCAATGATACAATGCAAATAGCTAAACTTCCATAATTTTCATCCCTGTCCCTGGACATTCCAGCTATGTAATATACATCACTTATGCTTCCAACATTGTGCTGATGTCCTCTGCAGTGTGTCTTTGGAAACAAGCCACGCTATGTGCACCAAACATCTGAACTGCATTTAATGTTTTTGTTTATATTTTATGTATTTTTAAAAATAATTTCTCTTTCAACACAGTATTGCAAGTACTTAGTCAAGTGGGCTCCTCACAAGAAGAGGAAAATGGATAGAAGAGTGTGATGGCATCAGCCACACATGGGTAAATCAGTCCATTTGTTCACTTTATTAGTTTGTTTTGCAGTTTTCTTCATTAATATAATTCATTAATCATTTGGTTAAACCTAACATTGGTATTATGAGGCGCGCACATAGTAACATTGTGTGGTTTTTCTTAAATGTTTTGTTATATTAATTATGCTTCTCTTTCTTTGAGTTACCTGGGTTTGGGCGGTGGCTGTTTCCTGTCTGGGCAAAAGGCGTGGCTGAGGACTCTGGGAACAAAATGCCTGCTCAGCAGGACCAACCATGGGCTTACCAGGAGGAGGGGTGTTTTAGGTTTAGTTCGGTTATGCTGTGCTTAGTTAATATTAGTGTGCGTTTTTGTTTCCCCCCTATTGTGTGTAAATGGTTTGGCCAAATCATTATAAAAGCTACCCTCATGTGTCTTTGTAATTAGGTCAGTTTGTCAGTTAAGTTGTGTCTCACTTTGTTTTGTTTAAGTTTCTGGAAATTACTTTTCGTAGAGTTATATTTAGTTGACCTCTTTTATGGGCCTGCAAAGTATGTTTTTGAATTTTGTTAATTTTGGACTTTTTGAGGGTTAAAATAAAGAAAATAAAAAGTATTTCTGGCTTACATCTATCTTCCACAAACCTGTCAAACATGTCAGGTTGTTGAGATTCGCAAAGTTGAGACAAATGCCTCTTTTTGAGATGTGCGATAATAACTTTCAAGTTACTGTGGAAAAGTTGACTAACTGGCCGGCTGAAAAGTCTCCTGCCAGGGGAGGAAAAGAACAACAGTTCAGATTTTGGCCAGTTCCGTCATCTGGGATCCTTCTCCACATCCGCTGGTGAACATGCATTAACTCACACATAGTGCTCATGTGCATAAACACAGGCTGATAATGTCTGGAAAGTTGCAGTAAACAAAAAAACATTACTTGTTCATTTGATTTCATTGCTTCTTCATTTGATTAACATATTCATGAATATTCTGACTAACATTTTGGCAAGCAGGGACATGACACAGGCCCGTGTGAAGTGAAGGAATAAACATGTCATCAAAGGGAAGTTTCATAAAGAGTTCTGCTCTTTTAGCTATCTCTTCCCAGGAAATGAATCTTTGTACTTTCGGACTTGCAGAAACAGAAGATTGTTATGGGCGGCTGTGCATCTTCCACTAATCGGAAGGTCAGTTGTTCAATCTCTTACAACATTTCTTATAGGGTACAGAGTACAGTGAACAGGCACATCATGACCGTTTACGATAGTGATGGCCAAATGAAGCTTTCCGAAGCACTGAAGCTTGTATTGAAAAACGGTTCATTACTCGAAGCTTTTCAACACAGTCCTCTCCGGTGACATCTGGTGGTGAAAATTTTGAAGAGCAGCTTGAATCTGCAAAATAAAACGGACTGCTCAATCATCACTGCTCACTCAAGAGTGGCGTTCTCTCCGATATTGGGCCACCGTTCCATTGCTTTGAACATGTAATTGGTTTTGTTTTCTCGATTGGGGGGCTGAAAAAAATGTAATGCGTATTTGCGTAATACATTTTGATCAATAAACTTTCCCTATTTAAACATGCACTATGGTGTGGCCTTTCTTTGCTCATAACTCCTTGATGTTGGTAAATACAATAAGTGAGCAATATATATAATATACATATGATAACGCACAGCACATTATGGAGTATGCCCCTGCTGTGGAGTCCTGCCTCCATCTACTTGTCATTTAATCACAGCTGGACAGGTTCATACAAAATATTAGATGAGGCCAATTGTCCTATACATATGTGGAGCAGGGAAATTATTTTACTGCTATTGTTAAATAATAAATATAATCTGCAGCATGGATATTGCATTCAGAGGTTTAAACAGTGTGTCTTTCAGAAAGGCTAAAAGTCACAGGCTGACAGGAAACAGGCTTGCAGAGAGTTTGCAGAAGTGAAAGCAGAAAGTTATTTTGAGCAGCAGGCTAAGACGATCATGGCTGTAACAATGTAACAGATGGCTTTAAGAAGGCCTTAAGATGTTAACTTTGTATTTTTTATACACAATGCATATCTGTGCTTATTAAAGAGTTGGAGCTCGGTCAATTAATTGGAGGTTGTAAGCTTTGTTCGGCGCGATGTCCGGACAATCTATTGTGTAAGTGACTTGGAGCTATAGAAGGTTAAAACTGCGTACATGCTTACAAAAAACTTATATCAGGTCATTTTATATTAAGGTTTTAGTAGAGGTTCTTGGTTAAAACATTTATTTAGTAGATGACATATACATAGTCTCAGTTAGGTTGTAACACATAAGGATGAGCCTCTGTTCTGGTAAAAGGTCAGAAGTGCAACAGGTGAATTGAGAAAGAGCATTTGAGGACGAGACACAGACAGTTAGTAGGTGAAGAGGTGACACAAAGAGCATGTGAGGTCAACACACACACACACATGAGTTAGATTTATTTAGAGGAGAGGTTAGTCATGTCTGGCTGGAACTGCGAAAGTGTCTCGGTAAAAGAGGAACAAGACAAGAACTGAAAGGTAGACAGGAAGTGCCAGCCATGAAAATAGAAGATGATGTTCTTTCGAATGGTGGTAAAAGTCATTGTAGTTTTGATATTGACGTATGTCTATATCCTGTCTGTGACGCATGAAGGGGCGTCAGTAAATCAAACCCTGATGCTATAAAAATCTGTGTATGCTTTGATTAAGTCGAAGACCAGTTCCTGTCTGCGAACAGAGCTGTTCTTCCCACACATGTGTATTCATTAAAAATCATTGTTTGACCAAGATCTTCTGGACCAATGGTGGTTTGTACTCTCCTTCCTCAATATTTGAACCTTAACATTTTGGGGGCTTCGTCCGGTGGTTGAGGAGGGAGAATTGGAGGTGTAGATGGAGAAATTTGGTTTTAGGTGGTCTGACGGGCAGACATGAATTCCAGTGGTCGAAGTGAATGGGCATAAGCCGGCTTATCCAAAGGTAAGGCACTACCTGTTGAATTATTTCCAAAGTGTGCCAAATTGGACATGATAAAATTTAAGTCTACTCACTGAAATTACTGGTGGATGTCTGTTTTGATTTTGATGAGAATCTCATGACAGTACTGAGGATTTAAAAGCAGTTGGACTGCTGAAAATGATTGAATACGGTTGGACCGTAAAAAGCAGTTGGACTGCTGGTAATGATTGAATGCGGTTGGACCGCTAAAAGGATTTAATACGGTTGGACTGTGGAAAGCAGTTGGACTGCTCAATGATTTTAGTATGTTAGGGAATTTGGTTATTTTTTGGTTATAAGGTTGGACCTGCTTCAGTCATACACTTGTTTTGGGTGTTGATTGTTGTTTCAAAGTATTATAAATTATCTTAGAACGGAACCGTGGGGGTTCTAGGAAGCGCAGTGCTCAGAGGTAACGCTTGCCAATGCCAGGGACGCTTAGGCATTGTCCTCTAAGAGGGATAGTCAGTTGGTCACTGTGGAGCTTGGGGCACTCCAGAATAACTAGTGGTTGGACCACTTTACCGTTTGGAACGGTAATCTGCGCTTTTTTGGGCAGCAAAGGTTGGACCTTGGGTGTTGGACACTTTTAAATTGAGTTAGGGACTTTAGAGATGAGGCCAGAAACTGTTGGACAGATACTGGTTAATTGATTACAAAAAAGTTGGACTTTTATCGGTTGGACCGTTAACTTAAATTTGTCGAAATTGGTTAGGCGCTAAAGCTGACAGATCTGACAGTAATTGTAAATATAAGACGTCTTTGTAATATAAGGGATCTCTGTGTGAAAGGAGTCTGAGGCAATGCTGGAGCTATTTTTAGACGGAGTGTGTGTGAGTGTGAAAATGCAAATTAGTAAGCAGTGAACTGTTTAAACCACAGTTGGTTTTACAAATACTGCTGCAAACATTGTTGAGTGTGAGTTTCAAATGCCATTTATGTTCATTAGAGGACTATAAATAAAGTATTGAGTTGCCGTAGTGGATGTATAGTAATTGACTAAGTTTGGATGTAGATATATAAATATATTGAGTGCACTATATATACTTAAAACTAACATACTACTTCTCTCCAGCAGTAGTTGCTGGTGTGTTTTATTTTTTAATTTCTTGTGTGTGCGGTGAGAATTAATAGAGGTATTCAATCGTTTTTTCTTTGTTTTTGTTTACTTGCTCTTTCTGATTATGACAAGCATGTCTAAAATACTCTTAGGAAAGTGTGTTTTGAGTTATATTCCTCAACTCTGGTCACAGTTTAAGTGTGTGAAGGCGGTGACTAGAAGGTTTTGAATGATGAATAAAGGTGTGAGAGGTATTTCTTTGGTGATGTAAAGTAGGATGTTTTAAAGTTTGAAAGTGTTTTTAATTTAAGAGATGCATGAGTGATGTTATAAGAGTTTGAGTTTCTTTTCTTTCAGTTTAAAAACACATACGTACATACACTTGATACACCCGTTTACTCTTTGACTTTATTAAAACAGACGGTGTATTTCAGTTTGAATTTCAGTAATTGTATGTTGATATGGTAATTTAGTTTATGTTAGGTGAAGGAGATGTCCATCTCCGCGTCTGGTACTGAGTGAAAGTGAGCACGTTGAAGGCTGTGATGTGAATGCTGACAAATGCAAAGAGTTTAGTTTATTTAAAAAGGTGTGTGTGTGAGAGGATTATGAAATCATTGTGTGAATGATGCTACATTTTAGATCAAAAGTTAGTAGAATTACAGAGGGTTTGTAGATTGTAAATACAAAATAAGTTTGATTAGCCTGGAGAAACAGAAAAGCAGCTTGAGCTGCTCTGAGAAGCTGCGTCCTGTGTGTGTGTGACAGGAAGTTACATGCCCATAAAAGGAAGTCTGAGAGAGAAGTGTGTGCGTAGGCAAACTGCAGAGTGTGTGCGTGAAATAAGGGTGTTGTTTTTACATCAGGATTTAGTAGAACTAAAGTAGAACGTTATAAACAAACAGATAAAAAAGTAAAATGAAGAGAGAAAATAACTGATAATTACATTAATGAATAGAAAACACACATACACAAAGTGCCATATGTGAAATTATTCTAGGAAAGAATCAGAAGTGAGATAGTTTAATATAAGATGCAATGAAGGAAGCAGCTTACACTCCAGAGCCAGTGTGTTCCCTCCCCTCATACCCCTGCCCACTTGGCCCCCGTATCAGGCGAGTATGGAAGGCTGGATAGCCCATGACGGGTAAGATCCCACCTCGAAACCCTGGGACAACCTAAGGCAGGCACAGTCACGATTACTCGGCGTCACTCAGTCCCGGTGAGCTCAGACTAACGGGTGAGATGAAGTGAAGAAGATGGGACCCCAAGGGTAAAGCCGCTGGGCTAAGGCAGAGGTGGAAAGTGGCAAGTGGAGCCCTAACTTCTGGCTGAGGACAAGGAATGCTGCTATTTAAGGTGGGAAATCAGAATTTGGGTTAGCAATCACAGGGTGCAGAGTGGGGGTCACCCAGAGTCATAATCCAGTGAGATATCTGTGTCACCTCTTATAGTTTTCCTGTAATCTGAGCTCAAAGATGAGAATATATAGAGTACAGTAGAGTAAATTGTGCAAAGTTTACTATCAATTTTCTCAAAAACCGTACAGTAATTTTGGCTGTGGATCACAGGGTGAAGAGTGGCGACAGCCTAGAGTCAGAATCCAGTGAAATATCTGCGTCACCTCTTACAGTTTTCCTGTAATCGGAACTCAAAGATGTCAATATGTAGAGTACAGTAAAGCAAAATGGGAAGATTTTACTATCAATTTTCTCAAAAACTGTACAGTAATTTTGGCTGTGGATCACAGGGTGCAGAGTGGAGACAGCCTAGAGTCAGAATCCAGTGAAATATCTGCGTCACCTCTTACAGTTTTCCTGTAATCGGAACTCAAAGATGTCGATATGTAGAGTACAGTGAAGCAAAATGGGAAGATTTTACTATCAATTTTCTCAAAATCCATACAGTAATTTTTGCTGTGGATCACAGGGTGCAGAGTGGAGACAGCCTAGATTCATAATCCAGTGAAATATCTGCGTCACCTCTTATGGTTTTCCTGTAATCTAATCTCAAAGATGAGAATATATAGAGTATAGTACAGTAAATTGTGCAAAGTTTACTATCAATTTTCTCAAAATCCGTACAGTAATTTTTGCTGTGGATCACAGGGTGCAGAGTGGGGGTCACCCAGAGTCATAATCCAGTGAAATATCTGCGTCACCTCTTACAGTTTTCCTGTAATCTGAGGTTAAAGACGAGGATATTAAAAGTACAGTAGAGTAAATTGTGCAAAGTTTACTATCAATTTTCTCAAAAACCGTACAGTAATTTTGGCTGTGGATCACAGGGTGAAGAGTGGGGGTCACCCAGAGTCATAATCCAGTGAGATATCTGCGTCACCTCTTACAGTTTTCCTGTAATCTAAGCTCAAAGATGAGAATATATAGAGTACAGTAGAGTAAATTGTGCAAAGTTTACTATCAATTTTCTCAAAATCCGTACAGTAATTTTGGCTGTGGATCACAGGGTGAAGAGTGGAGATGGCCTAGATTCATAATCCAGTGAAATATCTGCGTCACCTCTTATAGTTTTCCTGTAATCGGAGCTCAAAGATGTCAATATGTAGAGTACAGTAAAGCAAAATGGGAAGATTTTACCATGAATTTTCTCAAAAACTGTACAGTAATTTTGGCTGTGGATGACAGGGTGAAGAGTGGCGACAGCCTAGATTCAGAATCCAGTGAAATATCTGCGTCACCTCTTATAGTTTTCCTGTAATCTGAGCTCAAAGATGTCAATATGTAGAGTACAGTAAAGCAAAATGGGAAGATTTTACTATCAATTTTCTCAAAAACTGTACAGTAATTTTTGCTGTGGATCACAGGGTGCAGAGTGGGGGTCACCCAGAGTCATAATCCAGTGAGATATCTGCGTCACCTCTTACAGTTTTCCTGTAATCTAAGCTCAAAGATGAGAATATATAGAGTACAGTAGAGTAAATTGTGCAAAGTTTACTATCAATTTTCTCAAAAACCGTACAGTAATTTTGGCTGTGGATCACAGGGTGCAGAGTGGAGACAGCCTAGATTCATAATCCAGTGAAATATCTGCGTCACCTCTTACAGTTTTCCTGTAATCGGAGATCAAAGATGTCAATATGTAGAGTACAGTAAAGCAAAATGGGAAGATTTTACTATCAATTTTCTCAAAAACTGTACAGTAATTTTGGCTGTGGATCACAGCATGCAGAGTGGGGGTCACCCAGAGTCAGAATCCAGTGAGATATCTGCGTCACCTCTTTCAGTTTTCCTGTAATCTAAGCTCAAAGATGAGAATATATAGAGTACAGTAGAGTAAATTGTGCAAAGTTTACTATCAATTTTCTCAAAATCCGTACAGTAATTTTGGCTGTGGATCACAGGGTGAAGAGTGGAGATGGCCTAGATTCATAATCCAGTGAAATATCTGCGTCACCTCTTATAGTTTTCCTGTAATCGGAGCTCAAAGATGTCAATATGTAGAGTACAGTAAAGCAAAATGGGAAGATTTTACCATGAATTTTCTCAAAAACTGTACAGTAATTTTGGCTGTGGATGACAGGGTGAAGAGTGGCGACAGCCTAGATTCAGAATCCAGTGAAATATCTGCGTCACCTCTTATAGTTTTCCTGTAATCTGAGCTCAAAGATGTCAATATGTAGAGTACAGTAAAGCAAAATGGGAAGATTTTACTATCAATTTTCTCAAAAACTGTACAGTAATTTTTGCTGTGGATCACAGGGTGCAGAGTGGGGGTCACCCAGAGTCATAATCCAGTGAGATATCTGCGTCACCTCTTACAGTTTTCCTGTAATCTAAGCTCAAAGATGAGAATATATAGAGTACAGTAGAGTAAATTGTGCAAAGTTTACTATCAATTTTCTCAAAAACCGTACAGTAATTTTGGCTGTGGATCACAGGGTGCAGAGTGGAGACAGCCTAGATTCATAATCCAGTGAAATATCTGCGTCACCTCTTACAGTTTTCCTGTAATCGGAGATCAAAGATGTCAATATGTAGAGTACAGTAAAGCAAAATGGGAAGATTTTACTATCAATTTTCTCAAAAACTGTACAGTAATTTTGGCTGTGGATCACAGCATGCAGAGTGGGGGTCACCCAGAGTCAGAATCCAGTGAGATATCTGCGTCACCTCTTTCAGTTTTCCTGTAATCTGAGCTCAAAGATGAGGACATTAAAAGTATAGTTGAGTAAATTGGGTAAATTTTATTGTTAATTTTCTCTGAATCATACAGTAATTTGGGCTGTGGATCACAGGGGTGAAAGTGGAGATTAACCAAAACTGGGAGTGGATTGTGAAGTAAAATAGTGTCAGGACAGAAAACACTGCGTTTCTAAGCCAGTCGGCACCTATACCGTAATATGCGTAAGAGTAGTGCAACAACATTTTAGGTGCGGCTGGCGGGGCGGCTAGCTTGACTGCGACTTCGTAAGTGAGGGCTCACTTGACCGCAGTTTGCAGTTTCTGTTCAGTGTCTAGTCTGTATCTGTCTCGTGTCTCCATCTTTGTTTAGTGGTTTCTTGTTTCCTGTCTTATTTTGAAAGTCTTTGCCTTATGCGGATTGTTTTAGTGATAGAAGCACCATGGAGGACGAGTTTGAAGGTACCAGCTCTCAGGTATGAAGCTAACTTTCAAAAGTTACATGAGTACAAACAGGTATCTTGTCGGGTTTTTTTCGTTTGCTTGTTTTTGGTTGGTTTTTTTTTTAACCCTGTCCTGTCTGGCTGTTTTTGTGGCACAAATATAACGGTGTAGAGAAAGAGTTGAGCGCGCACGGGCAGAAATATTGAGAGCGCCAGCAACACGTTGTTAGCGAGCGCAAATGCAAAAACCGAGCGAGAGGGGCTGCTGTTGTGTGTGTTTGTATGGAAAATAGCAAACACTGAAATACATGTTTTGCACGCATGAATGAATTTTGTTCACTAAAATTCAGCTTTTCTTCGCTCAAAATAAATTTCTCCTCAAAATGCAACACTTGTACCTGCAAACTTTTTTTATGTGCTCTCAATTTTTACGTGCGCTCAGAATAGTGGCACAAAAATAACGCCATACCAGGCTGTGTCCCAATTCAGGGTCTGCACGGTTGAGTGCGCGTACTACGTACTATAAGTACGAGAAGTGCGGAAGTGAGAGGCTTGTGAAATGGGACGGTCTAGCCTTCGTCGTGCTGTTCAGGTTGCCTAACAACCATGATACTAACCGCGAGAAACGTTTCATCCAGCTTTGTTTGACAGAAATGAAGGAGAAAAAATGTTTTGTTGGTCATTTATTTTTGTCATGACATCACTTTGATTAGTTGAGTATCTGAGGCTGAGACCAGAGGACTGTAAAACATGATTGTTGGGCTTCATTTCTGTACTGAACAGTCATTTTAAGATTAGTTAGTAAATAACAATTAGCTAATGTTGTTCATGAGACTAAAATCATCTCACTGTGGTAATGTAAATATAATATGGCCAATAATATATGTATTGTCAGATTATTATGATATATATATTTATATACATATTACAGCAGTGAGCTTGAACTCTGGGTCAAAGATTCAAGTTGCAGTTATTTATATTTCCTATCACCTTAAATCTTCACTCAAAGACAAGTATCTTTGACAGTATTATACATAAGAGACAAATATTGTTCGTTTAATATGTTGGCATTATTACATTTGGCTCAATGCTTACTTTTATGTGTAAAAAGAAAATGTACGAGCTGTGATAACTGTTTCTGATAGAATGAAGAGTAGACTGATATATGAAATATTCCTTTATTGGGTGAGAAACTCAGACCATGTCATAACTGCTTTAAGTCATACAAAATAGATATCAGAGCCTTAAACAGGCTGACTTCTGCTAAATGGGTCAAACTGGGCAGAAAGTATACAAACACAGAACATCCTTATAGAATATGATGTAACACTATAGATCAACTTACCTCAGAATATATAAAGCATATAAACAATTACAGCAAAATGATGCAACAAACACTACTAATCCAAAATACTCAAAGCTTCATAGAACTGAAACAAACATTTATTTTTAGGTCCATTCTGCTGCTGATACATACTTTAGGTTTCTGAATGTTAAACTTGTTGCTGCCTTTTATAGTGTGTAACTTGAAGGCCCTGAGTACTTTCTCCCACAAATTATTATAAAATTATTTTAACATTACCTAATAAGACTGATTCAGGACAGACGGTTAGTTATTGTAAACTTTTCTAGCAGTCAACCACAAACAGGGAACAGGCTGTCTATTCTCTCCATCTGTCAGCTGCTGCTGGCTCTTCCTCCTCCTCCTCTACAAGTGTAACTTATAAATACATGTTCAGACTTTTATTACACAATCAGAGAGAGAGAGTGCAGGACAGACAGACAGGTGACAGTCTCAGGCGTACATACTGCTACAAAACAGCACCAGAAAAGGAGGATTTAGTCTTTGTGTTATTACGAGTGCTAAACAAGAAGAGTTCCCAGATGGTACAGTGGACACATGTGTGATTCCTGTGATTAAAGCATCTTTCTTTCAGCTTAACGAGTGAACCGTCAGCTCGTTCAAACACACGTTAAAGTCCGTTTGGCTCGACACCACCGAACAGAGGCAGCAATATAACATAGCTAACATTAACAGTGCAGTGAATCCTGCTTGTGCCGTGATATTCAGGACTGCAAACCGAGCAGCATCACTGACTTTCAGCTTGTTGTGTTTGTGGATATACGACTGATTTTAATTATCTATCAAATCATCACATTCTCTGTAAGATTAAGGTCAACTATATATATATTTAGAAGTAGAGGCTTTAAAACCAAGTTAACGCTGAAAGTACAAACATCACTAATGTCACACAACTTTGCCGACATGCGGCCAACAGTAATGTTTTCATGTTCTTCATTATTAAACATTCGCACATAAAAAAAGTGGCATAGTATTCAGTACTTACTTTTGACAGTTTACTCTTCGGCCGCTGCCTTCTGCCGTATTTTGCAGCAAAATTATCCACACCCACCGCCGCGCTATGAATTGTGGGATATATGGGACCACGAAGCGTGCACCGGACCACGCTTGATATTTGGGGAAATCGACGGCGCATTTGAAGTACACTTCGAGTTGGGACAGTCGTCACGTGGCGGTGACGTAATCGCACTGCTTCCACAATCTATCTATCAAAAATGAGCCAAACATATTGTTGTCTTCTCTTAAAACAGATGGCGGCAGCATCTGAAAAGGATGGGACACATGATAGCAGACCCACACAGGATGAATCTAAAGATGATTCAAAGGATGAAGCAGAACATTTGGGACAAATGATTCACAAAGTGGCCATGGAAAAGGTAAAATTTGTTCTCAGTTTCAATGCATTCAACAAAATATGTCTTTGTATTCTTCTACGTCACATGGTCAGCTCATATGTATGGAACACCAGGACTGCCATAATGAATTAATTAAATACACCATTAAATAATTAATTAAATGTGGCAATAATTAATTAAAATCGGAAATAATTACCGTATTTTCTGGACTACAAAGCGCACCTGAATATTAGCCGCGCAAGCTAAAATCAGGGCAAAATCTTGTTTTGTACATACATTAGCCGCACCTGACTAAAAGCCGCAGGTGTTTCAATGTTGACTTATCATATGTAAGAGAATATGCACAAAGGGAATTGTCAGGAAAGAGATGGCTGTTTGGAGACACACCCCTTTTATTAATATTTTGAAAACAAGTTAGGAGTACATATTTGCATAACTTTTTAGGCATATGTACAAGTAGCGGTAATTACAAGTACGAAACATGTACTGTGCTTCATAAATGAGTAACAAATGTAGTACATAACAATAACCTACCTACAGCACACCAAAAAAAATAGATTCAGACTACCTTTTAGGCTCAGGTGCAGTGACACGGCTTTAACAAGAAGAAAAGTCAGTCATTCACCACCATCTTTCTCTTCTTCCTGCGCACTAACACCACCAAAGTCCTCTTCTCCAGTGTCGGAAACGAACAGGCTCAGGGTGGCTTCGTCATCCACTCTCCGCTTCTTTCCTTCGTTGTCACTTTCAAAACCAAAGAAATCCTCGTTGTCAGAGTCGAACACCCTCAGAAGGGCCGTGGCGGTGTCCTCCTTTCCATCATGCAGCAGGTCAGCCCTTCGAAATCCGTTGGTGATCGTGGATGTTTTCACACTTTTCCACGCTGTCAGAATCCACTGGTGGAGTTGAGCATAACTTGCTTTTCGCAAGTTTATCACCGCTCGTGATGCACGCCTCCCGCTGAACGTGTAGCGCTACTTTGAAGTTTGTTTTTCGCGCTACTTTGTACGGCACTACGTTGCCTGGCGGATGGACATGTGACCAACATACCACTCTTGAACCCCGATACTGTGTGTCTGATCACATGCCCTTCCGCCAGGCAACGTAGTGCCGTACAACAGCGGAACAAACAAAACAAATCCTCTTACAATATCACAAAAATCATGGACAATCCTTAGAGAACCCACACCTGACTAAAAGCCGCAGGGTTCAAAGCTTGTGCAAAAAGTAGCAGCTTATAGCCCGACAATTACGGTAATTACGGTACATAAATATTTACGACACATGTAATTAAATAATTATTGACACATTTAATTAATTATTTATTTATTTCACATTTTAATTAATTATTGACACATTTAAGTAATTATTTAATTTATTCATTTTGGCACAGTTGACTCCTTCAGGTCTCACCATGAAATAATTTTATCTGTCAACCTCACCCATCAAACTCAGTGGGCAGGGTTAACACTGATCGAGTCAAAACCATTGCTTTGGCCTGGTGGCCATTGTTTCTAGCACTTTGCTCTTTGCAAAAGTGCTTCGATGATTTCGGAGATGTCTGCCCAGTCTCACGGCAAAGCGTGGGATAGACCCGCTCGTCTCGCAAGCAATCGAGCTGTTATTATCACTGACAAAGCGCAGGCCCCGGTACACAGCTGTAATAACCCCCGCTGACACTGACTTCTTTTACTGAGGTTATATTTATCGGGTTTTTTTTCCTGATGTTCTTATGTGTCCTACGTGTTTCAGTCGCCAATTCGGAATTATGACTAACATTAAAAACATGTTTAAGGAGGAGAGAGAGCAAATAAATTCGATTAACAGCTGATCTTTGGGTTTTTGTTCAGTAATCAGCTTGACCTGCGTATAAACGTATAAATGAGATAATGTTGGTGTTTCCGTCATGTAGTAACTGCTGGCTTTAACTGTACAAAGGTTGTTCGACACTATGAAACACATACAGACTTCATGATGTTCGGCTAATATTTTTATTGTGAATAGTAATCATGAGGGTAAACGGCCCTGTACACCACGGAGCGAGGTCAGCATATCCACGATATCTTCAGCTCTATGAGTTAACACAGTTTCCCAGCTGACTAGTCTAACTGACATGTACGAATATGTCACGGGTCATATCAATATGATTTTACAGAAGATCATCCTTATTACTGCCAACTATTCCAGAGACGTGAAAATCTACAGCATAAAGAACAAAAAAATATAGCAGTCTAACGCAACACTGTAACAGAGATGAACCGTCAGTTTGTCGCAGATCAAAGTGGAATGAAAGTGATTGGTTGAACAGGTGTTCGTGATCTGTGTTTTCTGCATTTTCATCAGCGTAAGAGACTCAGCAGCAGATTAGAATAACAGTTACACATTTAATAAATCACCAAATGAATACACGCAAGAAACGAGCAAACCTGTTCCGACAATTTGAGTTTGTGTTCCCTCAGCTGCAGACTCGCTGCTGTTTAAATGTTTGAGAGGAAGATTAGATATAAAGCAAATGTCAAACATAGACTCAGTCTGCGTTCACATTTGATATGAGGCCAGGACGGATAATGGCTGTGTCCTGTTTGAAGATCATATATGTAAAATTGTTGTCTGACCTCTGTCGATCCAGCCGCTCAGAGTCCGTGGTTACCATGGTTACTGCATAAGCACCTATAATGTAAACAGCTGACACAGCGGAAACCTACCAGGAGCATGGGTGTTTATGGTTTTCATTGCAAAAGAACTGTCTGAATGGTTAACTGAAGTTAACTTGGATAAATTATAGTTAAGGAGTATCACAGATAACGCCCACGTGAGCTGTGTGACTGTTCACCACTACACTGAAATAAGTAGGCTATTACTGAAATACACGTGCTATATCATAAACTATGATATAAATAGGGAGGTCCTATTAACATGTTTAGTTTTAAAGGACACCTTCCTGCCTTTAGTCTCATTCATGAGCAGTATTAGTTTTCTTCTAACATCCAGAAGTCTGCACCATGTGTTTCATAGTTTGTAACAAGCCTTTGACAGTTAAACATCATGTGACCGAAAAAGAAAAAAAAGAAAAGAAAAAAAATCACACAAATTGTATGTTAACCTCGTTTATTTTTAGTTAAGTAAACTCTAAAAATTCTAACAGATTGCTGGTGCTTAGAATACAGTTGAATAACTATTAAAAAACAGATGATATAATATTTCTGTCCAGGTTGCAGTCTTGATGATGAACATGCTGTTGCAAACTCTGCTCCTCTCAGTGGAAATGCGCCTTCTCTTTTTAAAAGTCAGTTCAATCTTAAAATTCACTGTTAAATCCAAAACACACCAGATAAAGAAAAGCGAATGGTTCAGTCTAACACATGTGCCAGTGAACCATCAAACATCTCTAAAACTGTGCAGTTATGAAACGTAACTTTAACCTCAGCCAAACCAATTTGCTCAGTTGTGAATAAAACAGCGAAGTAAACGTGACCCGACAAACAAAACCTGAGTGAATTAAGTCCAGCGTTTAACCACTGAGAGCTCAAATTCAGGTGAGGTTTCAAAGCTGTGCCGGTGATTGGACATCAGCCGCTGATAAAGTAGGTTTGCCTATAAAGTGCTCTGTTGGGAAACAAGCTCCAGCAGCTCTGCATTCGGGAAAAAAACTATATTTACTTATCTTGTGCAGAAAAATGCGCTGACATTGCTTTATATCGAGCACCGGCTGCCCAGTTAAATTGTGACTATCACCAGGTAGAGTTGGATGTCTCGAGACCGGTCTTGTCTCGAGACCACTTTTACGTGGTCTTGGTCTCGTCTTGGTCTCGACGGACTTTTGTCTTGGTCTCGGTCTTGGTCTCGCTGTTTCGGTCTTGCGTTCTCAAATCGACATAGTGTTCGGAAGATTTGGAGTTAACCATCAGCGGAGCGGGGGGGTGGCTTACTGGGCTTAAGCCCGGGTCATTTTTTCAGAAGCATGGGGTCTTTTGGAGTGTAATTTTTTAGTTAGATGCCTGACTGACAACTGTATAAAACAAAAACAACACACGAAGCACAGAGTGCACCGTCGTAAATTCCCCCTAATTTTGGTATGATCCGAGCTCAGGCACTGGGCGACTGAGCACAGCACCCATGTGAGCGAGGGGGGAGAAGCTGCTGCCTGCGAGTTTGCTGCAGACAGAGGAGAGCTTAAGTTTGACCAGGCACCAAAGCAAATCATTCGTACTGAACTAATAATGTAAATATGACGGTGTATCACAAAAGATTGATATCAAACTGATCACTTGGTTGCGTTACTTGCTCTTCGAGTGAATCAACAAATGGATAAATAAAAAGCCGAACAGCAATGCTGATTTTTTTAGAGAGTCTTAGCTTACATTTCATATTTTCAGTTGTTACCCTCCACGCAGAGGCGGAGCCAGACATTTGAAACACCCGGGGCTTAGCCCAAAAGGGTAGTATGCATGTGGGATTTTTTTTTTTCCCTTGGGGGGGGGGTAGAAATGACTGAAAGATTAATAGGCTCTGTTTTGAGTTTTGTTCAAAAAAGAATGACTTCATATAGGGAAAAATATATATCACATATACAGGACACCTTAAACTAGTTTTTTAATTAAGCAGCAAGGCAGAACAAAATCAGGGCTGTATCAAGACACAGGGACTAAACCCCAATTCAACCAGACCCAGAACTGATCCAGAATTAAAACAGGACTACAACAGTTCAAAATCAGGACTACTTG
The DNA here is from genome assembly GCF_057381845.1 of Rhamphochromis longiceps. Classification (NCBI taxonomy): domain Eukaryota; kingdom Metazoa; phylum Chordata; class Actinopteri; order Cichliformes; family Cichlidae; genus Rhamphochromis; species Rhamphochromis longiceps. The sequence goes on from NC_140564.1 coordinate 5,037,197, forward strand.
GGACTTAACCAAGACAGAATCAGAACTAGATGATAGTAGCACTAAAAATCATCATAGACTTGCACTACATTTATTTTTTAATTTTACCAAAGTACAATATTTAGATTGAGAAAAGTTTATATAATTATTTAGCCTTGTTGTGCAAACAAGCCTGCATAACTTAATAAATATAGAATTTGAAAAATAACAAACCTAAAAAGAAACACTAGGTACGAGATACATGAGGACCTATGATACAGTGATACTTTTGGTAAACAACCATTTGACTAACATGTGTGTCTCACCTGGGGCCCGTTCTTCGTACCTCGCTAGGTAAGTTAGCTGGATTAGATTGTTGACGATTTCGCGTGATCTTGGATCGTTCGGTTCCCCGAAGCTCATCCGGGACTTGCTGTCATAGCAACAGAGCCGTAAGCGTAAACCTGCTCGGGAGCAGGTTTACTTTATGTAAACAGGATTAGATCGCGGCCACGCAGGTATGTCCGCTTCATTTATACGAAAGCAACAGCGATATTCCACCACTGTTTCAACATAAATAAATAACATCAATGTAACTAAAGATAATGCAGCACTTGATCCTTTTATTGATTTCACACAGATACATACAGGTCATATCCTAAAAACGGGAAATGTACTATTAACATTCTATTACATGTATGTGATTATTACAGATGTAATTCATATTTCAGAGTAGTAATTGTAAATTACTTCGTGTAATCAAGATGAGAGACCACGGCTATAAAAGCGAAGGTGGATTTGGGAAGTCTGTCGCAGCCATGTCCTGTCCGTTTACGCGAGCCACCCATTGAGGAAGGTGCAAGATTGATAAGGAGAGTCCTCAGTATCCAGCGTATATTGCGGGACAGACAGGATCCTTTAGCTCAGCGCGACAGTGTGCTCATAGAGAGATATCGATATTCCCGTGAGGGTATTATTCACTTAACCAACTTGTTGACGAGGGGGTGCAGGACCACCACCTGTCTTTTTTTGCTCCGCCCTTTTCTTGGTTGCTGTTATGAACAAACAAACAGATTATTTCAGGGTCTCTTTCCAAGAGACGAAAAGCAATATAAGCGATAAATATTACCATTCTGTAGGATATTCTTATATTCCACTTTTACTTGTTCCCATGTTCTAGTGGGTCCTGTTGTGGCTCTAATGTGAAAGGGGATATAATATAACAATATAATATAATGTAATATAATATTGGATAATATAGTGTAATATAATAAATCTATGAATAAATAATAAAGTGACTGAATAGTGGTATTGTCATGCGCTTTGGGTGCCTTGAAAAGCGCTATATCAATCCACTCCATTATTATTGTTATGATTAAATTACTTACGAGTTTAATTTGTCAGCAACTTTCTGCCAGCCCTCACTCCTTGCTTTTGCAGCCTTTGCAGTGTTCCCTTGCGTTTTAATTAAACTCTGAAACTCCTGAAATCCCTCAATCAAGAGTTCTTGCTCTGCTGCCGGAAAATACCGAGCGCGCCCCTTCGACATTTTCGCCGACCAATCAGCGGGTTGCCGATCAATGTTTCTACTATCGATGCGTAGCCCCTTTTACGACACCCAGTGATGTCACATTACTGCGTCCAGCAGTACTAATCGTCGACAACAGGTGTGTTCGGGGAACCGGATTAGCGAGCTCACGGTTAGCGCGATGGTTTGATCTTGGATGTAGTGAGCGACGTACGAAGAACGGGCCCCAGCTCTTGTTCCATCTCTGTTCTGTCCTCATTCTCCTCTCTCTCCCTCTCTGTTCCTCTCTCTCTCTTTGTGCTGACAATCATCAAATATACAGATATTTACAAACTCTTCAGATAAAAACACAAACACTTTTTTAATTGTAACATCAAATCAGACTAAATGTTTATTTTTAAAAAAAAAAAACATATTTGTTAACTTTAAGAGTAAAGAGAGAAACTATCTGTATTTCTTAATTGCAAATGGCACCAAATTGTATTCAAAACTGAGCCACACTTATGGAGCTCCACAGATCTTTTCCTGGTGTTTTGATTGACATCTCTTGATGTTCCCATGTCACAGAAACAGGCTCTGTGTTTTGCCTTATATGCATCCACAGGTGTGCCACCAATTTACTCACATGGACTCTACGAACCTATCAGAAGCTTCTTCAGCTCAGAATTGAATCGTCTGGAGTTTCTTATTAATTAACAATAAACTTAGTGTATATGTACTCCTAAATTTGATGAAAGTGATTAAAATAGACAGTTCCCTCTTTTTATTCTGACATTTAACTAATTCAAAAGATATTTCAACATTTATTTATCTAAAACAAAAGTTTACTCTAAATTGATGTTTAACAGTAAAAAAAAGTTTTTATGTTTTCTCCATAAAGTGTATGTAAATATCTGGTTTCAAGTGTGAATATACTGCTGTGTATTGAAAATCCTCTTGTTTTGCATAGATATACTAAACAACATCCAAAGCATAATATATAAAATAACATCTACCTGAGTTTTTTCTTTGAAAGAAGCTCCTTATGTCCATTGTTGTGTTCATCAGTACACAATTGAAACCGATTTAGAGAGTTTGTTTAGCCGTGGAGGCAGGGGCGGAGCGTGGGGGTGGCTTACTGGGCTTAAGCCCGGGTTGTTTTGTCAGAAGAATATCTGGTTTCAAATGTGAATATCCTGCTGTGTACTGAAATCCCTCTTGTTTTGCATATAAATATACTGAACAACATACAAAGCATAATATATAAAATAACATTTACCTGAGTTTTTTCTTTGAAAGAACCCTCGAATGTCCATTCTTATATTTCAGTACATAACTGAAACCGATTTTGTCGGGGAGGGTAAGAACTGAAAATATGAAATAAACACACGTAAGCTAAGACTCTCTAAAAAAAATAGCATTTGTTCGGCTTTTCATTTCGCCATTTGTTGATTCACTTGAAGAGCAAGTAACGTAATATTGGTCAAGTGATCAGTTTGATATCAATCTTTCGTGATGCACCGTCATATATACATTATTTGTACAGTACGAATGATTTTCTTTGGTACCTGGTCAAACTTAAGCTCTCCTTAGTATGGCTGGCTCCGTCTCTCCAACACCGCACTCACGGGCAGCAGCTGCCCCGCCCCCTCGCTCAGTCGCTTAGTGCCTGAGCTTGGATCATACCAATATCAGGGGGGGATTCACGCACAGTCGTAAATTCCCACAGTGTGCACTATGTGCTTCGAATATTGTGTGTACTTTTTGTTTTATACAGTTGTCAGCCAGGCATCTAACTATGAAAAAATTACACTCCAAAATACCCTGGGCTTCTGACAAAACAACCCGGGCTTAAGCCCAGTAAGCCACCCCCACGCTCCGCCCCTGCCTCCACGGCTAAACAAACTCTCTAAATCGGTTTCAATTGTGTACTGATGAACACAACAATGGACATAAGGAGCTTCTTTCAAAGAAAAAACTCAGGTAGATGTTATTTTATATATTATGCTTTGGATGTTGTTTAGTATATCTATGCAAAACAAGAGGATTTTCAATACACAGCAGTATATTCACACTTGAAACCAGATATTTACATACACTTTATGGAGAAAACATAAAAACTTTTTTTTACTGTTAAACATCAATTTAGAGTAAACTTTTGTTTTAGATAAATAAATGTTGAAATATCTTTTGAATTAGTTAAATGTCAGAATAAAAAGAGGGAACTGTCTATTTTAATCACTTTCATCAAATTTAGGAGTACATATACACTAAGTTTATTGTTAATTAATAAGAAAACTCCAGACGATTCCATTCTGAGCTGAAGAAGCTTCTGATAGGTTAGTAGAGTCCATGTGAGTAAATTGGTGGCACACCTGTGGATGCATATAAGGCAAAACACAGAGCCTGTTTCTGTGACATGGGAAAAATAAAGAGATGTCAACCAAAACATCAGGAAAAGAATTGTCGAGCTCCATAAGTGTGGCTCAATTTTGAATACAATTTGGTGCCATTTGCAATTAAGAAATACAGATAGTTTCTCTCTTTACTCTTAAAGTTAACAAATGTGTTTTTTTTTAAAAAAAAAATAAACATTTAGTCTGATTTGATGTTACAATTAAAAAAGTGTTTGTGTTTTTATCTGAAGAGTACATAAATATCTGGTTTCAACTGTATATTTGATGATGTTGGTGTTTGGCTTGATTGTCAGCACAAAGAGGGAGAGAGAGAAACAGAGAGGGAGAGAGAGAGAATGAGGACAGAACAGAGATGAAAAAGAGCAGGTGAGACACACATGTTAGTCAAATGGTTGTTTGCCAAAACTCATCAGAACTGTATCTCGTACCTAGTGTTTCTTTTTAGATACCATTTGTTACTTTTCAAATTCTATATTTATTAAGTTATGCAGGCTTGTTTGCACAACAAGGCTAAATAATTATATAAACTTTTCTCAATCTAAATATTGTACTTTGGTAGAATTAAAAAATAAGTGTAGTGCAGGTCTATGATGATTTTTTAGTGCTACTATCATCTAGTTCTGATTCTGGTTCTGTCTTGGTTAAGTCCTCAGTAGTCCTGATTTTGAACTGTTGTAGTCCTGTTTTAATTCCGGATCAGTTCTGGGTCTGGTTGAATTGGGGTTTAGTCCCTGTGTCTTGATACAGGCCCGACTTTGTTCTACCTTGCTGCTTAAATAAAAAACTAGTTTAAGGTGTCCTGCATAGAATAGCATCTGGCTGCAGTTTAAAGACTTTTTTTGTCTCGGTCTCGGTCTTGGTCTTGGTCTCGTCTTGACTCGGTCTTGGTCTTGTCTCAACTTGGTCTTGGTCTTGTCTTGGTCTCGATACCCTCTGGTCTTGGTCTTGTCTTGGTCTCGATACCCTCTGGTCTTGGTCTTGTCTTGGTCTCGGATTAGGTGGTCTTGACTACAAGTCTATCACCAGGTAACGTGGGCGTGTTTCTTGAATTAGCAGCAGGTGTTAAACAACCGCTGACAGGTGAGTAGGAGGATGCATGCAGGTAATCTGAGGGCCTGCTGAGCTGATTGCTGGTGTCGTGAGAAAAATGTCAGCTCGTTCTTTATGTTACAGAAGCACAGAGACAGAAGACCAGGCGGAAAGAGACGATTGTTCAGTGAAAATGAGAATCTGCGAATGCAACATGTGGAACACGGACAGTGTTGGGGAGTAACGGAATACATGTACCGCCGTTACGTATTTAAAATACAAAATATGAGTAACTGTATTCCGTTACAGTTACCGTTTAAAAAGGTGGTATTCAGAATACAGTTACTTTGTTGAAATAAATGGATTACACTGCGGTACTTTCCTGTTTCATATTGTTGTGTTTTCCTCCGAAAACAATAAGTTCCGTTGGAGCAGCCTTTCAACGCCCTTTCATTCGCACGTGTGAAGAGGTCATGTGATCAGTGACCCCATGAAGCTGTAATCAGTCTGTTTTTATTTTATTTTGAAAGGATGAGCAGGAAGGAGGCGTGGCTGACTCTCCCACGAGATCAGACGTGAACTTCAGCTACAGCCAGCAGGTACGTCCCGCAGCGTAGCTTGAAGGTGACATCATCGCGTGTGTGACAGCGGTGCCAGGGTAGCTCAGTGGTTGGCGCTGCTGCCTCGCAGTCTGAGCGTCTCGTTTCAGACCCGGGGAAGATCAACTTCCTGCTTCAGACTTCAGGAGAATATTATTGCGACCGCGCCACAGACTGCAGCTGCCATCTCTGCTCCGCCTTGTCTCGGTGGGCGGCGACAAGCTGGACAGAGAACAGCTCTAAACATTGTTCGTCCAATCAAAAACCTGTACAGCAGGCCTAAAGCGCCTGTCCAACGTCATCCTCCAGAGATCGCAACCTCTGAAGGTGGTGGTGCTTGGACTTTGAGCACTTCCTGTTCCTGTGACGCGCCGAGCTCTCTTCTTCTCTTGGTTTTGGTCTAACGGCAGTCGGGACAAAGGTCGTGTCCAAATTCATGGGCTGCACCCTCCTGAGGCCGCATTTGTAGACCGATTACGTCACAGCGACGCGCCGAAGGCTGTCCAAATTCGTAGACTCCTCCGAATGCAGCCAACAAATGCGTCCTCCTTTTCCCCGAATTTGAAGGATGGGTCGGGTGTATCCTTCGTGGCTTACCATATCCCAGAATTCATAGCGCGGCCCAGCCAAACTCCAGTTTCCAACAATGGCGGCCGCTACTAAGTTTTAAAATTACTCATACTAATCTTTCTGGGTCACAAAATAAACTTTTAACGTATTTTCAGGCGAGAAAGTAGCTCTGTAAACATCAAATATCTGCTCGGTTTATCAAGATATCGCATATTTGCATAAGTGCTTCGCCGTTTTCGGAGACGTCTGCTACCCACCAGCTCGAAAGCTAGCCGGGAGCTCGAGGGTTACTGATGCGGCCGAGAACGGCACAACGCCCGGCACATCATTTTCAGATCACCGCGGACTTTCGCTGCTCGGGTTAAACGTAATATATAAGTCACTTAGACAACCTAAAAATGTTATTGTTGGGCTTTTTTCAGTGTTTTGTTTGTTCGTGAGTAAATCGGTTTGGCTGAGATTAAAGTTATTAGATTAGATAAAATAAAACTTTATTAATCCCCTGGGTGGGTTCCTCCTTGATTTTTACACAGCTGACTAAACGTCAAACAGAAAACTGATTAAACAGAAGTATGAGACAGTTGAGAATTTACACCAGTGTCCTGTTATACTTTAGATAGCAAGGATCAGACGGCTGAGTTTATTAAACTCCACCGAGACAGCGGTGACGCTAATCAGAAGGCTAGACCGTCCAATTTCACGGCCGTTTATGTTGGGTCTGTGTTTCCACAAACCCCGCTAATTCTAGAGACTTATTCATCATGAAGAAAACAAGACAGTCGATCGATCCATTATTTGCACAAGGGAGGCCTCATCTGTGTCCAGCACGACAAAGAACCCCAAATGGTGGCCTCCTCTCGCTGCCTTTTATTGACAAACTTCAAACAATAGTTTACAAAGCACCTCCCCTTGCAACCCCCCTTTGGTTACAAGACAAGGACTGTATGTAAGTGTGTGTGTGTGTGTTATGTGAGAATGTGTGTGTGTGTGTGTGTTATGTGAGAATGTGTGTGTGTATGTGTGTGTGTGTGTGTGTTATGTGTGTGTGTGTGTGTGTGTGTGTGTGTGTGTGTGTGTGTGTGTGTGTGTGTGTGTGTGTGTGTGTGTGTGTGTGTGTGTGTGTGTGTTAGACCTCCTGCTGACCAAAAGGGTCATAAACCCAGGAAGCCTACATCAAAAGAAACAGATCTTTCAGTTAGGATGTATCTACAATAAAACCTCCCCCAGCACAGAGTGGCTGGAGAGGTGGTCAGGATCAAAGGAATGGCTTGATCCTACTGCTTAAACTAAGACTATACAAATTTAAGAAACACAATGGCAACATTCAACAATTAGACTTAACATTTCCCTCCTTTTTGTCATTGTATACTTAAATTTCAACTTATGCACCCTTTGTTTAGACAGTGTCAGTGTAGCTTTCATTCATACACAGGCTTCTGTCATGTCAGTAATTTCAGTCATTTCATATTGCTGTAAGAGTACATAATTAACAAATGTATCAGAAATCATTTTAGTTAGCAATGATCTTATACACGGTAAAATGCATCCTATACATAAGCAAATCAATATCAACAGTTCAAAAACAGGAATTAATATTTTCAAAAGAAGATGCCACCAAGGACCAGACAGTAACCAAGCTATCCAGTCTTGTGGCGGATCTACTCCTGTCGTGCAATTCATCATGTATTTCTTCAAGTACACAACTGAATGTCAAAGGTCAAACAAGAAGAATCATCATTCTCAAAAATCATATGTCACTACAATCCAACTGTATACAGACATAGGTATTTAAACGCATCAGTTGACTTTAATGTTTGTCCATATGGCTCTCAGCTAACTTCAAAGCTGCAGCCTAGCCAACACCCTTCTTTATGACTCCTATCAACCTCCCAAATCTTCTCACTGTAGGCATCCTGTGGGGGTTAGAGTCAACTTGTGAATTATCTGCATTTACAACTCTTCTCCTGTCCTGTTGTCACCACAGAAAAAGCTTTGTAAAGGAAATTGGATCAAGCTGTTTTGATCTTCTTGGCTCAAAACCTCAAGTGTTCATGATGTAAATGTAGACAAAAGGCTTCTCTGTTTACATCCTTCTTGCAAAAGACAAAAGAATAAGTGATGTTGCCATGTTCCATGGTTAATCTCCAACTTGGGCTAATCCATTGTCCTTCGTACACATAGGCAATTGGCCTGTTTCCAGTTCGTTTAACTGTATAATGTCCTGCAACAAGTCATATTCTTTGAGTCAGACGAGCAGGTCTGTCTCACCAGAGCAGTTCACCTTCCCAGCTACTGGTGAATCAACCTTCCATTCAGGTTCAGAGGAATTGAAAAGTTGGCAGTGTTCCTGGATGTGTTGCCAAAGCAACCAAACAAACTGTCTCGCTCTCAGTGATGCTATAGGGCCACAGTCCAGAAGAATGTGTAGCCAGTGGCATCACAAGCATAACCATTGGTCTCGTTCTTTATGTGAGCGGTTGTGTTCTTAAACTGCCACCAGTAGTTGTTGAAAACCCATGCGGGTACTGGGTGTGGTTTGCTCTGTTCCAGTGCGCTCCCTGTCATCCCACTCAGGGTCCACAGGCACAAGAAGACGCACAGCACATTCCCAGCCATTCTGATGAGTACCTGTGGCTCAGTTGGTTTCTTCACCGGATTGAGACGAGGGGCCCTGGAGGCTTTCCCCCCCCCTTTGTTCCCGGTCTTCCTGCCACTTACTCCGAGCTGGCCTGGACGTGTGTCACCTTCTTGCAGTGCGCTTGATATATCCAAGTGTTCCTTCCAGCAATCTTCACTGCTGTAGTCGTCGTCAGCAGCATCCGATATGGACCTTCCCATCGTGGACTGGACCAGCACTTCCTCTCCATGGCCTTATCATCATCCAATCTCCAGACTTCAGGCTCTGCTCCTGCGAAGAAACAGAATCATCTGGCAGATCATTTGTTCTCATGACTACTTTACTTTTAAACATTTTCAAGCATCTAATCTGCTAATATGCTCTCTCTTCTGCTTTTCTATCATCACTACAGAAGACTGGAACTCTAAATGCTCTAACATGTGTAATCTCAAAGAGTCAGACCATTCTCTGTTGGAGTAATCCTCATGTACTTATTCTATACAGTCTAACCGTGTCCTGCCTGTCTTCCTAAATCTTAACTTTACTGTTCCATTAGTTCTCTCTGCAAAAAAGTTTTTTTTTAAAGTATTTAATAATCCTAGAGTGAGTATAACGACTGCTCATCTCCCTCCTGTTTGAGACATGGCATAGCCAATGGCTCAATATAGCAGCAGTCTTATACAAATTATAGACAGTACTGGTGTATCACACAGATAAAAAATCATCCTGCAAGCTTGCTCCCTCTGTAAGTCACAACTGTTTTCCTGCTGTAGGTGAGTGGGCCTGCATGTCTGCTGATGCTGTACTGATAAAAGGTTAACACCATGTTTAACTACAGCTGCCTCTTTTGTGATCTTATCTGCAAAAACTTTCCCTAATGCAACTGGATCTTTCCCTCACATGTGTGCTGCACATTTACAAACGGCAATTCCACTGGTTAACAACGCTGCCTCCAGCAGAATTTGCAAAAGTTTGGTGTGTTCTGCAGGTTTCCCTGTAGAGGTTGTCACACCGCGTCTCACTCACTGCACTACAGAAAAATGTACAGTAGCAAATGTCTACTGCCTATCAGTGTATATTGTCTCTCTACAGCTTTACACGCTTCCGTTAAGGCTAGCATCTCTGCTGCTCAAGCAAATATGACACATGCTAGTTGTCCTACATAGATAACTCTCTCTCACTGTCTGCTACAGTAAAACGTGTTCTAGTCTGTCCCTCTGCTATTGTAAAACTCAAATCATCAGCAAACCAAACCTTTCCCTCAACGAGTGGCACATCTATTAAGTCATTCCTCAGCTTACACGTCTTCTCCTCGCGCTCTCTACACTCATGAGAAGTGCCCTTCCTCCGTTGGCAAAAAGGGTTGGACAGATTCAGAATTCTGCACCACTTTATGGTAATATGTGTGGTTGTGAGAGTAACAGTAACATTAAAGACAAGTGTCTTGTAGGTGACAGAAATGTAAGTTTAGTCTGCGATAGTAAACATCTACCTCGTGTGGAACTAACAATGTCAAAAGGTGAAATAAACCATTGAAACATTGTACAGCTTAAGCTGCTGCACATACTGATCTCACGCATGGAGGTAAAGCACGAGCAACTAGAGCTAATCTTTTAGGATAGTAAGTTACTGGCTTCACTTGTGGAAAAAGTGCTGTTAGTTATTTTACAGTCACCTTGTATTTGTGCTGTTCACAGAACCACAAGTCCATCGCTGGACCTCCTCTGCGCTGTCACTTTTTGGAGCTTGGCACGCTCCCTCAAGTTCCATTTTGTGGGCGATCCTCTCAGTCACTCCTTCTCGTCATGGCACCTCACGACATCTACAAATTGAAAAAATGACACTCCTCTCGCCACACGGCTTTCGCCATGTGTCAACTCCCCAATGAGACATGTAAAAGAGTGTCGCACAGTCTCCCTAAAACAATCTCCAGGGTTTGTCCCTTGGAGCAGCTTCACTCCAAGCTGTAACCCTGTGTAAAACATTAGTCAGCACTTAAATGTTCAACTTGTTTAACTCCCAGCTCCTGTATCACAGAAGACAAAGTCTTAAAATTTAAAACAACTTCACATTTGCAACCAACTATAGATCATGAAAGTAATAAAGTATTCAGCATCACAGAGACAAGTATCATTGCAGGTTTATTCTAAACCCATTAAACTCCTACTTTTTCCCATAATTTATTCCAAATTATTTAACATCTCAATGTTATTCCACATTGTAATCAGTGAACTTCACTTATAGGCCATCAAAGCCTCATCTGAACAAGGATGCACCACTTGCATAGGTTTAATACTTGTAAATAAACAGCTAATCACACAAATCACTGCAACAATAATAGAAAACATTGCCTGCATATACAAAATCTGGAAATAAAATCAACCTTCACACGTATAAACAATTATATCAAAAAAGTAATAAGCATTCGGCACGGGCGAGACAAGTGTCATGTGCAGGTTTTCTCAAATCATTAAATCACTATCATTACCATAACTCGCCTCAGACATGGATCATCCCATGTGCTCAGTTAACATTAATGTAATCGGTGACTTCTCTTAAGCAAAGTCACTCCACTCATATATTATTATTATTATGGGTTCAAAAGTGGCCAGCAAATGAGCCCATAATAAACTATTCCATAAATATCGTAATCTCTTATTTGTTTTACTCATGTCACTTGTCCACTTCTGCTGAATGCTACATGCGCTCTTAAAGAAAACAAAACCTGTAATAAAGAAACAAACATCCACCAGTTGTTCTGCTAAAAACCACATCATCAAATCACATGAAAAACTGCAATGCTGTAAGAAAAAATGCAAATATTAGCGCTGCGCAGGTGTGTGCATACTTTCTCACAGTAACTTCTGTGAGTACCACAAGTTAGTCAATGACACACACATGGTAAATTCACAGACATAGAATTTAAACTAAAAAGGTTACATTTTCAGAGTTCACATAGTCATGTGACCCACAGGAGGAATCCTGTGGTCTCCTTCTGCTCCTGCAACAGAGAACCACACAGAGATACATCCACACCTTTGTCAGGTGGGGGTTGACTTCACACAATGGTGTTAAGTCAGTCAGTCAGTTCCCCATTTATTTTAAAATTCTTACTCATTCACTCAGTGATTCCTTCTTTTGCTAATTGTGGAAATTATCGTCGCATTCGTTTCCACGCTCAGCAAAACAACGTCATTTCAAAAAGAAAAATAATTTAGACTGGATTTCCTCGTTGAATTTTTTTGGACAGGAACTTGTTTCCTGATTGTCCCAAATAAGAGCCCATTTTAATTTTGGAGAAGCTCACTTTGCAACAGTTTTCTCGACGATGCTTCGATTCTAATCGTGCAGATCTGCTCAAACAGAGATCATCAAACAAAACTTTCAGTGCACCATGAAAGTAACAAAATAAAAGAAAGAAAATAAAAGAAATCAAAGAAAATAAAGGAAAGCAAGGCCTTGTTTAAGTCATGACACGTGTTCTTCATGCCAGGGGGATAAATCGTCACAACCCAATTGGCAGGTTCAACTTTAGTAATAAAAGACAAATTAACAGCCAGTTTAATCTCAAACATTCATCCAATCAGCCATACACACAACATACAGCATAACCCTGTTGTCTTAGCACATAATAATTTTAGTTCTCATGTAACTAAATGTGTGCCATGGTAAAACTTCTTCACACACCAGATGTGTATATGCATGTGGGGTTAGTATGGTTAATGCATTTTCAGTATGTTTTTGTGTTCATCTCTCATCACACTTCCATTATTCTCATCACTGCTTAAAACAACACACATCTCTCTCTGTTTTTCTTCTTTAACTGTACTTTTCTCCAAAACAGAAAATAGCATTACAGCTGTTTCAGACCCAGAAACACCAAGCACTCTTCATGCTATCATTCATCCACACAACTATTTTATTTCTTTTTGGCCACTGGGCAGGTGACTTGCAGAATCACGTCTGCCCAGCTGGATACCTTTCACACACACCATGACGTCAGACACGCTCACACTCGCGGAATTGATCAGGAGAAAAACTTTCTTCATCTTCACACTCTGTTACAGAAACACCATATGTTGTTTTTTTGTGTTGTGTCAGGGATGGATATGTAGTTGTAACGTTTGTGTTCACTAACTTTACTTTCTGTTTCCTCACTTGCCTAGTCTGTCTTGGACTCAATGCTGCTCCTAATATGCCTTTAATCTCTCCTCCACTTCTGCCTCTGCTCTCTCACCCTCTTCTCTGACTCTACTTTTCTGCTAACATTCTTGCTCTTTCTAATGCTTTTCTACGGTGTTGTTCTAGAGTAGTTGCAGTGGATTAAGCTGTAGTTTCATCCTCAGGTTTCACAACTACTTCTTGCAATATTGCTCTTTTAACATTCTTGCTTCTCTCCTCTTCTGAGCCTGCTCCAGCCACAACTTAGCAACTGCTAACTGCAATTCCTTCCTCTGCTTCGCTTTACCTGTTTTACCTGCTACACTTACAGCTATTCTTTCTACCAGCATTTTACACTGAACTTCCACTAATGTCCCTTCAAATCCACATTTCTTACACCAACAACCTACATACTGCGTGCTGCCTGGTAAAACTTTCTGCATAAATTTTACATCTCCTTCTAAGGCAGACTTACACATTTTATTCTCCATTACAAGACAACAATCAGCCACACTCACGCAGACCACGTCTGGCCCGCACACACACAACATAGGCCTATCGCTTGCGTCTGCACGCACAGCCTGCGCTCTCTGTTGAAAACTCTCAAACGCCCCATATGGCGGAGACTTCAACCTTCGGACACTCTCCAACGCCCCAAATGGCGGAGATTCCGGACTCTGAACCTAGGTTCTCTCCACGCCCCAAATGGCGGAGAACTCTCTACGCCCCAAATGGCGGAGAAGCCTGCGTCTCTCTCACGCGGCTAGCGCGCTCCCGGACTCACGTTTAACTAGAGCTGGGCGATATGAGATTTTTTCATATCACGATATGTTTTTTTCATTTCAGACGATTACGATATCTATCACGATATAAGCCAAATAACTATATTTGTAAGATTTAAATGTGCCGTTGCTCACAAGTAAAATGTGAAATAATCAGCAGCTTGTTTTTATTTAAATATTTATTTCCCATAATAAGTTCAACAGGGTAGATGTACTTCAGGAACATGAGACTTTTTCAGATAAATAAAGGCAAATATTGCAAACTACACAAAAGGCAGCCGCTAAAGCGTTTAAGTTTCAAAATAGAACAAACGAAACAGACTAAATTGTCAATTCCACTTAGAAACAAAATATTAATTCTAAAAAATAAATCTTAGTTTGTTTTACAGAAGAACAGACAAAACTGACTAACTTTTGTCAATATCAAATAAACTGAGAACTAAAAGGAAATTCTCAATCTCTCCTTGTTGTATAGCTTAGCTTTTCAAACAGTTTTAACAGTTACTTTAGTCTAACAAAAGCCGAATGACGAATTAGCGCTTCCAGTCAGAGACTGAGGCTACGTCCACACGTACACGGGTGTTTTTGAAAACGGAGATTTTCCGTTTTCGTTTTAAAAAATAATCCCGTCCACACATAAAGGCAGAAATGAAGGAAAACGCTGCTATGAACATGCCAAAGCAGCAGGTGGAGCTAGATTCCTAACCGTGCAGAAATGTTGGCCAATCAGAAGTCTAGAAGCCTCGGTGGGAAAAAGTAAACAAAGCTGCGGCATAGAAGCAGAACCGAGTCGTATGTGTGGACGGACAGTAACTGTGTGTATGTAAGCATTTAAACACTGCAGAGAGTAACAGTATTGTAGAAATTCATTTCACCGAAACAATAACGTGGCGCACAGTGTGACGCATGCACCAGTTTATTGTATTTCCAGACTTGCTTTCGGCACAATTTACAGTGCACGCTACTCTGTTTTTGTCAGACTTGAAATAGCCGAAATACCTTCACACTACGGAACTTCTATGGCTCTTCCGTTCGACAATCTCTCCGGCATTGGAACCATCATCTGGTTTTTCTTCGGTCACGCTCGGTTGAATTTTCTATTCGGCACACTCATTTCCTCCATTACGCGCTGGCTCCATTACCCGCTGGCTGCTTCCCAAACAAACACACGTGCGGCTTGGCACTTGTGCTGTACATAACAAGTCACGTGACGTGACGCTGCGGCTGTGATTGGTTCGGCTCTGCGCTACTTAATTTGGATTGGCTGACCTTTTTTTTTTTTTTTTTTTTTAAAGAAGACAAGAGCGGCGAGGTCTATCGCGATAGCTTAATTTCTCTATCGAGTAAAAGTTATATCGCGATACATATCGTTATCGTTCTATCGCCCAGCTCTACGTTTAACGCACAGCCCGTAGCCGCTCTCTAAGGCCTTCTGTACTCACTGTTTGTTTACATTCATGGGAAGAGTCTCTGGATCCCGTCAATCGTCATCCATCCCGAGGGGAGGTCAGGCGCAAACTTCCCGGCCTGGTGGCAAGCCAAAAACACCAGGGCTTTACGTCAATCATCCCAGACGTTGCGGTGGCGTCCTCTCCCTCTCCTCGGTTGATGCAATGTGTTAGGCTCCGGCTCCGAAGGACCAAATAAATGTTGGGTCTGTGTTTCCACAAACCCCGCTAATTCTAGAGACTTATTCATCATGAAGAAAACAAGACAGTCGATCGATCCATTATTTGCACAAGGGAGGCCTCATCTGTGTCCAGCACGACAAAGAACCCCAAATGGTGGCCTCCTCTCGCTGCCTTTTATTGACAAACTTCAAACAATAGTTTACAAAGCACCTCCCCTTGCAACCCCCCTTTGGTTACAAGACAAGGACTGTATGTAAGTGTGTGTGTGTGTGTGTTATATAGCATCTACTTACATCATGGTAATGTTCAATTATTCAGTACAAAGGGAGTACACAACCCATTTTTCCCAGAGCTTCTTGAATTTCTCAAGCTCGAGTCTAAGGACAAAGGTAAGTCTTTCCATTCCAAAAATTTCTTCCACTATCCCACGCCATTGGGCCCGAGTTGGAGGGTCTGCCTTTAGCCATCTTCGGGTTATGGCCTTCCTGCAGCCAGCCAAAAGTATTTTCAATAAATAATTATCATTATGTGGGAGTGCCGTAGGCAATTTGCCAAGATACAACGTATCAAATGAATAGTCTATTCTAATCCCAATTATTTTGTTTATCTCAAGGGCCACCTCCCCCCAATATGGCTGGATCCCTGGGCAGGCCCAGAAGACATAAAAATGGTTTGCCATGGGGGTTCCACAACCTCTCCAACATAGGCCCTGGCTCTGTGAGCCTGTTTGCCGAGCTGTGAGTTTAGGAGTGTTAAAGAATCTCACTACATTCTTCCAACCAAACTCTCTTAAGGACCTTGAATTTGCAGTGGTAGCCTGAGACTCACATATTCCCCACCAGCTGTCCTCTGAAATTTGTGAGCCTGATTCCCTCTCCCATTTTTGCTTAATGTACAACGTAGAGTGATTTTTAGAGGCTTGTATACTACCGTATATTTTAGAGACCATCTTTTTAGAGTCCTTTCTCTTGTATGCCTCTTGAAAGATATGAATTAGGTTGTATTCGTTTTCATCTCTGAATAGTAACGTCTTGTTGTAATAGTCTCTAACCTGCAAGTATCTAAAGAAGTCATGCTTTGCCAGTCCGTATGTATCTGAGATGGTTTTATAGCTTTGGATTCCCCCATTTGTTGCTAGTGAACAAAAAGAAGTAATTCCTCTCAGAGTCCACTGTTTAAAGGTCCCATCCAGCCTGGCAGGCACAAACTCCGGGTCATAAGCTATCCAATTCAAGGTCCTAGCCTGTTTTTCTATTTGTAGTTTCCCCACTACCCTGAACCATAGTTTCAGGGTGAACCGGGTGAAATGGTTCAAATCTTTGTAAAATTTTTCAGCTTGGTTCTTATTTCCTAAAAGAGACTGTAATGGGAAGTCTAATTGTGTAATTTCCATATTTTTCCATTTAGCTTCATAGTTTGGGGAGCACCAGTTTACCAGGGGCTTCAGTTGTGCGGTGTAGTAGTAATCTTGTAAGCACGGCAAAGCTCGTACTGGACCCTTGGTCTTCTGCCGTTCCAGATGAACCGTGAGATCCATCTGTCCCACTCGTCAAATTGTTTTTGGGTTATCTCCAGGGGTAGTGACTGGAAGAGATAGAGAATTCGAGGCAGAACGTTCATTTTAATTATTTCTGTTCTATTACTCATAGCCAAAGGGAGGAGAGACCACCGAGTTAGGTCAGATTTGATCTCTTTGTTGAGGGGGCAATAATTAATTTCATAGAGTCTAGACATGTCTTTCGTTAGGTTTACTCCCAAGTATTTTATTGTGGGAGAGTCCCATTTGAAGTTAAATTTCTTTACAGTTTCCGGTCGAGGTGTATAATTGAACGTAAGGGATTGAGTCTTTTGAATATTTAGTTTATAGCCAGAGTAGTGATTGTAGGCTTTTAGTAAGGTCATCAATTGGGACAAACTAGATTCAGGATTTGTAATAAAAAGAAGAACATCATCCGCAAACATACAAGTCTTGTGTTCTTCACCCCTGATCATTATTCCTTGTATTTCAGAGTTTTCTCTAATAGCCTGAGCCAGAGGCTCAATGTACAAGGCGAACAGGGACGGGCTCAAGGGACAGCCCT
This sequence comes from Rhamphochromis longiceps, assembly GCF_057381845.1. NCBI lineage: Eukaryota > Metazoa > Chordata > Actinopteri > Cichliformes > Cichlidae > Rhamphochromis > Rhamphochromis longiceps. Next base: position 5,054,549 of record NC_140564.1, read on the forward strand.
GGCGTGTCCCTCGCTTCAGAGTAATATTTTGAGACAGGTGTCCATTAATCCTGATCCTGGCTGTTGGGGAGTAATACAGTGCTTTGATACATTTAATGAAGCCATCTTTGAATCCGAATCTTGCTAGTACCCTAAATAGATATTCCCAACCCACCGAGTCGAATGCCTTTTCGGCATCTAGGCTGACCAACATTGCACTAATATTTCCTGATGTTATATGATCCATCACTTGTAGCGTTCTCCTCAGGTTGTCCTGAGTCTGTCTATTTGAAACAAAGCCTGTCTGATCTAAGTCTATCAGCTCCGGGATAATTGATTCCAGTCTCTTAGCTAGTATTGAAGCAAATAATTTATAGTCCACGTTAAGGATAGAAATTGGCCTATACGAGCTGCATTCTTTTTTATCTTTGCCGTCTTTTGGGATAATTGAGATAACTGCTTCTCTCCAAGATTGTGGGGCTACTCCTGTTCTTAGTGTATGATTAAAGCAATTAAGCAGCACTGGTGTTACTTGTGTCCTAAATGCTTTATACCATTCGGACGGATAACCGTCTGTACCTGGTGCCTTATTCGCCTTCAGTCTGGAAATGGCTTTATGCAGCTCTTCAGCAGTTATCTCTGCCATGAGTTTTTTATTTTGCAATTCTCCTATAGATGGTAGGTCTAATGAGTTTAGAAAGGCTTCCATCATTGTATTCTCTACTAGGGGAGGTTGGGTATATAGGTCTTTGTAATACTGTTCAAATGCCCGTTGGATATCCTCCAGTTTACTGCAAATAATTTGTGACTCAGGGTTCCTGATTTTATGAATTCTGTTCTTTTCCTGTTGTTTTCGCAGTCTCCACGACAGAAGCTTCAGCGCCCTAGGTCCCGTCTCATAATACTTTTGTTTTGTAAATTTGAGCTTTTTTTCGATTTCCTCGTCGTAAATGCTGTTTAAATCTTGTTTAATTTTGTTCATCCTCCACTCTGTTCTATCTGAAGCATTCACACAAGGCAAACTGCCAACCTCCTGGTACGACGCTTCCATAACTTTAATTGCAAAAAAGGGGAACGACAACTGAGTGTGCATCATACCGGCCGATTTCACTTCTGAACCTTGACTTTAAGATCCTAGCTAAAGCGCTGGCCCACAGGTTGGAAAGGGTCAATATCAGGGGTAATATTAATAATTGTTAATAACCTGCACACGCCGTCCAAGGACACTCCAGAATGTGTTCTTTCCCTCGATGCAGAAAAAGCATTTGACCGTGTAGAGTAGAACTATTTATTTGCTGTGCTGGAAAGATTTGGGTTCGGTCCCAACTTCATCTCATGGATCAAGTGCCCATACTTGTCCCCTGTTGCGTCTGTTTGCACTAATAGCCAGAAATCAAAACCATTCCCACTCAAACGTGGCACACGTCAGGACCGGCCCCTTAGCCCGTTGTTATTTGATCTAGCTACTGAACCTTTAGCAATGCTTTTTCGAAGCAGTAAACTTGTCCAGGGCATACAAAGAGGTCAAACTGAACAGTCTCTCTCTATGCTGACGATTTATTGCTTTTTATCTCAAATGCACATGCTTCCCTAACGTCTATATTGTCTCTACTCACGCGTTTCAGTCAAGTCTGTGGTTATAAATTAAATCTGTCCAAGAGCGAACTTTGTCTATCAAATGAAGAAGCATTTCCAATAGATTTGTCGGGTTTCCCCTTTAAAGTGGTCAAGGAGCAGTTCACCTACCTGGTATTACAATTACAAGAAAGTATAAACAACTTCTCAAAGCCGACTTTTTTACACTATTGAAGAATGTCAAACAAAGCCTTCAACAGTGGTCACCCCTGAACACAACTGTGGTCGGACGAATTAATTCAATTAAAATGAATATCCTTCCTAAATTCTTACACATCAAATCAAAATGTATTTATATAGCACATATTAAAACAACAGTGTTGACCATAGTGCTTCACAGTCAGTGAAAACACGAGACAATTAAAACAAACAATAAAACAGGACAACAAACAATAGGTAACAACACAATAAGCTAAAACAGCCAACGAGTTAGAATCAAAGGCCAAAGTAAAAAAAATACGTTTTAAGACGTGATTTAAACGACTGGATCGACTCGGCAGTACGAATATGAACAGGGAGGTTATTCCAGAGTCTGGGTGCCACGGTTGCAAAGGCCCGGTCACCTCTCGACTTCATTTGAGTCCTAGGTTGTGCAAGGAGCCTGTGATTGGACGATCTAAGTGCTCTGTTGGGATTGTGTAAGTGGAGGAGTTCAGAGAGATAGCTGGGCGCTAAATTATTCTGAATTTTAAAAGTGAACTAAAGAATTTTAAAATCTATGCGATATTTGACAGGGAGCCAATGTAATTTGGCTAAAATTGGGAGTTATGCGTTCATAGATTCTCGTACCTGTTAAAAGACGCGCAGCTGCATTTTGAATTAACTGAAGCCGGTAAAGAGAAGAGTGTTGGAGGCCCGAGTAGAGGGAGTTACAGTAGTCCAGTCTGGATGTGATAAATGCGTGGATAAGCTTTTCAAGGTCCTTTAAAGGAAGGAACGGCTTTGCTTTGGATATCTGACGCAACTGGCAAAAGCTGTTTTTACCACAGTGGAGACGTGTTTCTGAAGTTTAAAAGAGAGCCATCCAGGAACACTCAGAGGTTTCTTACAGTGAGCGAGAGATGGCTGGCGAGAGGGCCAAGGGCATCAGCTAACCGGTCTAGCAGAGTGTGACTACCAAAGACTATGATTTCGGTCTTATTTTCGCTCAATGTAAGAAAATTATGTGATAACCAGAACATTCAGAGGAGCCACCAGGGTCTTTAGAAACACGCTCTACTTCCTGCTTCACGCCTGAGGCTCTGCAGTGACGACCTCTGTTCTGCAGCTTTTAATGTCTAGTTTCAGCCTGAGTTTGTTCAGAGTCGTAGGACGCCATCAGCAGGAGCTGGAACACGTGAACTCGTCATTGGTGAAGTAAGAAAGGTAAAAATGCAAAGAGCCAAATGATGCCAGAAGAATCCGTGACGTGCAAGTCAGTGGCATCCAATCATAACTGTTGAATTTCACTCATTAAACTGGAGCTCCGCCTTCTTGGATGATCTGTTGGTACGGTAACCTCACAGCAGCCATATTATTGGTCAGGTGAAGCTAGCAGACAGCAAACATGGAAGTTTATGGGACTGACTCACTGCTGCCTCTGCTGGACATCAGAGGAACTGCAGCTGATGTAATGTTTTTGTTGTTCAGCCTCCTGCAGAAGCTCTGCCCCCCTCCAGACTGTCTCTGCCCTACAAAGTGATGAAGTCTTTGGACGGGGACATTTACAGAAACCTGGAGTTCGATGTGTGGCAGGACACCTGCAAAGGTAACGCAGGTTTAACTAATCCAGACCAGCGTCAGGATAAAGTAATGCTGGTGAACTGAAGCTGGACACTGTACAACTGACGGCTGTGTAATCTGATTACTTCCTGTGACGGTCTAATCTGATCACTGTGATAGAGATGCAGAAGACGGACTACATGGTGTTTGCAGGGAGGCGGTACTTCCTGGGAGACAAGTGTCAGGTAAGAAGACTGTATTGGGGCGATCGTGGCTCAAGAGTTGGGAGTTCGCCTTGTAATCGGAAGGTTGCTGGTTCGAGCCCTGGCTTGGACAGTCTCGGTCGTTGTGTCCTTGGGCGAGACACTTCACCCGTTGCCTACTGGTGATGGTCAGAGGGCCCGGTGGCGCCAGTGTCCGGCAGCCTCGCCTCTGTCAGTGCGCCCCAGGGTGGCTGTGGCTACATGTAGCTTGCCATCACCAGTGTGTGAATGTATGCGTGAATGGGTGGATGACTGGATATGTAAAGCGCTTTGGGGTCCTTAGGGACTAGGCCATTTACCATTTATTACTGAAAACTTTATAATGCGGATGTGAACAAGGTTCAGACACAGAGGTCAGAGTTCATTCACACCAAACCGCCTCAGGCTCTGACCTCACAGCCGGCAGGTTATCTAGATGCTACAGGATACAAAGGGAGAGTGCCCAGTGATGCTTAATAAGGCTGGCGCTGTTTATGACATGGTGAATTATTTTTTTTATTCTGATTTATGTTGATGTGCAGAGACGGACGTCCTCGTCAAAGCTCTGTCAACATTTTACATGACGAGAAAAAAAGGAACCGCTCTCTGACCTTTGACCTCACCTGCAATAAAATAATCCACCAGTGCATCTAGGCTCACTCTCCTTTACAAACTCTTGACACTTCCTGTATTCCTTTCAAATTAAAAGCTCTCAGCATTTCACTACACTGAACTTCACTTCTTAAAGAGGCTTTTATGCTGAAACATTTGGAGGAAGTAGTTTTGGAGAATGTAATTATCAAGCACGTAAACATCAAGGGGACTCTGGGTAGCGTGACCTCTGAGGCGTCTCGGTATGCGTGTTGTGAGTTTTTGGTGAGGTCACTACAGCGAGGGGTCAGAGGTCAAACTTTAATCAGCTGTTCAGACACTGAAAGCACTGAAAAACAGTTACTGTCTGTGGTTACTGTCTGTAACTCTTATGAATGAAGCTCCAAAAACATTTGTGGTACTATAAGATAGGTGGCATTTTGTTTTTGGCTCCACCCCCTAGCCACCATGTTTGTGACATCAGGAATGAAACTTGTTTCAGGTGCGTCTGGAGCCGAAGGGCAAGTACTACAACGCCTTCATCCAGGAAGTGGGAACGCACTCATCCGCCATCACGGTGTTCATCGAGAAACTGGGCAAGAAGTAACACACACACACGCACACACACGGCAGGATCACGTCCATCAGTGCCGCTGTGACATCACTCATGTGTCTTTCCTCACAGACACCTGGTCCCTCTGACGGACCTCAAACCCGTGAATCCGGTTCCCGTCTGGAATGTGGCTGCCCCCTCCAGGAAAGGAGACCTCGGTGCTTTTTTTTTTTCCCATCCACTCCCTGTTTTGTATTATCCTTTTCCTGTGTTACTCACCTGACTTCCTGTACGGTCTCTTCCTGTCTCTCCCTCAGACCCGGACTCTCGTGGTCAGCGGCGTCAGCGGCATCACCGCCATCGCTACTTCAGGAAATCTCGTGGGATGAAGGGAACAGAGCTGCTAATCCCACCTCCTCCTTCCTATGGAGGCCCCGCCCCCTCGAGTCTGCCACCTCGCTTCCAACCGGCGGGCCACCCCCGCCCACCCCCTCCTCCATCACCTGGAGCTATGACCTATAACCCCTATGCCCCCCCTCGCCATCACCATCCCCCCCCAGCCCGAACACCACGCTACGGAGCCTTAAGGTGAGACTTTACCTGAGATGCACCTGTGCAGTTTGACTCCATCACAGACACAAATGTTTTAAATGCACTTTTCTGAAGGTGGGACCCGCCCCCTTAGTTACCTGATCGATGTCAGTGGCTCTGACCATCAGTGAAAAATATCATGTTAATGAGGAGTGTGTGTGTGTGTGTATGTGTGTGTGTGTGTGTGTGTGCACGCGCGCAAATGTTTCTGGTCAGAAGCTCCACCCATTTCCTGAACCGTCACCTGATTGGTACTCAGCTGACCTATTACCATCCTGGTCGCAGGTATTATCAGGACTACGAGAGCTTCACCTTCAGGTCCCGGTAAACGCACGACACGCCAACACGCATGACACGGCAACACGCACGACACGCCAACATGCACGACACTGATGTAACCACCAGGAATGACCGGTCAGCTGATCTCTGAAGCAGCTCCTGTTTTTAAAATGAATCGAGTCATGTGACATGAGGTGCCGTAATCGCAGACAAAGTCACTCTGGCCTGAAAGAGGATGTGATGTCAGTCGGTGGGTTTTTATTTTCTCCTCCGTGGTTTTTTTCAGGCGCAGTCGGCGTCAGCTGGCGGCGGCTCTGAACAAAGAGTGTCAGTTTGGTTTTCCCGAGGCGGTGGAGGAGCCGGCCGATCTGGACGCAGCCATCTCGTACTACCAGCTCGATGGCGCCAGCGACGGTGTCTTCCCTCCGCTGCCAGTGAGTATGTACTTGGAAAAATCCTCCGATGATGCGGCGCGTGTGTGCACGGAGCGCTGAGGCAGGTGGGAGGGGCCGTGTGCTTCACGTGGTTTATGGTAAACACGTTTAAATGATGGTTACTCAAAAACCAGATTCTACATTACTGAGGACAGGTGAGGTAAGCAGCGACATCACATCTTTAAGAGTGTCCCAGATATTTGTCCTCTGAGACGTCAGACTCCATTTTATTGTGTGTGAGCTGAGATGAGTAACTGAGGTTTTTTCCACTTCCACGTGACCATAGCTATCGCCCCCTCTAGGCCATTAACAAGAATGCAGTTTTAAACTCCTACAAACATGTCTATCTTTTATATACAGTCTTTTCTTGGTTGTTGCTGGCAGCCAATAGAAAGGGCCCTTGAGTGAGGCGGCTGATGATTGGTCACAGACTTGTTGTCGAAGAAGAAGAGTCAGGTGTAACATTTTCAGGTCACATTTTACCGTTTCCTATGCAGGGCCCCACTGTGGCTCCTCCCCCCTCCATTGGTGCCCCAGCCCCTCCCTCTGGCTCCTCCTATAGAGTTCAGAGAGGCTCTGGGCCCCTCTCCCCTGCCCCCCCACCCAGAAACACTCCCGTGTGCTCGTCAGAGGAGGAGCAGGAGGACATAAGCACAGTGGAGGACCAGGGTGAGGACGCCACTGCTCACTTCAGATTTTCACTTCCTTCCCCTTAGTAACCTTTCACAGTAAAGGTCTGAGAGGTTTTTACTGTGAAAACTCATCAGAAACTGACTTTAATTGTGTGTGTGTGTGTGTGTGTGTGTGTGTGTGTGTGTGTGTGCGTGCGTGCGTGCGTGCGTGCGTGCGTGTGTGTGTGTGCGCGCGCGTGGCTCCCGCATGCAGCCGAGTACACGGAGGACTTCATCTACAGTTCACAGGGTGAGTAACGTGATCCCGCTGTGACACGCCTCCCTGCAGCAGCCGTATTGGTGACTCTGTCTCACATTATTTCAGATCAGAGTTTCCAGACCTCCGGAGTTTACAGCGCCACTGAGACCTCCACCAATCAGGTAAGAGCTGACCTCTGCCTCTGTCTCCTGTTAGTGTGATGCAGGTCAGCATAATGTTGCACATGAAAACTGGTTTGAAATTCGCACGTGTGAAGAGGTCATGTGATCAGTGACCCCATGAAGCTGTAATCAGTCTGTTTTTATTTTATTTTGAAAGGATGAGCAGGAAGGAGGCGTGGCTGACTCTCCCACGAGATCAGACGTGAACTTCAGCTACAGCCAGCAGGTACGTCCCGCAGCGTAGCTTGAAGGTGACATCATCGCGTGTGTGACAGCGGTGCCAGGGTAGCTCAGTGGTTGGCGCTGCTTCCTCGCAGTCTGAGCGTCTTGTTTCAGACCCGGGGAAGTTCAACTTCCTGCTTCAGACTTCAGGAGAATATTATTGCGACCGCGCCACAGACTGCAGCTGCCATCTCTGCTCCGCCTCGTCTCAGTGGGCGGCGACAAGCTGGACAGAGAACAGCTCTAAACATTGTTCGTCCAATCAAAAACCTGTACAGCAGGCCTAAAGCGCCTGTCCAACGTCATCCTCCAGAGGTCGCAACCTCTGAAGGTAATGGTGCTTGGACTTTGAGCACTTCCTGTTCCTGTGACGCGCCGAGCTCTCTTCTTCTCTTGGTTTTGGTCTAACGGCAGTCGGGACAAAGTCTGAGTGTGTATTTCCTGTTTCTGTTCAAAAACATAAACGCATTCATTCCTTTCTTCATACGGGAACAGGGATATCTGCATCTGACTGAAAGGAGTATTCCTTTTTCTCTTATGTCCATCACACTTTTTCTAGGATAGACTACTTGACTAGTAAATGGTAAATGGCCTGCATTTGTATTGTCTAGTCCATAGGACCCCAAAGCGCTTTACACTACATTCAGTCATTCACCCATTCACACACTGGCAATGGCAAGCTACATTGTAGCCACAGCTGCCCTGGGGTGCACTGACAGAGGCGAGGCTGCCGGACACAGGCGCCACCGGGCCCTCTGACCACCACCAGTAGACAAACATGGGGTTAGTATCTTGCCCAAGGATATTTGGCATGCACCCAGGAGGCAGCCTGGGATCGAACCACCGACCTTCTGATTAGTGGCTGACCTGCTCTGCCACCTGAGCTACAGCCACCCCACATTGCATGTGCCTGTGAATACCGTGCCATAGTTATATCAGACCACGCCCCTTTAATTCTGACTGGCTATGCCTGACTTACCTAGAACAGACAGGAGTTGGCATTTTAACCCCACACTACTATCTGATAATACCTTTCTGGAATTTATAAATAACCAAATTAAGCTCTTTTTAGACTCCAATCTTTCCCCAAATATTTCTAGCCTTTTAGTTTGGGACTCAATGAAGGTCCTATCCCGAGGGCAGATCATTTCATATACAGCTAATATAAAGAGGGTAAACTTCAAAGAAAGGCAAGAATTAGCCGATAAAATAAAACACTTGGACCATCACTATGCATACAATAAGGACTCTGAGGTTTACAAGAAACATATTGAACTCCAAACCAAATTTGAACTTCTTTCAACTCATGCCGTGGAGAGGCAACTCTTAAAGAGGAGTACACTCTTTGTGCATGGAGAGAAATCGGGCAAACTCCTAGCTGACTAAATAAGGGGTGTAAAGCCACGTCAGTGTATAAACACCATTAAGTCAGATGGTGGGCTTGTTATTGATCATGCCAAAATCAATGACGCATTCAGGGAATATTATCTGAAGCTTTACTCCTCTGAATCTCCCACCGACCGCTCACTGATCACAAATTTTCTTAAAAGCTTGGACTTTCCTGAGCTGGAAGACACCCACAGAGAGATCTTGGATGCGCCATTTTCCAAAGAAGACATTGGCGCTGCAATTTTCTCTCTACAGTCAGGGAAGTCCCCTGGCCCGCACGGCTTTTCGGTAGAATTTTTCAAATCATTTGCCCCCAGCTCGTACCTCTACTCCACTCTGTTCTATCTGAAGCATCCACACAAGGCAAACTGCCAACCTCCTGGTACGACGCTTCCATAACTTTAATTGCAAAAAAGGGGAACGACAACTGAGTGTGCATCATACCGGCCGATTTCACTTCTGAACCTTGACTTTAAGATCCTAGCTAAAGCGCTGGCCCACAGGTTGGAAAGGGTCAATATCAACACAACAACACAATAAGCTAAAACAGCCAACGAGTTAGAATCAAAGGCCAAAGTAAAAAAATACGTTTTAAGACGTGATTTAAATGACTGGATCGACTCGGCAGTACGAATATGAACAGGGAGGTTATTCCAGAGTCTGGGTGCCACGGTTGCAAAGGCCCGGTCACCTCTCGACTTCATTTGAGTCCTAGGTTGTGCAAGGAGCCTGTGATTGGACGATCTAAGTGCTCTGTTGGGATTGTGTAAGTGGAGGAGTTCAGAGAGATAGCTGGGCGCTAAATTATTCTGAATTTTAAAAGTGAACTAAAGAATTTTAAAATCTATGTGATATTTGACAGGGAGCCAATGTAATTTGGCTAAAATTGGGAGTTATGCGTTCATAGATTCTCGTACCTGTTAAAAGACGCGCAGCTGCATTTTGAATTAACTGAAGCCGGTAAAGAGAAGAGTGTTGGAGGCCCGAGTAGAGGGAGTTACAGTAGTCCAGTCTGGATGTGATAAATGCGTGGATAAGCTTTTCAAGGTCCTTTAAAGGAAGGAACGGCTTTGCTTTGGATATCTGACGCAACTGGCAAAAGCTGTTTTTACCACAGTGGAGACGTGTTTCTGAAGTTTAAAAGAGAGCCATCCAGGAACACTCAGAGGTTTCTTACAGTGAGCGAGAGATGGCTGGCGAGAGGGCCAAGGGCATCAGCTAACCGGTCTAGCAGAGTGTGACTACCAAAGACTATGATTTCGGTCTTATTTTCGCTCAATGTAAGAAAATTATGTGATAACCAGAACATTCAGAGGAGCCACCAGGGTCTTTAGAAACACGCTCTACTTCCTGCTTCACGCCTGAGGCTCTGCAGTGACGACCTCTGTTCTGCAGCTTTTAATGTCTAGTTTCAGCCTGAGTTTGTTCAGAGTCGTAGGACGCCATCAGCAGGAGCTGGAACACGTGAACTCGTCATTGGTGAAGTAAGAAAGGTAAAAATGCAAAGAGCCAAATGATGCCAGAAGAATCCGTGACGTGCAAGTCAGTGGCATCCAATCATAACTGTTGAATTTCACTCATTAAACTGGAGCTCCGCCTTCTTGGATGATCTGTTGGTACGGTAACCTCACAGCAGCCATATTATTGGTCAGGTGAAGCTAGCAGACAGCAAACATGGAAGTTTATGGGACTGACTCACTGCTGCCTCTGCTGGACATCAGAGGAACTGCAGCTGATGTAATGTTTTTGTTGTTCAGCCTCCTGCAGAAGCTCTGCCCCCCTCCAGACTGTCTCTGCCCTACAAAGTGATGAAGTCTCTGGACGGGGACGTTTACAGAAACCTGGAGTTCGATGTGTGGCAGAGTGTGACTACCAAAGACTATGATTTCGGTCTTATTTTCGCTCAATGTAAGAAAATTATGTGATAACCAAATTTTAACTTCATGCAAACAGTTGAACAGAGGTTGCAAAGAAGCAGACACATCGGATTTCAGAGGTGAATAAATCTGGATATCATTGGCATAACGGTGAAAGGAGATGTTGTATTTTCTAAAAATTAATCCCAACATGTACAAAGAGAAAAGAGCAGGACCGAGCACGGACCCTCGAGGCACACCACAGTAAATAGGAGCAGAAGCCAAGGAGTGTTGCCCCATAGCAACAGAGAACGGCCTCTCTGAGAGGTAGGATTTAAACCAAGTTAAACCGTACCTTTGAGACCTACTTATTTCAATCTTTACCAGTCTTCATCCCCAAGTCTTTCTTTACAACTCTAGACTCTCCTGGAATCTCCTCTTATATTTGGAAGGGTAAACGACCTGGAGTAGTTAAGGTGCATTTACAGAAACCTAAGATTGAAGGGGGTCTGGCACTCCCCAACTTCCGTTTTTACTATTGGGCTGCCAACATTCGGTCCCTGACCTACTGGTTCCAGTCTGGGGAGGGTGTGGGCCCCACCAGCTGGCTGGCAATGGAATCAGGCTCAACTCAGGGAATTTCTCTTGCCTCCTTTCTGGGTTCTTCTCTTCCTTCATTCATTGACAACTTTACATCTAATCCAATAATTCGGCACTCCCTCAGGGTTTGGGCGCAGTTAAGGAGACATTTCAATCTTAATTATTTTTCACTTCAAAGCCCCATCCTTTCAAACCACCTATTCCTCCCCCAGCTTTGGACAACTTGTTCCAGGTCTGGTTTAGAGCAGGTATTATTTACTTTAAAGGTCTCTTTATATACAATAAACTATCATCATTCGATCAGCTGGCAGGAAAATACATCTTCCCAAAACTCACTTTTTTAGATATTTACAAAGCAGACATTTTTTGCAATCCCACCTCTCAAATTTTCCAGAAGCTCCAGCTGCCAACTTACTGGTCGAGCTCCTTAATTTGCAACTATCACGCAAAGCTGTAATGTCTCGCATCTATAATAAACTGTGCAGTGTAACCCCAGCTCCCATTCTCAAGTCCACATGGGAGAAGGAGTTGGGTGTATCTATGTCAGATGCCGTCTGGGACTCACTCCGTCTGGGACTCACTCCGTCTGGGACTCACTCTGCGCCCATCATTCCCTGTTACAATTCAAAGTAGTCCACAGAGCCCACTTATCTAAATCCAAACTAGCTAAGCTTTATCCCAGTTTAGACCCTCACTGTAACAGGTGCGGGTCTGATGATGCCAATCTAACCCACATGTTTTGGACCTGCCCTGGCAAATTTTTGGGAGGAGGTTTTCTGCACTTCGAACAAGGCTACCGGCCTGAAACTAGCTCTCAACCCCCTACATGCTCTCTGTGGTACAGCGGGAGAGGATGATTAGTATATTCCCAGAGCAAAGCGCAGGCTGCTGTCCTTTGGCTCCCTCTTGGCTAGGCGTGCCATTTTGATGAGGTGGAAGGCCGCTGCCCCGCCCTCCCATGTTCGGTGGCTTGCTGATCTCATGTCATGTCTCAGTCTGGAAAAGATCCACTGCTCCATCCAGAACCAAAAGGGCACATTCGATAAAATTTGGGGTCTCTTTCTGGAAAACGTCTCTAAACTTCAACTTACGGATGTTCCAGCTGACTAACGGATTTGCTTCTCCATAGTGGTCTGATGTCTGTCTGTGTTAACGGGAATGTGAAGCTCAGTGATGTTGCAGCTAACTTCTGTGTGGTTCTTGTGGACAGGGTTAGTTAATATCATAATCCCTCTGGCTTTGGTTATCTTGTTGTTTTTTTCTTTTCGTTGCTTGTTTGGTAAATAATAAGAGGAAAACAATGTTCTAACATGAGAAGTTCTGTTTTGTATTCATTATAAACAGTTTGTTGTCCGTCTTTTCTTTCTTTGTAAACTTTATCCATAAATACTCTATAAAAATATTTTGTATTAAAAAAGGGGGGAAAAAGAAAACGCTTGGCGGGTTCTGTCTGTACGAGCAGAATCGCTGTGACTGAAAACAAATTGAGATCTTTTGATCACAGAATCCTGATGTGCTGCCCCCTGTGGCTGCCTGCAGAGCTGCAGGTGTTCGCTCACTGCTGTGTGTGTGTGTGTGTGTGTGTGTGTGTGTGTGTGTGTGTGTGTGTGTGTGTGTGTGTGTGTGTGTCAGGTAGTGAAGCCGCTGTCAGTCATCTGCTCGTCTCCATCTTCCTCCTCACCCTCCTCTTCCTCATCACGGCTACCAGCAGCTGCTCACCTGCTGTCAGCCACACACGCGCAGACACGCTCAGGTAAGCAAACACTGCCCACCTCAGTTACTTCTCTCAGAGCTCTGCCCTGTTTAAGGCCTGAACCCGCTTTAATTGGCTCTGATTGGCTGCACCTCTAAAACAGGAAGTCTGAATATCAGGGGGAGGGACTTCTGTCACCTCTGAGAGCTTTAGCTGACACGAAGTCTGACAGTCTCATTGGTTCTCAGTAGGTTGCCATACACTAACACGTTTTCTGGTTCCAGTTGCCATGGCGATGCCAGCTGCTTCTTCCTGGTCGGTTAATGAGTTGGGTGAGCCGCTCTGCACTGTGGTAGCCCCGCCCCCTTATTCATATGACCCTAATGGAAGGGATTTACCAAGAGGTCAGAGGTCAAAAGCTTGTGTCTACAGTTTGTATCCATATGGATCAGTTTGATTTGTGTGTGTGTGTGTGTGTGTGTGTGTGTGTGTGTGTGTGTGTGTGTAGACTGCAGAGTCCTCCAGTATTACTTCAATTTGGGCATCCAGGTAAGAGACACCTGAACAATAAACAGCAGTATTTGAAGCGGCGCTGACAGGTGAAGGTGAGACGCCTGAATGAACTCACGGAGCATCACAGAATGTTGATTCTGTTCTGGACGTTTTCAGTGGGAGAAACCTTTCGTTATCATCCAGGTGATCCTTCAGTCTCAGCTGACTGCAGGTTTCCGACCTATAAACAGGACATAATGACTGAAACTAGCTCAGCTCCTCCACTGGCAGATCTGTTTTAGCAGCAGAAGTCTGAGTGCACCTGAGTCACTTGCAGGTGTGGTAAACATCTTCCAAGGGCACTCTGATCACCTGGGTCCTGTGGAGGTCATGTGACTGGTGTTCCTCTCCTTTAACCTGTGGCTGCCGTTTCAAAGAGACACACGTTTCCTTCAGGTTCTTTGAATGTTTATAGATGATTCTGCAGGTGTTTCAGGTTCAGGTGATGACATGATGCTGTGAATTTGTCATGTGACCGTCATGTGACCATCTGTCTCCTCAGTGGTACCATCAGAGCTGCTGGCAGCAACAGCAGCAGGTGTATCCCGCCTCCTCACCTGAGACTGCCTACCCCTACCAGCCCTACACGCCCTACCTGGGCCAGGAGCCCCCTCTGCACGGTAAGAGTGATCGGTTCCAGCAGGTGGTGCTGCACTTCCTCCACCTGTATACAAAAGATGCAAGTTTCATCTTTTAGCTGAGCCTTCACTTCCGTAGCGAAGCCTTTCACAATAAAACAGTGCGATCAGGTAGGAGGCAACTGTGGGGAACACATGACTAACAGGAAGATGTGTGCAGTGATGTCATTACAGCATGGATGGTCCCTCAGGTGTTTTAATTTAAGCTCCACCCCCTTTACTGTGACTTGATCTGTCCCATCTTCCGTCCCCAGCTGCCTCCCAGCCATTCTCTGAGACTGGGCGGATCTCCCATCAGCCCGCCATCTCCTACCCAGAATCCTCCAGGTCTGCAGATGGACAGACAGAGGGACGCAACGGCGGTCAGTACTTTACCTTTACCTTTGGAGTGCACACGCTGCCAAAACAGGAAGTGTTTGTCAATAAGACAGTGTAGAAGTGCCGGAGGTCAGCAGGTCTGTTGGTGAAGCTTTACAGCTGCATAATGGTGAGAGTGGCGCAATGAGGAGGGAAGGGTGGGGTAAACCCTACACCATCCAGCTGTCACATTCCTGTACCCAATGACTACTGTATTGTTATTAAGGTGAAATTTGACCAGATGAACATAGCAAACAGGCGTGGCAACAGACAGGAAGTGCGGTGCAGTAATTCTGGAGTCAGATGAAGGCGGAAGCACAATGGGCCAATTGCAGGCGCTGTTAGTCATTGGTCAGGTCACATGATTAGTGTGCCTCCACATTAAAACCCAAATTTTCTGCATTATAAACGAATTTACTTTGAAAATAAAGGCATGTGGTTTGTCTCCTCAGGTGTCTCCATGGAAAGCTCCTCCTCCATCAGTCCTACTCCTCCAGGCTCCGCCCCCTCCTCTGCTCTCCTCTACCCAGATCAGTCGCCCCTCCCTCCTCTCCCACTGCTCCACCTGCCATATGAAGCTCCATCCCCAAGCACCTACCTGACTACAGCCCCTGCACCTCCTCTTCCACATCCCGCCCACCACCCTCACCACTCTTCCTACCACCCGTCCTCTGTCTACTGGGGGCCAATATCGACTGGAGGCCACGCCCCACGACTCTACTGCCTTGCCCCCAACCCTTCTCATGTTGTTGGATACATTGCTGCCCCGCCCCCTCACCACACAGACACACTCTACATCCCACCCACTATGTAACGTGCATATTAGCTCAAGGCTAAAACCCCTTTTGTTTTGAATTAGTGGTAACATTATTATGAACACTTTTCCTGCAGCAAGACTTTCAAAATTAAAGTTAGGATTTAAAGGTAAATATTGGCTGGATGTTAATGGATGTTGCTGTTGGTTAAAATTCATGTTGTGACAGCCAATATGAGGTGGTGGGTGTGACCAGTCCCTATTTGTGGAGGGATCTTTGTGTTGATGTTTTGTTTTTTGGGTTTTGGGTGAATAAAGTTTGTTTCACCAGCAGATGGCGTTTTTGCGTCATCACATGACTATTGTCCAGCTAACAGTCCCAAACATTAACTTCCTGTTTTTTATGCTTTGAGCAAACAGGAAGTAAAATAATAAAGCCAGAAAGGTGCGATTCTCCACAGGGCGTGAGAGACGGGGATCAGAGGGGAGTTACAGGTGATAGGTCGTCATCTCTGGCGAGGGGGCAGCGCCTCAGTGTGTCAGTTTGAGCTCTCAGGTAGAAAACTCTCACCTGTGCAGGTTAGGGGTGAGTGTGATTCATAGCAGCAGAAAATTTGAGAGCTTTGGAGGCTGACTCTGATTTTCTTAGTTTCCATGGAAACTAAAATCAATAAAGGCATTTTTTTCCATTACAGCTGCTGTGACACTGAAGTTCAGTAAGTAATCTGATTACACTGAGACAAAGGTTGATGGATGTTTGAACGACTACTTTGTCCAGACCTGTGATGAGCAGCGAAGCCTGAGACGACTCCCCCCACCCCCCCCACTGAGTCGCCTGTCGTCATTTTTAAACCTTTATTGACACAGGAAGTGGCGTCACAGCCAAGAATAGAAACGCGGTGATGGAGGGACGTCCCTCAGCCCAGGAACTCTTTATCTGGATTTGCTTATGGTGACATCATCATTCGGGATGAGCTCACGTGGATGTAGCTGCTCCATCCACCGCCGCTTGTTTCATAGAGAAAAGCGCCACAGGTTGTATGAAAATCTGCAGATGGCGTGTTGACTCAGCCTGATACATGTTTAAATTATACTGTATGTGTATTGATCACTGTGGTTTTTATAGATCTGATTGGTTAACGGGTGCTGGTTTCATACCTGCTGATAAGTTACCATGGTAACTTTTGATAGGAAGCACCTTCAGAAAAGCCTGAGTTACGTGCAGTTACCTGGATTAGAGGTCGGTTTGTGTGCTTAACCATTTGTTTTGTTGATGGAACCATGAATTCTGCAGTTTACCATCCTCTGGTTTAGTCAAAGTCCTGACGGCTTCATGCTCTAAAACCCTCCAGTGTGACTGAATTACAACAATTCTGCACAGACTGTTTTCTAAAACAGCGAGAGAACAATGGCCAGAACAGCAAGCATAGCAAAATATTACCTTTTAATTTCAGTGTAACATACAGCCGCCTGATAACAGCACCACAGGTAGGTTATTTACACAAACACTGGACGTTTGGAAGGTGCCCTTATTAACCCACCGGCAACAGTTGCCGTTTTAACCCCCACACATCAACAAAATTAAACATACAGTCAGTAGGACAAGTGCCACCGCTCTGATCACAGATCAATGATCAGCTGTAAAAACCAAAGTACTATGACAGAGAAGTCGCTCCAGCATCGGCCTCAGTGCCCGGGTAGGTTACGTATGTGTTGTCATGGTAACAGTTTTGCTGGGATCTCTATGGTCTAGAGGTCGCGACCTCCCGGAGCTCTCAGTGGGGCCTTCAGCCAGCGAGGGTTGGACAGGTTAGTCAGGTGCTTCTCCTGCAGACCAATCAGCACGGCCGACTGCTCCAGGCACTGTAGGTCCTTCCCCTGGAGGGAGGCGGGGCAAAGCCAGGTCCGGCCCACATCCACCAATCCTAAAAGAGACCACAGGGTTCGTTCAGGGATGTGTAAATGTGGCAGAGTAAATAGTGATTCTAACCTGCCACCACGCCATGGCCGAACTGCTCCCTGGACTCCAGAAGTGCCTCAATCTGAGCGCTGTCCATCCCCAGCAGGCCGCTTAGCACCGCCCTCCACTCCGACCCCTCCCAGTCACGCTGAGCCACTTTATCATCATTTTCTTTAATTAATATGTGTTTTATTATTTTCAAATCAAGCATCTAGGAAGACTGCTTTGGACCAGGCAGTCCTGAATTTTATTATAAAGGACTGCCAACCCCGTAGTATTGTGGAGAGAGAGTGTAATGTACTGAGGGAATAGGAAGACATCTTATCAGAACCTTATCCACCTGGCTTTACAGCTTTTGTGTAACCCAGCTTCATCTGTTCCTGTGATTTTTCCAAAGCTGGAAAAATGATGTAAAAAAAAAATAAAATAAAAAGACAAAAAACGCAATAGACTGAATGCAAAAACATTGGATAAACCTATTTTTCTGAATAGAAATTTATAATGAACTGTGAGTCAAATGGGTAATATTACATTCACAATACTTTCATTTTAATTTTCACTTAATGTCATTCATAATATATTTTAAAGATGTCTACAATATTTGTAATATAGAAGATATAAAATGATTCCATGGAAAGTACAATGCCTTACAGTGTGTACAAGTATGACTAGGTCATTGAATCAGTGTCTGTTGTGAATCTCAAGTAAGTTGCCTGCAATGGTATTTAAGGTCCAGCAGGTGTCAGTATGGAGCAAAACTGTGTCGACACAGTTTGGGGAATGTGCTGAAACGCTTCACGAGGAGAAACCAAACAAAAAACAAGGAGCACAAGGGTCCAAAAATGAAGGAAAACACATCAAAAACGAAACTAGAGTTCAACAAGAGTCCATGAAAAGTTCAGGGGATTGACCCAGAGGTCGACAGCACAAGAGCCAAAACAGTTCAGGGGGCCGGCCGTGCAGACAGCAACGGCGGCGACGGGCAAACAGTTCTGGAGGCCGACCGTGCACACAGCAACGGCGGCGGCGCAGGCTGAAGACAATTAGGCTGGACCAGGCATGGATGAAGACACAGAGGCGGGACCAGGCGTAGATGAAGACGTGGCGGCGGGACGGCAGCGGAACCTGGCGGCGATGATGCTGCAGGCGATGATGCTGCAGGCGATGATGTAGAAGTCGCGGGGGATGATTCAGCAGGTGACGGCTGAACAGATTTCCCCGGACCATCAGCAGATGTTAGGATGTGCTGGCTGGGTCCTCCAGGACCCTCAGCTAACGAGGCGTGGTGCTGGGTGGGCTCCTCGGACCCTCCAGCAGACGACACTTGAGGCTGGACAGGCGACTCGGGCCCTCCAGCTGACGACACATGAGGCTGGAAGGGCTCCTCGGGCCCTCCAGCTGACGAAACTTGAGGCTGGACCGGCGACTCGAGCCCTCCAGCTGGAGCAGATGCAGGACCAGAGGCAATTGGAACCCATGGCTGAGGGTGAAAATGAGTGGCTGACTGAACAGATGACAACACTAATGATTCCTCCACTAACTGAGCTACTGACTGGGTCATGGACTGTAACAAAGCTTGCAGAAAATCCGATTGTGGTAGCGACTGAGCTATAGATAGCGGGGGTGAAGACTGAGATATGGGTGACTGAACTTGAGATGAAAGTGGTGGGGGTGGAGTTGGTGACTGGGCTACAGGCGGCTGCTGAGCAGGAAACACTGGACACTGAGCTACAGGCGGCTGCTGAGCAGAAAACACAGGACACTGAGCAACAGGTGGCTGATGAGCAGCTAGCTGAACTGAAGGTGGTTGCTGGTCAGCTAAATGAGCTGAAGGTGGCTGCTGATCAGCTGACTGAGCTGAAGGTGGCTGCTGATCAGCTGACAGATGTGTTGAGTTGAGGATGAACAGCGGTCTCTACATGCTTGACAGGTTTCGAAGCATGACAATC
Source organism: Rhamphochromis longiceps (assembly GCF_057381845.1). NCBI lineage: Eukaryota > Metazoa > Chordata > Actinopteri > Cichliformes > Cichlidae > Rhamphochromis > Rhamphochromis longiceps. Next base: position 5,073,576 of record NC_140564.1, read on the forward strand.
ATCCAGAACATTCCTTGCCGGCTGTTCAGACAAAATCCCAGACTCCTGCTGGGACTGTGAATGCTGGCGGCACATCCGCCGCTTCCCAGTTGAAATGGGATCAGGGCTGGCAAAAGGTGACATAGAGAAACGCTGCTGCGGAGTGGAAATGAAAACTGCACCAGTCCGTACTACAGGAGAAAAGTGAAGTGTGGTTGGGTGGTGACGGCTAGGGTTGCATTTCTTCTTCAAGGATGGATCAAACGATTTGGCGATAAACCTTGGCAAAAACTGCTGCTGACGTCGAGAACATCACGTGGTGAGGGCCTCCAGGAGGGTAGCTGAATCATCCTTTCCTGGACCGCCCATGCCAAACAGTTCGAAGGCTAGCCTCGCTCTTAGAGCTGTTATTATTTGCTTAAGTCCATTTATGTTTAGAAAACTGACGGTGGAGGCAGTGGACGACAAAAAATGATCAAAAAACACTACCTCCAGCTGCCTCTTGTAGGGGCTCGCAGCGTGGATTATCCTCCAACAGTAGGTGCATAGGTGCGCGAGATTCTCTCCCTCAGAGGTGAAAAGTGAGTCTGCTGGATCCATACTGGTCGCGTCATTCTGTCAGGGCTCTGTGTGCGGGCAGGTGGAGATGTGGATCCAAGTGCAGGACTCTGAGACGGAAATATACTGAAAACTAGTGATGTGACGTTCTGTATCGAGGCTTCGAAGCTTGTGTCGAGTAATGGAGGGGGCGTTTCCGCGATGCGCGTATCGAGGCTTGCTTCATTTATGGGAGGAGCTGAAAATGATGACGTCCGAAGTCTCGCTGCCCGGCTGTACCACGTGACTGTTTCATGAAGTGGTTTGAACTTTGCCGCGAGCTATGACAGCGATATAAACCCCTCAGACTTCATTCAAAATGTACGTGTTTGATGGAGAGTTGCGGTTAGTGAGAGTTTGGAGACAGTTTGGAGGTTTATGAGAGTGAGGAGAGAAAGTCAGGAGAGAATGGAGCCAGCTAAGAAGAGGCGGATGTCCTCCCCTGTGTGGGAACATTGTGATTTTATTCCTCCCAACAAGGTATGTAAATTTCTACAGAAGATGTATTTTCATAATACTGATGGTGCAATACAATTTATGTTAAGCGGCTTTGCTTTTGTACAAGGTGAAGTGTTTGCTATGTGCCAGGGAGCTGGGATATAACAACAACACCTCATCCATGCTTAGGCACTACAGAGCTTTGCATGAGAATAAGAGGAACACCGATTGTGGAGCAAGACCAGGTGAGCCATCAAATGCAATGATAATATAGCATGCAGTAATGTTACTAAATGATATAACAATATTATACAACTGTAATAAGTTACGTGTGTGATATTTATATTTGTGCTTTGTCTTTATTGTCTTTCCTCAGGAGAAGAATCTCAAATAGATGAAGACCTGGTTAGCATGGTGATTGAGGACTCCCAGCCATTTAGCATTGTGGAGGACAAAGATTTGTTAAATCATTAAATCCTAGCTATGTTCTCCCCACTAAAGGTTATAAAAGCAGTGAAAATTTAGTTTTTACTGAATAAAATGTGAACAGGCAGGACTGAGGCCTCAGTGTGTAGCTGTCCATACCTCAGCGTTACAAAAGCACAACCACTGTCCACACCCCAACCACAGCTCACCTCACAGTAAATGATCATTTCCATTTTAAGCATTTCCAAATGATCATTTTCCATACTGCCAGTATAAATATACAAAGTATACTGCCATCACTAAAATATATATGTTTTACACACTCCTTTTGTTGTTGACATTTACAGGCTGTGTGCAAAAGGCCACACTCTTCAAATTCATGCCAACTAATATTTTTACGTCCAGTAGGTGTCCTGCTAGAGCAAATGAAGCTTCAAGACGCTTTGCGCTGGGATGAACCAATTGGATGAAAAGCTTCAGTGCTTCATGAAGCTTCATCTGCCCATCACTACTGAAAACCACAGCTTTATTGCTGGCACCAACAAAACAGAAACCAAACATGAAGACACTAATTGGAACACAGGCAGGATCTGAGGGTACGACGCAACACCAAGCACGGGAAAACACAGGGCTTGTATACACAGGGTAGTAATGAGGGAAATGGCAACAGCAGGGAGACACAGCTTGGGGAGATCAGGGCTAACGAGACAGGGGGAACAAACCTGCACACACTAACCTTATGCTGGGCTTACACTGTACGATTTTTGGCCCATTTTGAGCCGATTTTTGAGTCGTGCGACCGTTTTGGCGATCGGCCCGATTTTGGCCTTCATCGTGCGTCATGCATCGTATACAGGGAGTGCAGAATTATTAGGCAAGTTGTATTTTTGAGGAATAATTTTATTATTGAACAACAACCATGTTCTCAATGAACCCAAAAAACTCATTAATATCAAAGCTGAATGTTGTTGGAAGTAGTTTTTAGTTTTAGCTATTTTAGGGGGATATCTGTGTGTGCAGGTGACTATTACTGTGCATAATTATTAGGCAACTTAACAAAAAACAAATATATACCCATTTCAATTATTTATTTTTACCAGTGACACCAATATAACATCTCCACATTCACAAATATACATTTCTGACATTCAAAAACAAAACAAAAACAAATCAGCGACCAATATAGCCACCTTTCTTTGCAAGGACACTCAAAAGCCTGCCATCCATGGATTCTGTCAGTGTTTTGATCTGTTCACCATCAACATTGCGTGCAGCAGCAACCACAGCCTCCCAGACACTGTTCAGAGAGGTGTACTGTTTTCCCTCCTTGTAAATCTCACATTTGATGATGGACCACAGGTTCTCAATGGGGTTCAGATCAGGTGAACAAGGTGGCCATGTCATTAGTTTTTCTTCTTTTACACCCTTTCTTGCCAGCCACGCTGTGGAGTACTTGGACGCGTGTGATGGAGCATTGTCCTGCATGAAAATCATGTTTTTCTTGAAGGATGCAGACTTCTTCCTGTACCACTGCTTGAAGAAGGTGTCTTCCAGAAACTGGCAGTAGGACTGGGAGTTGAGCTTGACTCCATCCTCAACCCGAAAAGGCCCCACAAGCTCATCTTTGATGATACCAGCCCAAACCAGTACTCCACCTCCACCTTGCTGGCGTCTGAGTCGGACTGGAGCTCTCTGCCCTTTACCAATCCAGCCACGGGCCCATCCATCTGGCCCATCAAGACTCACTCTCATTTCATCAGTCCATAAAACCTTAGAAAAATCAGTCTTGAGATATTTCTTGGCCCAGTCTTGACATTTCAGCTTGTGTGTCTTGTTCAGTGGTGGTCGTCTTTCAGCCTTTCTTACCTTGGCCATGTCTCTGAGTATTGCACACCTTGTGCTTTTGGGCACTCCAGTGATGTTGCAGCTCTAAAATATGGCCAAACTGGTGGCAAGTGGCATCTTGGCAGCTGCACGCTTGACTTTTCTCAGTTCATGGGCAGTTATTTTGCGCCTTGGTTTTTCCACACGCTTCTTGCGACCCTGTTGACTATTTTGAATGAAACGCTTGATTGTTCGATGATCACGCTTCAGAAGCTTTGCAATTTGAGACTGCTGCATCCCTCTGCAAGATATCTCACTATTTTTGACTTTTCTGAGCCTGCCAAGTCCTTCTTTTGACCCATTTTGCCAAAGGAAAGGACGTTGCCTAATAATTATGCACACCTGATATAGGGTGTTGATGTCATTAGACCACACCCCTTCTCATTACAGAGATGTACATCACCTAATATGCTTAATTGGTAGTAGGCTTTCGAGCCTATACAGCTTGGAGTAAGACAACATGCATGAAGAGGATGATGTGGACAAAATACTCATTTGCCTAATAATTCTGCACTCCCTGTAGTATACGTGGGGTAACGAGACGCGATTAACACCTCACGACCAGCTCCCGATCATCAATCGCTTGGTCGTGAGGGTGTCACCGCAGTTTGTCACACTGCGCACGCACAAACACAAATGTCAGCGAAAAAGACGGCGCAGCACGGCAGTGCAGTGTGTGATCTGGACACAAGCGATGGAGGCACAACTTGTAGAACTTTGGAAAGCTCATCCGAGCCTTTTCGATGTGGCCTCACAAAATTATCACGACCACAACAACCGTGAAAGTAGTTGGATTTACACTGCTGCTCAATCACAGCTGCCTGATTAATGTTTTTCATTAGTAATTTAGCAAAGTTGATGGTGGTGGTGTGCGTGTCTGTGTGAGTGAAAGACAGAGAGGGAGAGCGAGCGACAGAATTCTGTTATAACCTTCATTTTATGTACGCACAGTGTGAGCACTCAGGTCGCATCAGAGCATCGGGCCGTATAGTGTGAGACCCTGCATCGTGACCTATGAACTTCTAACCCCTGCGAGTCAACCGTACAGTTTGAGCAGGAGCTGAATCGCGCAACTGAAAAAAATCACACAGTGTCTGCCCAGCATAAGACAAAGACTTTCACAATAAAACAGGAAACACTACTCAAAGACACAGACTCAACACAGAGGGGCGGACAGAAAATAATACATGAAACTCAAACAATACATGAAACCACAATTCCTAAAACATGGATAAACAGAAACATGAAACTCTAATAATAAACATCATCATCATCACAATGAGAATGAGAAAACAATCCAAAACACCAAGATAATTGAAACACAAAGTACCAGAGAAACATAAAGAATAATCCATGATGCAAAAGTAACCAAAACATAATAAACTCAAATTACTGGGTCCAACGGACCCAGAACCGTGACAGATCTAAATCTAGAATAATAATCAAAACAGCACAACTAAAGAACCAGAACATAAATCATAATACAGAAATATACCAAAATATAAGAAACTGAAAAAGCTGGGTCAAAATGACCCAGAACCATGACAGCTGACATGTGGCCAACAGTAATGTTTTGTCCTTCGTTATTAAACATTTGCACATAAATAAGTGACAGTACTTACTTTTACAAGTTTACTCTTTGGCCTCCACGCTTCCGCCGTTTTTCTTTCTGCAAAATTATCCACACCCACCACCACGCTATGGATTCTGGGATATGTTGGGCCACGAAGTCTACACCACCACATCCTTAAAATTCAGGTAAATGAGGGCCGCATTTGAAGGCCGCATTTCGAGCAGCCTTTGAATTGGGACAGCCTTTGTCGCGTCACTGTGATGTAATCGGCCTTAAAATGCGGCCTTTAAGGCTGCAGACCCTTAATTGGGATACAGCCTATGTCTTTGTGTTTCCCTATTTCCCTCTATCTTTCTTGAAATGATTCCCAAATACCAAGTACTGAAAATAAATCCACTAATCTGGTACACTGTAAAAAAAACAAACAAACAAAAAACTATGAAAAATGGGGGTTTTTTATTGAACAAAAACTACATTTATCTGAAACCTCAGGCTTAATGACAGACACAAAAGTATTAAGTGCAATAATACTTTGTAAAATTAATCACTATAAATCACCAGTGTTCTTAGTCAGTGGAGATTAAAACTAACTTTAAAACAATCTCTACTAGGTGTACTATTTTTTTACCTCTTAACCTTTTGTTTAGAGCCTTAAAGCAACTCTTATACAATACCTTCCCATTCACCAAATGCATAGCTGTTCATATATATGTATCATGCTCCAAAAAGTTCCAGACAATTTAAAGACTAATTCAGTGTGTTGTTATTGTTTTATCTTGAAGGGTCTAAATCGTGGATATTTGATGTTTTATTATTTACATAGTGAGAAAGTAGTTTTAAGCAATCGCTTACTTTTTGGAGGTCCAAGAATGAAAATATGCTGACACCTGCTTTAACGTAGCTATATATAGCTATGTAATATAATTTAGCTTGAGTTTTGAGTATATAGGACTTTGATATTGAAAGAAATCACCATCCCGTCAATCAACGCTCCAACTTCACCCATCCCCCACCCTCCTCTCACGTATCATGTGACAAAGTCATGGACCAGCCTGTCTTCTGATTGGCTGTAGTTGATAGCTTATTAAGGTCTTGATGTTTCTGGCCATCCACTTCAAATTACCGTCTTCACCACCTGGCATTTCATCTCCTGGTAAGAGTTAAAAACAGTTTATTTTTGTTTTATTTGTGTTTATTTATTTGTTTTTGCTTAAGTACTGTTTGATAGCTTTATTTTAGCTCACCCATTTGTTCTGTGAACCCAAAATCCACATTTTCCTTTAAAGGAGCCTGAAAGTCAAATCGTGTTTTATCAAACAAAATGTATTATTGTAATGGCATCTCCGTATAATGGTGTTTTATCTTGATTATAACATTAAAAAGAAATAATAAATGCAATTTGTCATGCCTCATGAAAGTAAATGCATCTAAGTATTTCTTTCTTATGGAAATATCTCATTTGAAATTGAGGGGAAAAAAGATCTTGTTTCAACTGTGATATATTTATTAATACGTATATGTGTATATATGTGTGTGTTTATATGTGTGTGTGTATGTATGTGTGTATATATGTGTATATGTATGTGTGTATATATGTGTGTGTTTGTATATGTGTATAAAATACTAATATCAATTTAAACGAGCTGGCCCCAGTGTTTTCTGGCATTTTCAACTCCTCACTGCAGGCATGTCATGTGCCTGCCTGCTTCAAGTCCTCTACCATAATCCCTGTCCCCAAGAAACCTAGGATCACTGGACTAAATGACTACAGACCCGTGGCTCTGACATCTGTGGTCATGAAGTCATTTGAGCGCCTGGTTCTCTCCTATCTCAAGACCCTCACGGCCCCCCTCCTGGATCCCCTGCAGTTTGCATATAGAGCCAACAGGTCTGTAGACGACGCCATCAACATGGCCCTACACTTCATCCTGCAGCATCTGGACTCCCCAGGAACCTACGCCAGAATCCTGTTTGTGGACTTCAGCTCTGCCTTCAACACCATCCTTCCAGACCATCTCCGAGGCAAGCTTTCCCAGATGAATGTGCCTGATCCCACCTGCCGGTGGATCACTGACTTCCTGACGGACAGGAAGCAGCATGTGAGGCTGGGAAAGAATGTCTCGGACTCCCGGACCATCAGCACCGGCTCCCCTCAGGGCTGTGTTCTTTCTCCTCTGCTCTTCTCCCTGTACACCAACTGCTGAACCTCCACCCACCAGTCTGTCAAGCTAATCAAGTTTGCAGATGACACCACCGTTATTGGGCTCATCTCTGACGGGGACGAGTCTGCCTACAGGAGGGAGGTTGAACGTCTGGTGTCCTGGTGCAGCCACAACAACCTGGTGCTGAATGCCCAGAAGACAGTGGAGATTATTGTGGACTTCAGGAAGCACACAGCCCCACTCCCCCCCATCATCCTGACTGACACCCCCATCACCTCTGTGGACTCATTCCGCTTCCTGGGTACCACCATCACCCAGGACCTGAAGTGGGAGCCCACCATCACCTCCGTCATCAAGAAAGCCCAGCAGAGGATGTACTTCCTGAGGCAGCTGAAGAAATTCAACCTGCCAACACGGACGATGATGCAATTCTACACTGCAATCATCGAGTCCATCCTCACCTCCTCCATCACCGTGTGGTACGCTGGAGCCACTATCAGGGACAAACAGAGACTGCAGCGTGTTGTGCGCTCTGCTGAGAAGGTGATTGGCTGCAGACTCCCATCTCTGCAGGACCTGTACACCTCCAGGACATTGCGGCGTGCAGCTCGGATCTCAGCTGACCCTTCTCACCCTGCACACAGTCTGTTTGACCTGCTCCCCTCAGGCAGGAGGCTCCGGTCCATTCGCACCAGAACCTCTCGCCATAAGAACAGTTTCTTCCCCTCTGCTGTTGGACACATGAACAATAACCATATGACTGTTCCCGCCACTAACACATGACCCTACGCTGTGTCACTGCATCATTCCATGTTTGGCACTGATCACCACCTGCACTCATGCATATATCTTTCTACGTAGCACTTTTAATTCTTATTCTTACTTTTATTTTTTCATGTCTATTTAAGCGCAATTTATGACACTTTGTTTGCACTGAAGCACCGCAGCAATTTCCTGATGTTGTAAACCTGCTCAACATTTGGCAATAAACCCCTTTCTGATTCTGATTCTGATTATACTCTGAAATCACTTAGTTTGATGTGAACACATTGTGATACAAATTCCAATTTTACATGCCTAACCATTTCAGTTCATACTACACCCCAGAGAGTGGTTGAAGTGCTGTCATGAGTCGTGGTACGATTACCCATGGTGGACAGAGGTGGGTCTGTGGGGAAAGTAAGTCAGAAGATAGTGGATTGGGTGAGAAGGGTGTAAAGACCCAGGGTGAAGAAGAGGTGAGTGTTACAGTGTTGTATAGATTAATTGCAGTTACACATTAACTCAAATTATCAATTTCTCTTTGTAGCTTCTTAGTACGCAGAATTGACTGATAAAAAAAGCTCATGTTGTCACGGTCTGGAGGGCAGACCGTGGGGGATGTAGGAGAAAGGACCCAAACGCTGGACTTAGTGGAATGAACAGTGGGTTTATTTACAGTGAGGTAAATGTACACCACACATTAAATCTCCAAAAGTGCTCCCTCGACTCCCGTGACGTGTCTTCTCCCAAGTGCTGGTATCCCGTGCTCTCTGCCCCTGTGCCTTCACACACCCCGTGTGTCTTGCAGTCCTGTGTCCCGCTGTCCTCCTGAGGAAAAACACAGACACAGCCGTTATGGCACCAACTCCAGCAGGCATACACTGACCAGCACTATAAACACTGACATGGAGTCTAACTCAACGATCCTGCGCCGGAGGAAGCTCCATCGCTCTGTTAAGTAGTTCCCCCGACGATCCTGATCAGAAGCAGGTGTGTGGGAAGCTAGGCGTGACCAGCAGCTGGCAGGGCCACACCCATCAGGCCTGCAGGTGGCTGTCCTTCATCCTCCAGCCACACACACACACACACACACACACACACACACACACGGAACACAAGAGCACAGTGCAGCAAACATACATCCAATACACTAATAACAATAAAGGTCCACACTGTTCACGAACCCCGAGTCCCCGGAACCGGGTCCGTGACACATGTAATCAATCAGTTGGCAAAGTATTGAGAATTCTAACCTCTTACATTCTGTTTCTGTGGAGAAAGACACTCCAGTGATTTACTTTATATTTCATCATTTAGTGGCCCAAATATTTTGAACATAGTGATAGAGAAAACCCGTGCTATTTTGCCATTTTTAGTAAGAAGAAAAAGCCACTCCATTTATCCATCTATCCATCCATCCGTCCATCTTCTTCCACTTATCCGGGGCCTGGTCGCGAGGGCAGGACCCCAAGCAGAGAAGCCCCAACCTCCCTCTCCCCAGCCACCTCTCCCTCTCCCCAGCCACCTTCTCCAGCATGTCCAGGGGAACACTGAGGCATTCCCAGGCCAGCTGAGAGATATAAGCTTGGCCTCCTCCTGGTGGGACATGCCCGGAACACCTCACCCAGGAGGCGCCCAGGAGGCATCCTTGTCAGATGCCCGAACCACCTCAACTGACTCCTTTTGATGTGGAGGAGCAGCGGCTCTACTCTGAGCCCGTCTCAGATGGCCAAACTTCGTACCCTATCTCATTTCCACCACTTGTATCCGCGATCTCGTTCTCTCAGTCACTACCCACAGCTCGTGACCATAGGTGAGGGTAGGGACGTAGATCGACCAGTAAATTAAGAGCTTTTACACTCAGCTCTCTCTTCACTACATCAGACCGGGACAACGTCCACATCAGACACCCCATACTCCTGGAGCCCCCCCACAGGACACCCCAAGGTACATGGTTGAATGCCTACTCCAGGTGCACAAAACACATGTAGAGTGGTTCATCAAACTCCCATGCACCCTCAAGTGTCCTCGAGAGTATGAAGAGCTGATTCAGTTTTCCATGACCAGGTGCGTTGAAGATCTCGTGGACCGGGGCCTCTGCTAGGCATTCCCAGCACACCCTCACTATAGGGCTTTGGAGTTGACGTCACGCCGCAATGCATTGTGGGAGCGCAGCGCCATTTTCGGGGTCTACGAATCAAAAAAACACACTGTGTTGGAACGACGACTACAAGAAAGATGCTTAAAAGCAGCTCAAAAGAGAATGAACTGTATAGAGACCGATTGCGTCCAGAGGCAAAGCAGCGGTACTTGCAGAAAATAGCGTGCATTGGAAATGTGGACCCATATGAAATACGGCCGTGGAGTAGAAACCCCGAACACCTAGCGCTACTGACGTAGCCTGACATATTTTCGTACCTTGTCTGTGGAGTCAGCGTGTACAAGTCGTCATTCAAACAAAGGTAAGTCAGCTCGAGTACTGCGTGTGAAATGCGTTTGATTTCCCTGCAAACATTCACATTAGTGCAGCATAAATTCATTCATGAGGGGAAATTACAGTGAGAACATGTGGAGGCTGTTAGAGGGATAACATAGTGAGTTCAGTGCATTGATGTGACATTGTCCTGAAGGATTTAGTTATTCTTTATGGTTAAAGAAATTGCACTAATTTATTCATATTTATTATAAATAATCCTAATTATACATCTTGCTTCCATGTTTGTATCCTGTGTCACTAAAAATACATTTTATTTTAGTTTTATACGTTGATTAATGACCTGCATAATCTCCTTATCATATTAAGTGATTCATAATTGTCACTTTATGCTTTCTCCATCTCTAAAGTGATGACATCCTTGCATTACATACTTTAGGTTCATTCTCTGCAGGCAGGTTTCTGACAGAGAACAGGCAGATTTACTCTATAACATGCAGCGTTCTATAGATGGACACATAAAGAAATGAAAAATTACATGTATGTGCTAACTTTCTAAACACTTTGTTACATTTATGATAAAGTAGATAAAACACATTTGTGTCGGCCTTGGCTCATAGTTCTTGTCTTTAAATGAACTTTGTCTGTGTGTGTTTCAGGTCCTGCACTCTCAAAGACTGAATGAACCAGCATTGCAGCCATGGGTCACTGTGAGCATCACAGGGAAGGTTGAAGCCGCCCACTGCAGCTGTATGGCCGGAGTCGCAGAGACCTGCAGCCATGTCGCTGCTCTTCTGTTTAATTTCGAAGCAACAGTGTTGATCCGTGGCACAAGGACTGTTACAGATGAACCTGCATACTGGGTTTTGCTGGGTAATATGACCAAGATACAGCCAGAGGTTGGCCATAAGATGGACTTCTCCTCTTCAGCTGCCCAAAAAAAGGCTCTGTTCAAAACATAAACAGACCATCTGTATTGAAAGGTAAAAGGAGCCGTCCTCAAAAAAGAAAAATCCCACCTGCTACTTTGGAGGAGTTGTCACCGCTATTGGATACTGTGCTGGTACACAGTAAAGCTGTAGGTTGTGGGAATGACCCATAATGTTTCATCTAGGGGTCTATATTTATGCCTGTAGTGCACTGCCGTGTAAATAATTTGCATTTACTGAATATCTACTGACTGAGTCCCACTGTTCAAAAGCTGAATAAAGAAACAAACTAATTTTTGCCTCTTTTTTTATTAAAACCACTTTATAGAACATCACATCAGTTACAATGTAGAATCCATGTCATTTATAGTTTACAAATGACAAAATGTTTACACAATATCATGAGTGTTTACATGATATCACCCACTACTAACATTACTTTATTTACTGTATCTTTTGAAAAAATACAGCAATTTTAACAGCACAAGACTTAAGAACATTTAACAGGAGCAGGTTTCATTTTCCCTGGTTTTATTATCACACTGTTCACCAAACGCAGCAAACCTTCACCATCTTATCCAGAAGGGTCACCTCTTCACCCTCACTTGGAAGAAGTAATCTGATTGGCATGGTGGTATGTTTGAAGCAGGTCCCTCGTGTAGCGCTGGAACCCAGTCATGATGTGTTTCACCCATTTCATCGGCTGGTTTGCTGCAATAATGTCAAATAATTAGCAACTCTATAAATAGAAGGTAGTTCTGCAAAATCACTCAGTAGGATGTTTGTTCTAATTTGCTACGACCTCAGAGCGCATAGAAAATAAAACTAATAGGTTATAAAGAGTGATATGAACATATTTAGAACTTACCGGAATAAAAATGTCTAGAGCACCAACAGATATCTGGAGATGGAAGAGAACTGCACGTCAGCTTGTCTCACAGCTGCTATCCAGGCTAGACGCCTTCGTTTGGTAACATCGATACACGAGCTGCTCATGTTGCTTCCAGGTTGGGAAAGAATGAAAAGATAAACCATTTTCAAGCTTATTATCTTGCCGGTCGTGTGATCGAACATTGCAGCCGACCACACAGCAAATACGAACCATGGATGTTGTGTGTGCCTTCGCTCCCTTTTCACTTGCGCTAGACCCCCAAAATGGCGGATCGGGCCAAAATCCTTTCCACGCCCACCCCCGTGACATCACGCTCCAAAGCCCTATACTTTTAGGCACACCAGGTCTGTCCAGTATCCTCCCCCGCCACCTGATCCAACTTACCACCACGTGGTGATCAGTTGACAGCTCAGCCCCTCTCTTTATCCGAGTGTCCAGAACATATAGCCTCAGGTCTGGTGATACGATTATAAAATCGATCATTGACCTGCAGCCCAGAGTATGGTGCCACGTGCACTGATGGACACTCTTATGTTCGAACTTGGTGCTCGTTATGGCCAAACTATGGTTTACATAGAATTCCAATAACAAAATAGCGCTCAGGTGCATGATCCGGGAAGATGTTCCTCCCAATCATGCACCTTCAGGTCCTGCTGTCAATGCCCACATGAGCACTGACGTCTCCAAGGAGGACAACAGAATCACCAGGCAGAGCACCCTCCAGTACCCCACCCAGGGACTCCAAGAAGGCTGGATGCTCTAAACCGCCACTCGGTGCATAAGTGCAGACGACGATCAGGTGCCATTCCCCGACCTGGAGGCACAGAGGAAAAAACCCTCTCCTCCACTGGCAGAAACCCTAACATACAGCCAGCAAGCCAAGGGGATACCATGTTCCCTCAATGGTCTTGTCATAGGGGTCTTATATGCCACTTGAATTTTAAAATTGTATTTTGCTCTTTAGGATGTGACTTACTTGCAAAAAGGGAAGTCAGAGGATTGTGGATTGGGTGAGAAGAGTGTGGAGACCCACCATAAAGAAGAGGTTAGTGGGACTAAACTACTTTAAATGTGGTAAAGATTAATTGGAGTTGCACGTGAGCTAACACATAATTACACAATGAAAGGTAAAATCATCAAGAAAACTTTATATTTCATAATTTAGTGGTCCAAAAAGCAAAGTCAGAGGATAGTGGATCAGTTGAGAGGGGATCGTTGCACACAGAGGTAAGTTGGAGTAAACTGGTTTTAATTGTGCATATATGAGTTAGACAAGTCGATGGCTTGTATAACTTTAACTTGCAAGATGTACTAGTGATGTACTAAGTGTACTGGGGTTAATGTTTAATTTAATTCCATGATGTATCTTTTTAAGCAGGAACCCACAGTGACTTCTCTCTGAGGCCCAAAAAAGATGGTGAGAGTGCTGTCAGTCTGGTCATTGTGTTGTAGTTGTTCTGAATCCAAGTTTTCTGGGTGCATCATGGGCTATTGCAGATGTTTTCTTTAGCCTTGTAGGACCTGGCTTCCACATATGTGGACGTCACATTTTAGGTTGTCTAGACAAAAATACAAAATTTTGCTCTACGAGGGTCTCAATTCCACTTACGAGAACATTATACTGCCTCTGTTCTATCAAAATGTAAAACAAATGTCCTCATAAGTGGGTCTCATTTTTCTCAGAAACAAAAATCTGGTAAATTCTTTGTTTTTACACTCATCAGGTCCCAATCAGCCCAAATAGCAAAGAGAAATTAAAAATGTATGCCATGAAAGAGATCGCGTCTTAGCACATTAAGCTAGGATTTAGCTTACCAGGATAAAGAAATCCGATGCAAGTAATCAACTGTCAGATTATTAAGTAGTGGAGACTATGAATTGCTGTTGGTGTGTATCAAGACATTGATGAATACACAGACTCAGTCTGTGGATTTATCAGGAAATGCGTGGAAGATGTCGTCCCATCCAGAACAGTTAAATCCTTCCCAAATCAAAAACCCTGGATTAACAGAGATGTTCGCGCGGCACTGGCGGCACGGAACACCGCCTTTGCCTCCGCGAACACATCGGACTACAAACACGCACATTACCAACTCCGGAAGATGATCAAAGCAGCCAAACGTGAGTACAGGGACAGGGTGGAGCAACAGTTTGACAACCCTCGGCGTATGTGGCAGGGACTAAACACGATCACAGACTTTAGAGGGAAAACCAGCACACCGCAGACCACGGCCTCTCTGTGTGAGGATCTAAACGTATTCTACGCTAGATTCGACACAGCGAACACCATGAGACCGGACAGTGTGCGCACCGCGGATGACGTCAGCGCGCACACTGTGTCTGAGGAGGATGTGCGGAGGTGCTTCAGGAAGGTGAACGCGCGCAAAGCTACTGGTCCGGACGGGATTCCCGGCCGCGTCCTCAAGTCATGCGCGGCTCAGCTGGCTGGAGTGTTCACACACATCTTCAACCTTTCCCTCTCTCTGTCTGTAGTCCCAGCCTGCTTCAAAATGGCCACCATCGTCCCTGTACCCAAATCCTCCACCATCTCCTCATTGAACGACTGGCGACCTGTAGCCCTGACCCCCATCGTGAGCAAATGCTTCGAGAAGCTGGTCAGGGACTTCATCCGCTCTGCACTACCCGACTCACTAGACCCTCTACAGTTTGCATACCGCCACAACAGGTCCACTGATGATGCCATAGCCCTGACACTACACACTGCCCTGTCACACCTGGAGAAGAGAGACACGTATGTGAGAATGCTGTTTGTAGATTACAGCTCAGCATTCAATACCATCGTTCCCTCGAAGCTGGACAGGAAACTGCAGGATCTAGGACTGAGCAGCTCCCTCTGCAGCTGGATCCTTAGCTTCCTGTCTGACAGACGCCAAGTGGTCAGACTGGGCAGCATCACCTCATCCCCCATCACACTGAACACTGGTGCTCCACAGGGGTCTGTACTGAGCCCTCTCCTGTACTCACTCTACACCTACGACTGCACAGCCACTAACAACTCCAACATCATTGTGAAGTTTGCGGACGACACTACAGTGGTGGGTCTTATCACCAACGGTGATGAGACGGCTTACAGGGAGGAGGTCAGCGCCCTGACCCACTGGTGTCAAGACAACCATCTCACCCTCAACGTCGCAAAGACAAAGGAGTTGATAGTGGACTTCCGGAGGTGCAGAGAAGTACACACCCCCATCACCATCAACGGCGCTGCTGTGGAGAGAGTGAGCAGCTTCCGTTTCCTTGGAGTACATCTGGCTGAGGATCTTACATGGTCAGTACACACAAACAAAACAGTGAAGAAGGCGCAGCAGCGCCTCTTCTTTCTCAGGAGACTGAAAAGATTCGGCATGAGCCCCCGCATCCTCAGGACCTTCTATCACTGTGCCATTGAGAGCATCCTCACTGGATGCATCACCACCTGGTATGGCAACAGCACCGCCTACAACTGCAAAGCTCTCCAGCGAGTAGTGCGGTGCTCTGAACGGATAATTGGAGGTGAGCTTCCCTCCCTCCAAGACATCTACAGGAAGCGCTGCCTGAGGAAAGCGGGGAGGATCATCAAGGACTCCAGTCACCCCAGCCATAAACTGTTCAGACTGCTTCCATCAGGAAGGAGGTTCTGCAGCATCCGGTCCCGTACCAGCAGACTGAGAGACAGCTTCTTCCACCAGGCCATCAGACTGCTGAACACGTCATAGACACCTCAGCTTCACTACGGGAACTTCAACACTATGCACTCCACACTGTACAGTAATGCCGCTGTTTTGCACATATTCAACTCTGTATATTTTTATATTTTATTTATTATTATTATTATTATTATTTTTTACTATTTAATTTGTAAAATGTGTATACACACACACACACACACACACACACGTAGGATAATATTTAGTATACACATCCAGAAATGCACACACTATTATATATTGTACATATATTTATTAGTTTCAGATTAGCCATTCTTGTATTTGCTGGTTTGTGTTGTTGTGTTTGCACATCTCTGTTGCTTGTGGGGCTCGCACACAAGAATTTCACTCGCATGTGCTGTGCCAGTGTGCCTGCACATGCGATGTGACAATAAAAGTGATTTGATTTGATTTGATTTGATTTGTTGCTTAACTCACACCAAATTAAAACATAAAACTTAAAATCTTAAATTAATGAAACCACTATTGGAAATTGTCGTGGTTCGTTCGTTTTGGATCAGAGAAGAAACGCAGGCTGCATCCAGTTTAAGGTGTCAAAAATAGTGATCTTTATTACATACTTCCAAAAGAAGCACGGGAAGACAAAACATACAGCAAACACAGCAAACAACCATCTTCCTCGGGCGGAAGCCCCATCCTGCTTTTATATTATCTGATGACGTCACACAGTCAGACCTTACTGGAAATGATAACAGTTTGGGCCTGTTCAGAGAGTTTACCTAATATGGACATCAGCTGCTAGTTTTTAGAGAAAAACAAGTGTGTATTACATTTGTGCCTTTTGTGAAAGTATATCTATCAGAAAACTGTCCTCAGACGACCCTCCTATTCTTACTAAGTGTGTGTGTAAACGTGCGTCTTACATAAAGTGTTGTGCAAGTTCTCTAATGGCCTGCGTACGTGCAGAACTGAACATAGACCTAGGCAGGGTCCAGCAGGACCCACAGGCTTCTAAGTGGTTACAGAACTGTGAAACAGCTTTAAACAAATGTTGAGTATAATACAGAACAACAATGGACTGATTAAAGTACTGATAATCTGTGTAGATTAATAATCTAGTCAGAGTAACCTATATGTGGTTCAAACATTATTCTGTCAACTGGTTCAACAATGGTAAATGATTAATCAATGATGGTTATGATTATAAACTGTCATCATAAGAATACAAAATAAAATATCTCTTTTCCACAAAATGTATCAGGAATCATTAAGCAAAGGAAGTCTTCCTAAAACAGGATCACTAATCATTTTGTTACCTAAACCAGGAAAACCGAGTAATAAATGTGAAAATTTGAGGCCGATAAGCTTACTTAATTCTGATTTTAAGGTGTTGGGTAAAATATTAGCAACACGTCTGCAAGATACTCTCCCCTCAGTAATTCATAGAGATCAAAACGGTTTTATATTGGGGCGCCAAGGTCTACATAATGTGAGAAGAGTCTTTAACATTATAGACGGACTAAACAATTCTTCAGAGAGGGCCTTTCTCTCACTGGATGCTGAAAAAGCATTCGATAGGGTCGAGTGGCCTTATCTTTTTGATGTTCTGACTAGATTTGGTTATGGAGATGTGTTTCGAAGATGGATACAATTATTACACTCAAATCCAACTGCTGAAATCTTGACAAACAAAAATATCTCTAAACCAATAAGGGTGAAACGGGGATGTCCACAAGGCTCGCCGATAAGCCCACTGTTGTTTATATTAGCTATGGAACCCTTTGCTATAGCCGTACGTTCGAGTTTATCATTGACAGGAATTATGGTAAATGAAGTAGAACATAGGATTTCGTTGTACGCAGACGATGTAATAGTATATCTCTCTAAAATAACAGAATCTATACCTGCTCTGCTTAGATTGATAGGGGAGTTTGGTCAAATATCAGGGTATGTCATTAACAAATCTAAATCATCAATTTTATTACTAAATGAAGAAGAAAGGAAAAACCCACCCATAGTAACATCTCATTTTAAGACAGTAAAGGACTTTATGTACTTAGGAATAATGATTTCGCCCAAATTAAGTGAGATCGTGGAAAATAACTATGAAAGACTTTGTAAAGAAATAACAGAGATAGTGGACAGATGCATGTCTCTACCAATTTCTTTAATTGGTCGGATTAATATACAAAATGAGTATACTGCCAAAGGTGCTTTATGCGTATCAGAACATCCCCCTGCCGCCTCCTGTTGATTGGTTTAGCAGGATCAAAAAGCTTGTTCTCGGTTTTCTATGGAAAAATGGGAGACCAAGGATAAGATTATCATTGTTGCATCTACCATACAACGAGGGTGGTGTCATGTGTCCAAATATTGAGTGGTATTACTGGGCATGTCAAATCAGGTCTATAAGATACTATTTTGACTTAAATAACGCCCCGCAATGGTCAGAGATGGAAAGTATTAATTTGAATCCACCTTTGCCTTTATATTTTTTCTCAGACACAGCAATAAACTTGATTAAAAAGGCAAAAAATCCGATGGTAAAGAACATGGTCAAAGTGTTGTATGATGTAAAAAGATATATGAGGGAACCTGTTGTACTGTCACAGTTTACACCAATGTGGGGAAACCAGGACTTCAGACCTGGAAGAGAGGATGAAGTTTTTAGACAACGGTCAATTAAAGGACTCCAAAAAATCCAAGATTTGTATGCAACAGATTCTCAAGATATGATGTCCTTTGATATGCTTAGACATAAATATAATATAGATAGAAAACAATTTTTCAAATATCTCCAAATTAGAAGTTACATTCGAGCGAATCAAAAGAATACCTGCACCAAACCACCAAAATCAGAATTGGAAGACATAATTAGCAAAAGCAGATCAAAAAAAGGGGCAATATCAGAAATATATAAATTGATTAGGTCCAAAACATCTGACAATTCTTTGGGAAGGTTGAACGCCTGGAAAAATGATTTAAAGAAAGACATATCCGTGGAACAATGGGCATTGGTTTGTGCAAAAGCTCATAAACAAACTATCAATTCTAGACTAAGGTTGTTGCAATACAAATGGTTAATGCGAACATATGTTACTCCCGAAAAATTAAATAAGTACAACTCTAATATTCCAGACACTTGTAATAAATGTAATGAAGATAAAGGTAACTTTTTGGCATTGTATTTGGGATTGCAGGAAGATAGGCTCTTTTTGGGTTGCAGTAACACAAACTATGAAACAAATATTATCCAAAGAGATTGTTTTGGATCCTGGCTTCCTTATTCTGGGATTGTACCCAGAAAACATGAGGTACACAAAAAGTGACAGAATGTTTATAGATATGGGTTTGTTACAAGCAAAAAGATTAATCGCACTAAAATGGAAAAGAACAAGGGAACCAAGTATCACTCAGTGGATAAAACAAATGATGGCGGCTTTGCCATTGGAGCGGATAACATAAGAAAGAAAGTGTACTTTATTGGTCCCCGTGGGGGAAATCCCTCTCTGCATTTAACCCATTCACTCAGTGAAGCAGTGGGCAGCCACTGGGCGCCCGGGGAGCAGTGTGTAGGGACGGTACCTTGCTCAGGGGTACCTCAGGGTAGCTGTTCAGGGGAATCAAACCCCCGACCTTCCGATCATGGGGCCACCACTCTACCTACTGAGCTATCCCTGCCCTACATGTATACTGAAAAGGAAATTGGATGTTTTTGAGAAGGTGTGGAGACCATTTGTGAATTTTGTAGAAGGATTTGTATTATCTGAGGAGGACGAGGACTGAGGGCAATAACATTTGATTTGGGATAATGCAACACGTTCTCACTCCCAACTCGTCAAACGTGTGACGCATGGTCAGGCTCCCTCTGCTGCACTTATGGACGCGCAGGGTACCCCCCTCGCGTCAGCAACTGACGTGAAGGGTCCTCCGATTGAAGAGATTGCCGCGGAAGAGCCTTTTGTCCGTATATTTATATATTTCCGAAATCACATTGTAGTGACGTATACTGAACACAATAAATTATATAATGTAAACAACTACCTGAGAAACAGGTAGAACGATACTTTTGTATGGTTTATTGCATTTATGGAGGGAGTGATGTATGCTGGGTAATGGCACAGCTAGCTACTGGGTGACTTTATTCACCCGCTTCGGCTGTTATCAGTCCAAACAATGGACGTTATTAGCACAAATCTGTCCCATAGATATCGGCCATGTCCTGCTAGATTGTTCAGAAGGTTGTTCTCATCCATCCAGATGGAGGATCACTAACAGGAGCGTGGGAGACTCCAGAATCCACTCTGGCTGGAATCCGGTGGATATGCAGTGTGTACAGGTAAGACCATTTAAACGGACAGCATTTATAGAATGACTATTAAAAGTCAGCGAGTGTCAGTAATGTTAATGTGGTTATGTTAGTAATACACCGAGTGCTAATATAACAGCTTTAAGATGCATTTGTAGATATTATTACGTGTTTTACCGTCTTTATGGTGCTAGCTTAAAGTTACGGTGTAAACGTTAGCTTATATTGGAGGAAAGCTGTTACTGTTAAACGATGTTAGCACAGAAATATTAGCTTCTGTCATGACTGATGAAGTTACTGGTTAATAAAGTTTCCAGTAAAGTGTTTAATCGCAGCCACAGATTGACAGCAAATATCTCGATTAGCTTCAGTGCATCTGTAATAAATATGTGCAAGTTTCAGTGCTTCGTTTAAACTGTATGATACTTATACTGACCCAGGGTCAGTGTAAAATACAATCCTAGCTGTGTGAACAAAGCCTGGCTCCTTTAATCCTGCATGACAAACCTCAGGATGCAGGCTATTATTACTCTTTCCTGCTGGCACACCTGTCACACCTGAGAGTCAGCTAGAAACTTACAGTGACGTGGACACCATGCAAAGACTGCCAGACTCTGTAATACTGCAAATGATCAGTGACTCAGGTTATCACTAAACTTTAAACGGCACCTCTGTGTCTCTGTGTGCTGAACATTTAGGATTGAGTCAGGCTGCATTGACTGTGGGACTTTAATGTGTTAAAAGCAGGTTGAAGACGGCTCAGAAACATTTGAAGATTAAAATTTAGCATTATGGCTGCTGGTGGTTTGTAAAGCCTCTACTCAGCTGTATTTTTGTTACTAATTTATGTTTGTTGTTGTTTAACACAGATTTCAGAAGAGCAAATATGCTTAATAGTTTAACTAGATTTCATTTGTCAGTGTGGGACTGCTGAGTCACCTGAAGAACTCATTTCATTCATTCTCCACATGATGTTCATTTACAGAAATGTTTCACAGGAACTGATTCCTCCCAAAGGTTGAACTAGTGTGTTTCCATAGATTACCTCTGTATGAATGTACTTCTTAAATGAAGGCAAGTGTTTGTCCTTTTTTGTTCCTCAGGTACAGTACGTGATATCAAGGGCAGGCAGTCAACACTGGGGGTAGACAAGAAGCAGACGTACTTCCAAGAGGGAGCTGCAGTGAGGTCAGAGGTCAGAATTTAACAGCTCAGGTTTATATTTTAGAGGTTATAAAAAATCAAAATGTATTCATGAAGAAACCTTTAAATAATAGTCATAATTATGATTATTATAAGAAATATCAAACATTTAAGTCGATTTTCTGTTACACATATTGTGTTAGCCCTGCGATAAACTGGCAGCCTGTCTCTGTCCTGTATCAGCTGGGATAGGCTTCATCCTCCCGCAGCCCTGAATTGGATACATTGTATTCCAATTATGTAATCTGATCATTTACAAACTCAAGGTATCTAATCAAAATGTAAGTAATAATTATAAAATGGGAAAGCAGAAATAAGTGTGACATAAATGTAAATGTGTGAGCTGACATAGAGGACAGCTACATGCAGTCTGAAAAACCTTTGTTGTCAAGTTTGCAGGTATATCAGCACGAGACATTCTTACATAGAAGAGACGTTAAAGTCTCTAACTCAGTGAAGCATTATTGGTCCCGTCTGTTTGGATAAATATAGTAAGTTGATGTTTGTCCATTTACTGACACATTTCTTAAGTGCTTATCCAGTTCAGGATCACAGTGGAGCTGCAGCTGGATATGTTCACTAAATAAACCTTACAAAAGTTAACAATAAACCTGCATCCATGTACATTGTTGTCCACAGGATGAGAAAATCAAACTGGAAGACTGTGGAACATGTTAATAAATGTTTGTGTTTATGCCTGTGTCTTTCACAGGAGGCGCTGGAAGGTTTCCCTAATAGTTCCTGGTGAATCAAAGCAGAACCATAAAGGTTGCTGGACTGCATGATGGCCTTACCCCTGAGCAGCCATCCTGTTAAAGGAGGAACCAGTTAGAAGCTGTTTTCAAAGTAGCTGAGCAGATTTCTTCTCAAGTAAGCAATTAACTGTTTGTTCGTCTGTTCTGCCACTTAAAGAGCATTTAAGGACGTCTTTCGAGTGTCCAGTTGAATTAATTCTACTGGCTCTCATGGTCATTTGTTATTATAGACATATTTTTCATGTTCATCCAGCTATTTAGTAAATTCTGTCTATTTAGTAATATCCGTCAGCTATAAAATGTAATATAAATATAAAAATATCTAAATATCTCCTGCACTTTATATTTTAATGATGTAAGTCTGTTATCGTGTTACATTAGCATTCCTCACATATCAATGAGATGCTGTACAGTACAATCCTACTGACGCAGCAGAGGGATAACGACGGCTATTCAACATCGTTACACGACACATTCGAGCTGCATGATGCAGACAAAGCGACTAAATCATCTTTTTTGTGGTTTATTGTCTTCAAACCAGCAGACAAAGCCGATTGCAGAAGATGTCGGAGAAGAACTTCAGGCCGTGGACTGAAAAGGTATTTTTTTCTTGTTATCAAAAGACATTTTGGAGTGGCAGCTTCTACAACTGGTTGCGCTGAAGTAAAGCTTACAGTCTAAGAAACCACAGTGTTGATATTCAGCACAAAGAGAAAAGCTCACTTGTTTGAATTTATTTACAATCATAGTTTTATAAATTCTGACTGTAAACATCTTTTACAGCTTTGATATTGTTTGACACTAGATATCAGGTTTAATTTAAAGGTTTCTGTGTCCCAATGAGCCATTTACACTGACCAGTGTTTCACTTTAACTGTAACACATTCATTATTTAGATTCAACAAAGAAATAACTGAATGTAAAAATGACAGCCCTCAGGCAGGTTTATAGAGATATATGCATGCATTATGAAATTTATGTATCCCAGATAATTGTTATTCTTCTAGTCATGGCAGACCTACCCCTCCTCCCCAGTTAACTGCAACCCAAAAGAACTAGTGGGGCTATTTACACACTCACAACCAGTGTGGGGTAAAAAGAGCCACCAAAAAGCTGTCAGCCACAGATGTGCTAGAAGAGTTAGAAACTCTACTTATGGAGAAACTTTCTAAGTCTAACAGAGGACAGGAACTCCTGCCCAAATAACATGATATAACCCCACATACAGCCCAGCCATAAAGTGAACCAAGTCATTTAGTTAAAGACAGCATGGGACCAAATGCATGTAACCAGCCTGCACCAACCTGACATTTCTTCCTCCTGAATTAAATGAATGGATGGATGAAAGTTAAATGACTACAAACCTAAAGCCACTAGTTCCCACACTGGAGCTCCCTGACACTGTGTGTTAACCGTATTTAGCTTGTATCAACAGTTGTAACAGGCTAAGCCACCCGAGACACTGCATTGAACGATTGTTTCTATCTTAATGATTTCAGCTGACTGGTTTCAGCTCAGATGTTCTGCTTTTTCCTTTCAGTAGATCAAAGCAGCTCGTGCTCCTTCTGCTTCCAATTTAGAAGAAGAAGAAGAAGGCGAAGGCTTCAGCGAAGTGGCGTTCATGGTCTCAGTGAACAGTCACGGTCACACACTGCATGTGGTTTTAAAAGCAACATGTCTGTTCACCACAACAATGGAGATGTGTAATATTAGTGCAGCTGTGGTTTGTCCTTGAACATCAGTTCTGTTTTCTACTTTGATCACTTAGACCAAAAAAGTGTTGTTTTCAGATTCTTTCTTTTACATCTATAAAGCACCTGCTCATTTTTATTACAATTAGTTTCACATAAATGTTAGTGTTTCCTTCATGATCTTTTAATGCTTACACTACACTGTACACGTCTACATTAGAGACATTTCTGCTTCCTGTTTCTGTTGACTCAGAGTTGTGAAATGTTCTTTTATTTGATGCACAATATGAAGTTCATAATTTTCTTACAAATAAAACTATAATGACAAACATGAACAGCTGTGCTTATTTCTGAGACATGAGTTTTTGAATGTGTTGATATTTAGACAGTTTGCATCTGTATGCTGAAACTGTAATGGTGAACCTGAGGTGATGGTCAACAGAAGGCAAATATATATCAATATAAAACAATACTGAAGTAATGTCTTTACCCCCTGCAGCGTGTGGACGCTGTGCACGCAATCACCTTATTCACTGTAGTAAACATGCACCGCTAGCTCACGTGACTGACTGTCTCCATGGTTACATCGTATATTATTAGCTGTAAACAGCTTCCAAAGATACCGCCATAGCTCTCTGCAGCTGTAACACTTTCACACTTTGCAAATCATTTCATGTTTTTGATAGTTATGAAGACAGAATATGTTTTTAAGGTCATGCTAGGCGGTTGCTATGGTGGTTGCTGTGGACTTGCTGTGGACCTGCTTGCTTACCTAACCTTTTTTACCCACACCCCTCCGCATGCGGGCCAAATACACACCCCTTTACGACATCTACCAACACTTTACAACAACAACAGACTAATAGGATAAAATCTTAGCAGGATTAATTTATGTAGCACAGCATATTACATCATAACATAAAATGATCAAGATTATAATAAAAACTTAAAGATCATGACAAATACTTAAATATGGCATGATGTAACTGAGTGAAATATTGGCCTGGACTTGGCTCCAACAGCACCTAAGCTACGACCTTGGCTCCCTGTTTATCTGCTCCTGCTGAGATGGGGCAGAAAACCTCTCCAGTATGTTCTGTTCTCTTCTAATCAGATAAATAAGGCGATGACTTTCTGCGAACAGTATTTGTTATAACTCAGCAGTATAATGCATCATAAGACAATATCATTCATTCACAATAAATCAGCAGTCTAATGTAATGCAAATCAGTTTAACAAATGCAATAGTTATCAGCTTCTAATTCAGGAGAATAATGCAAACTAAAACTACATAATAATTCACAATCTTTAATTAGGGGTCTAACATGGCATAAAATAATATTATAATCCCACACAATGAAGCTTTTAAATCTTACTTACTCCTTATACTCCTTATATACAGAGAAGGTGGTCTTGTAGAATATCCTTATTATTGGGAAGTTCCAGACAGTTGTACTTGCTTGCTCTCTCCAAAATGGTGGGGCCCAAATACATTTCCTCTTGATGTTGAAATTATATGTTTCCAATTTGAGTGCCTTGTTTTTAGTTTCTTCTTTGTTGTGTTTGTTTGTTTTAAATTAAGGAGTCCAAAGGGTAGTTGTTGGGTCTCCCCTTTGCTTTATACAGAGAAAGTGGTGTTATTCAACACCCTCGTCTTTGTGGTCAAGTTTAGTTCATTTCCTCTTTTGTTAGATGAAAATGGTCTGTGTCTGTGTGGGACAGTCATCCAGAAGGAACTTGAAGTGGACTTTGAAGGGAACTGGTTCAGCAAATGTGGTAGATGTTTGAATGGAGCAGGTATTATTGTCTGCAATGAAGGGTCCCAAAAGTAGATATTGGGTGCTTATTCTTTATATACTCACGAAGGTGGTCTCATAAAATGTGCTTCTTATGCGGGTCGAACATCACATCGTCCCTGTCCAGGATGTGTACATCCCCATCATTGAAAAAGTGCCCATTGGACTGTAGTTGTAAATAGACTGGCCTGACGAGGTAGCTCTACTTCAGGGATGGCCAACCCGCGGCTCTCGAGCCGCACGCGGCTCTTTGCCTGGTTTCATGCGGCTCTTACGTTCATATCAAAGTTTGCGTTTGTGGGGTTTTTTTTTTTTAATGTTGTTGTTTTAAAATGTGCGCGTTCGCTTCGCTTGAGTTCAATACGGTGTTTTCATCAAATGCACATGTGTGTGAGATGAAAATACCGCAAAGTTTCCCAGTAGGAGCAAGTTCGCCCTTAAAATGGCAGGAAAAAAATGCACAGCAAAAAGAAAATATGAAGATGAACACAGGACGTTTTTAACAGAGTGGGAGAGTTTATATTTTTTTGTTGAACGCAATGGTAAGCCATTCTGCCTTATATGTCAGACGTCATTAGCGCATTTCAAAGCTTCAAATCTTCAGCGCCACTTCAGCTCACTCCATGCTAACATCGACCAGGAATTTACAAAAGGGACTGAACTTTGCAAGCACGAGTTGGCCACTTTGAAAAGTCAGGCAGAAAGGCAGATACAGTTTTTCCAAAAATTTACGAAGCGGTCAGATCTGTTCTGACTGACACACATGTGAAAGAATTGCTTCGAGTGACAACAACGGAATACAAGCCAGATTTAAAGAGGATTGTTCAAGGCAAGGAATGCCAGAAGTCCCACTAAACAACATGCATTGTAAAAGTAAATGCTATTGTAGATTATTATATTTTTGTTTGTGGACTTGGTTGAACTGAGAGTTTGTGTGTGTGAGACAGTGGACACAATGTTCATTGTTGAAAATGACTGGCCTGTGGTTTTAGTACTGTAGGAGTCCATTTCTGTCATTATCATGTTGGTGTGTGACATTTACAATGAATCTGGCTGAGCAGAGATGTGTGTATTTTGTGTGTGTGTGTGTGTGAGTGTGTGAGAGAGAGAGAGAGAGAGAGAGAGAGAGAGGGGGGGGGGAAAGGATGGGTGATGTTCATGTGTGCCCATGCGTATGATGTGGCTCTTTGCGGTAACACAGTAAAAAAAAAGTGGCTCTTGGTCTCTGACTGGTTGGCCACCCCTGCTCTACTTTGTTGTGCCATCTGCTTTGCCAGATGTCATTTGGTTTCCCTGATTTATAAATCCTGGCAATCCTCCATGCACTTAACAGTGTACACTATATTACGCTGTTTGTGTTGGGGGACCTGGCCTCTGTGTCTGTGAGGATAGTATCCGCACTATGTTGAAGCATCCTGATGACACCCAGTTTATGATCCAGTGGATAATGAGAGTCAAACCTTAAATACTGATGCGTATGCGTAGGTTTACGGTACACATCAGTTTTTAATTGTCCCCCATTACTGATGGAAATTTCACAGTATGAGAAGGTTAACCTGCCACTCTTATATCCTCCCTGGTGAATTTGATGTGTTGGTCCATCGAGTTAATGTAATCCGTGAATTGTGGTACGTCCTGAGATTTAATTTTCACCCAGGTGTCATCCACCAATGACTTGGTGGTGTTCCAGGGTAGGATAGGAAAGCCCACTTCCTCCATGTACAAATTGGCTATGATGGATTAAACTGGGTAACCCATGGCACACTCATGTTTCTGCCTGTATGTGAATGTGAAACAGGTAGAATTAAGACAAAGTTCTGAAAGCAAGCACACTTGGACGATGCTGAGAGTGGTCCTGTTGCTGAGGTTGGGGTCCTTCTGTAATCTCTTATGAACTACCTCCAATGCTTCCGTGACGGAGATGCAACTGAAGAGAGATGTAACATTGTACGAGATCATGGTTTCAAGGAACTGAGCTCCCATCCCATTGTTCCTTCATTGGTCCTAGTTTCAGTCAATATGCAAATGTACTGTTTATAAGGTTGGGGAAACCTGCAGTCAGTTGAGACTGAAGAAGTCACCTGGATGAGTGATGAAATGTTTCTCACACTGAATACACTACATCCAGATGGACAGAATCAAGTTTCGGGGATTTACTTACCTGAATTTTTGAGCATGCATCAAGACATACACCACTTAAGGTAAAATCATGCTAAAAACTTTCTCTGTATAAGTACTTAGTGTTCAGGACTTAAAAACACTGAGACTGAACTCAAGACATGTAACCTTAACAATTGCGACTGGATGAATGAAACAGAGACAAAGAATTTAAAAAATAAAGAAGATCTATGGACTTGTGTTTATGAAGAGTACATAGCAAAATATAAAAAACAGATTTAACAAAACTTTAATTTCTGTATTTTTGTTCATAATCATTGGTATCTGGAGCAGGTAACTAGTACTTCAGAAATATGGCCTTCTATGTAAGCATTGGGTCAAAAATAAATCTTCGTATTAAGATGCTTGGTCATTCCAAGCACAATAATGGAATGTTGGGTGTTCTCATTTGACCCAACATTTTTTATTTCTTCAAATCTTTCTGAGCTATTGGTTGTACTAAGTTGTTTGCTTCAACAAACATTCAACTACATTACCCCTTATATTCATAAGTCAGTTCTGTACAGAGATGTTTGGCTTCATATTAGGATAACAGATGCCATGAACCACCAGTACCCTCGAAGATCTGGAAGAGACCTTTGGGGAAATGTTGGGTGTAGGAGGCAGAGAACACAAGTTATGAGAGAAAAAAGGGTGCTACTTGAGGACCCATAATGCACTGCAAAGATAGACTTAGTGGATTTAACCCTTAGATGCACAACCTAACAATACCTACACTCTTCCACGAGTGGCGTCAAAAATAGACCACAAATAGAAACAATGCATTTTGCTATAAACTTGGATGTTATTCTTCAAAATCTTTAAAATGAAGAGTTGCAATATTTTCATATTTGAGGTATTCCTCATAAAACATGTTTGTGACATGAGGCCCTTTGCATTTTTATTTATTTTTTCATTAATTTTAAGAAATTGCAGTTTTTGTATCACTTGTATCACTTTTGTATGCTTGCTCTCCATATACTGCAGAAGCTGGGTCTTCCCTCTGAAAGGCACAAGTTGTTCATCCACTGTAACACAATCACTGAGGATGAATTTCTGCCTGCAGTTGACCAGGAACAGGCCCCATATGTAGCGGAAAGCTGCCATGTGGTTTGTTTTCAGACTGTAGGCTCTGGTCCTGTCATCAAAGTGAAAGAAATATTGAATATCTTTAAATCTTTGAATTGACATAGTGGCCTTGTACAATGGGTTATGCAGAGGACGCCCAAAAAAACACACCAACTGGTACATCCCAGTTCTTCTCACTTCCTGCAAGAATGGTCAATCAAATGAAGGCCACAAGCTTATGTTTGGTTAAATTATTCCACTCTTTCCCCCAGTCTGTGGCTACTCTATATAGTCTGGGTCCTCTGTATCTTACATGTCAGATTCTGAGTCAATGCCTCCAATGGGCTCTTCATCCCATCCGTCCTGGATCATTTGTAGGGCAAGGTCCACAGGGATCCTAGCTGGCCTCATAGCAGCCATGCTACTTTAAATATTAAAAAAAAAAAAAAAAACAATCAGAAAGGACAATGTTTGAAATGCACAGGAAACTATAAACAGGGCTGCACATAAATGGTCCGCAGGTGCACATTTGCTGTCAAAATAAAAGACTCGTACCAGATAAGAAGTTGGAACACTTGTTTGCATACATTAGATATTGTGGAGGAGGACAGACATTTGTTCAGAACTCTTAAAGATGTCGAAGAAGCAAGCTCCGTAAGCAATTACTTTGGTGTTCCTCCACCGTAAAAAAGCGCGTATTCTCTGAATTTCCGGGAATACTTTTATTTTGTTAAAATCAAAAGGTCGTCCCTTTGTTTACCTTTAGTCTCTTAATATTTTCAGCACCCCGCGTCCATCGTTGGCAGCTTCTCTCATCAAAAGCGATAAACTCTTATCACCCAGGAACTGTATTAACTCTGCGTAGGCCTGGGCCTTCTTATCTTTATCATCTTCATCTTCGTCATCACTCTCCAATATTGTGGCTTTTAGACCTTGTAGTCTAAGATGTACCCAAAATTTTGTCTCCCACAGTTCATAATTCTTCTCACTTGTCAAAAATTAACCTCGCCCATCAGCCACTGGGTTTATTTGCACGCTTGACAAATGAGGGAATACGTAATAACTAACTCAACATTAACCCTTTCAATTTATGGACCTGATCATGTTTCCTTACCAATGACTTTTGTCCTTTTAGAAACTGGTTTAGCTCAGCGTGATGAGCAGGTGACCATATGCTGCATGGCTTATTATATAAAAATGAATAAAAGGTTTTGTCCATACACACAAGGGAGTTAAATGGAGATATCAGGTTCAATACTGACATTTAGGTGTGAACCAGCATCTCCATATAGTCAAGCCCTGTGACCCACCATCACAATACAGATCTTATAGACCATGAGAATAAGAGATTTGTAAAGAAATGTTGGGTCTCAAATTGAGATTTTGCGTTTAACCCAACATCTCATCATTGAACCCAATTTCTCAATACAAGACCCTGTTGTTGGGTCATATCCAACATGATTTTGGTGTGTTGTGATCATAACACCCAACATGTCTTTACTGCACTTGGAATGTTGGGTCATTCTATCCATATCCTAAATTCAAATGTTTTTCACCCAATACTTATGTACACTCAACAAAAATATAAACGCAACACCTTTGTTACTGCTCCCATTCCCCATGGGATGGACGTAGAGACCTAAAATTCATTCCAGATACACAATATAATCATCCCTCCCAAACAGTGGTCACAAATCAGTCCAAATGTGTGGTAGTGGGCACATCTGCCATATTGAGATAATCCATCCCACCTCACAGGTGTGCCACATCAGGATGCTGATCTGACATCATGAGTAGTGCACAGGTGTACCTCAGACTGCCCACAACAAAAGGCCACCCTGGAATGTGCAGTTTTGTCTCACAGCAAAATGCCACAGATGCCACAAGCAATGAGGGAGCGTGCAATTGGCATGCTGACAGCAGGAATGTCAACCAGATCTGTCGCCCGTGCATTGAATGTTCATTTCTCAACCATAAGCCGTCTCCACAGGCGTTTCAGAGAATATGGCAGCACATCCAACCGGCCTCACAACCGCAGACCTCGTGTAACCACACCAGCCCAGGACCTCCACATCCAGCAGGTTCACCTCCAAGATCGTCTGAGACCAGCCACCCAGACAGCTGCTGGAACAATTGGTTTGCACAACCAAACAATTTCTGCACAAACTGTCAGAAACCGTCTCAGGGACGCTCAACTGCATGCCCGTCGTCCTCATCGGGGTCTTGACCTGACTCCAGCTCGTCGCCGTAACAGACTTGTGTGGGCAAATGCTCACATTCGATGGCGTCTGGCACGTTGGAGAGGTGTGCGCTTCACGGATGAATCATGGTTCACATTGTTCAGGGCAGATGGCAGCTGAGAATGTCCCAGTTCTTGCATGGCCAGCATACTCACCGGACATGTCACCCATTGAGCATGTTCGGGATGTGCTTGACCGGCGTATACGACAGCGTGTACCAGTTCCCACGAATATCCAACAACCTCGCACAGCCATTGAAGTGGAGTGGACCAACATTCCACAGGCCACAATTGACAATCTGATAGACTCCATGCGACGATGTGTTGCACTGCATGAGGCAAATGGTGGTCACACCAGATACTGACCGGTTCTGGGTCCCCAGACCCCCAATAGCGCAAAAAACTGCACATTCCAGGGTGGCCTTTTTTTGTGGGCAGTCTGAGGTACACCTGTGCACTACTCATGGTGTCAGATCAGCATCCTGATGTGGCACACCTGTGAGGTGGGATGGATTATCTCAATATGGCAGATGTGCCCACTACCACACATTTGGACTGATTTGTGACCACTGTTTGGGAGGGATGGTTATATTGTGTATCTGGAATGCATTTTAGGTCTCTACGTCCATCCGATGGGGAATGGGAGCAGTAACAAAGGTGTTGCGTTTATATTTTTGTTGAGTGTATTTCCTAAAGAACTAGTTACGGTATGTATTTCTTACATTCACTGGAATTATTTCCAATATTTCCTGTGCTGGAGAGAAGCGGAAAAAAAAACCTGCTATCGCTTCGTCAACAAGCCGGCGAAGCTGTTGTTGTCACTACCTGGAGGACGTGTGGACATGAAGACGGCATAACATCTGGTCTGACGCTGCCTTCAGGTGCTTTTCAAACAGTGTGAAATCAAAAGTTGAAACGCCTTCCCATTTTAATTTAGCTCTGACGTCAAAAAAAGAAAAGACTGTTTGCTCCTGACGCTGCCCTCCACATAACCTTAAATACTTTCCTTAAATAAGTTCCCCCAGGGATCAATAAAGTATTCTGATTCTGATTCTGATAACCTGTTGTCTGAAATGTGAGCCCTGGCTTTCATTTTCAAATACACCTTTTAATATATATGAAATCTATTATGAGTTAATGGTAAGGTTCTTACAGTCACTGGTACAGTATCCTGATCCTAACACAAAAGCACCCCGGTTATCAATTTTGGCCTTTGAAAAGGAAAATGAGATAAATAACTTATAAAATTCAAGAAAACAAACAATAACAATTCATGAAAAGCAACTTAGCTGTTTAGTTGATGCTTTATCTGACACGTATTGCAACTGATTATCAGCATATCAGCGGGTCAAACACAATGACTACAGAAAACTACAATCACTGATCAAACACATTTCCAGAGAAAATCCCCAAGATTCATTTTTGACTATGTTAAATTCTACTTGCCATGTTAGTTTAAAGGAGCCATAAACTAAATATTCCACCACAAAATATATTATATTTCTCAGTGATGAGCTTTTCTTTCAATAAAACTTCCAATATATGACAGATTTAAAATATAGACACAGAAAATTTTTGGTAAGTTTTATCTACAGGGATCCCACTGAAAGAGACATAGAACTATTATATTATTCCCTCTTTGTGCCCAGCAGAGGACAATGCAAGCTTAAGCTGACTACCAGTGCAAATTACCCACATGCTCAAATATTCAGCATTAAATTAATAATATAGTTTTCATTCTAGACTGACAATCAAATCATTGAAAACAAGACAAAGATTATGAGACAAATAGAAACTCTTTATTCAAAACATGAACTTTTTGTTCCAAAAAATATATTTTAACAAAACCAAACACAGTAACAACCAATGACAAATGGCCTCAGACTGAAAATATGGAAATCAAAGTAAAAGATTGATAAAAGAAAGAAACAAATGAAGCATATATAAAGCTTGATACACTCGTTCTTTTTAATGTACACTACTGGATGAATGGTTGAAAAAGTAAAGTATGTTAAAAAAAGGTAATACCTGTACTATAATATATGACTTTTTTTAAGCTTGCTTCTCGAAACAATAATGAAAATTTCTCTTTTCTTTCTCAAAAAAAAGTGGAAATGCTTTTAAATTACCAAAAGGAAAATATGGTGAAATTAACAGCTGAAACATACTGTCTCTTATTTTTTGTCAGCTGTTTTCAAACACAACTTCTAAAAAAATCATCAGAATTAGACCAGGACATTGTTGTTTTAACTTACATAAAACAGACAGCAGGACATTCCAGTCAGCTGCATTTAGACTACCGGACAAACTCCCTGTGGTCGTGAGGAGGGCACTGCCTGACTATAGTGTGCAGGAGGCAGGAAACAGGATGATCACTCATTAACTGAACTCAGCAGAATATTCACTTCTCTATTCTTGATTTTTCACAATTAAACATCATGCATTTTTTACGAGAGAACTGGCATGTTAAAGACAATATCTAATGATTCATACGGTTTAGGGCTGCAGTACATAGGTGAAAAGAGCCTTTTTGTTGCTTGTGGGAAAACGATCTACACTAAAAAGAAACTGAAGAACAATTTTGAATATTCATGAGCAAAATTATTCAAATCTTTAACTGTGGATGGCAATGAAAAAAAACTTAAATTCTGTAACATAAAGGGTTGCTCAGTTTGAATGAAGCTGCTTTTAGATGGTTTAAGTAAGGCACTTTCAATTGCAGCATTAAAGTCTCTTAAACAAGGTAAACAGAAACAGGGTACCAAAATCTTAGCGCAAAAGGTATTCAAGATATTATTTCTGATACTTTCCCGCGCTCTATTTTCTTGCTATACAAAGCTTATTTACTGAACTGAGCTAAATAGCTAAGCTGTTTTAGATATTCGTGTTTCAAATCCACTCTGAACCCTTTTTGACTCCATATTTGCTGCTACTGCTGGTGCCGCTGCTACCTCTGTCTGTATATGCCCTGCTGGAGGCATGTCTGTTGGTCTGCTGGTGTTTACGTTCACGGTGGGGCGTGCTGCGGTTGTTAGTGTGGCTCTGCAGCTGGATGTAGGTCTGATTATCACCCTCCAGGATTTTCTGAGGTCTACCACTGTCCTTATGAACAGCCCTGGGTGCATTTCCCTTCCCAGCTCTGCACTGGTTTTCATCATTAATGCCGTTCTGTTGACGCTCCTCTTGGGGAATGTTCACGTGATTCTGCTGACATGCCAGCTTGGCATTAGTTAGATCAGTGATGGGTAGTGGTTGGTTGTGGTTCCCTTTACCTACCAGAGGAGGTTTGATGGCGATGTTGTACCCAGGTGGAGGCGCTGGTGCATTCCAAGAAAATGGGTCACTCAATCTCACCTTGTTAAGACGGCCTTGTCCTCTTGCCAGCCCGTAGAGCTCCTCATTGGGGAGCTTCGTCGAGTGTATTATCTTACACATGGTACCTATGCCCAGGTGAAGCATCTCCCATATATTGAGTGTTAGACAGAGCAGGGAGACTGTGTACATGATGAGGAGAAAGATTGTCTTCTCAGTTGGTCGCGACACAAAGCAGTCCACCTTATAAGGACAGGGCTGCTCTTCGCATACGTAGATGGCAGGAACGGACCAGCCATAGAGGGTGTACTGACCATAGAGGAAAGCAACCTCCAGCAAGGAGCGCAACAGGAGTTGGAAGATGTAAAGGCGCATCAATCCATCCTCTTTGATACGATGACGCCCATCATGGCGTACTTTGGCTTTTACTTTTCTATCACAGCTGCCTCCCTTTTCTGCTTCACAATCGTCGTTCTCCACCTCTGCCACTTCATAGATCATCGGGTCTTCCTCGTCGTCATCCTCAGCCTCTTCAATGCCCCTGTGCTGCTTTCTGCCTGCAAGATAGTGCTTCTTGGGTTTCTTCTGGGAAAATCCATTCACTCCCCCACTTTCTGCCTTCTCCTCTGCCTGAGCAATTTTGTTGACAGCGTAGCCCAGGTACATAACTGAAGGGGTGGCCACCAGGATAATTTGAAAGACCCAGAAGCGGACGTGTGAGAGTGGAGCGAAGGCGTCGTAGCATACGTTCTCACAGCCTGGCTGGGCTGTGTTGCAGACAAAACTGCTTCGTTCATCGTGGTAGATTGACTCTCCTCCTACGGCTGTTAGCACAATGCGGAAAACAATGAGAGCAGTGAGCCAGATCTTGCCCACAAATGTAAAATGGTTGTGGATTTCTTCCAGCAGGTGAGTCAGAAAACTCCAGCTCATGGTAGTGGTGGAGAAACTACAGCAAGAGGCAACATACCCATCCTCTTACTCCCTGTGGAGAGAACAGAAAGCTTTGGGTCATGCATGCAAACTTAAAAGGCAAATATCTACATTGATTTATTGAACACTGAGGTGGTTATGTCATCTCTTTTCGAGCTGCCAAGGGTAACAAATGAAGTCAGAGACAAAATAAGAAACTAAAGGTTTACTCCCTCCAGGATTCGCTGCTTCTACCATAACCGAGTATGGCTGCCCCCATTCCCCTGCTGGCCTGTGCTCCAGTTTGTCTCTTTTGCTCCCTTTTTAATCCTTCTCCCTGTCTTTTCTATGTCCTAAACTAAAAAGGAACATCATTACTTCTACTTCTATCAAACATGGTTTAGGGAGTGATGGCACACTGTCTTCTCACATGTCAGATTTATCGGTTGGTTAACATGGCATTTTTCATTAGTGCTACAGGTCACATGAAAAGCCATTACAGGGATCTTCTAAAGGGAGGTGGAATTGCTCAGAAAATTAAACATTGTGCATGCTATATATATATATATTACACTTTGGCCTGAATAAGACCGCAAAGGTTCATTACACATTCCTTATAACCTTTACTGCAATTTAGCTTATTGTTCTATTTGAAAACATAGAGTCAACCATGGTGCTGCTGACATAATACAACCAAAATATGTGCATTAAAGATATAATGAGCTTCCTGAAACAAAAATAGCGAACAAAAAAGTTCCAAAACTTTGTATAATGCAAGCAAATTTGTTTAACTCATTGATGTACATCCACCCGAAGGACAAATGGATACTCTGAGAAACGGGACTTGACACATATGTTCTTGACATGCCCTCTAGGATTACAAATGTACATATTATTTTCAACTTGAAGATTCTTCTTGCCAGAATCTGATAATACAGAGTAGGGCTGGGCTATATCATACCGTTCACGGTAATACCGGTGTAATGTTGGGCAACGATAAGAAAATGAAATATCGCGATAGAATATGTGTAAAACGCGCATGCGCAGTGCCTTTGTTTACATACGCTCATGGTGGCAACGCAGAATGAGAAGAGCGAAAGTGGATCATTGAATAAAACAGATGAACCAGAACTGGTTTGCAAAAATGCTGGAATTTCAGTGGTGTGGAACTGGTTTAGCTTTCGTCCGTCAGATACACAACAAAGCACTATTTTTGGTAGAGCATGCTAGCAGGCTGTCGTTATTACTGTGTTGTTTGGGAAATACGGCACACTTAAAATCAATCCTTTGATTTTTCTGAAATTCGACAGAGCCCCTTATAATCCCGTGTGCCTTATGTATGAATTCTGGTTACTGACCTCGAAACGATTTTATGTACACGGCGCTCGAAAATCTGTCAAATGTTTCAGTACGACTTTGCTAAGCTACGAAGCCGCACCGCTTGATGGATTTTCGGAGCATTACGGCTATCGTAGGCAGGAGCCTGGCGGAGTGATACGTACTGTGCTTCAACATAATGTTACCGTATTGTGTGTGTATAACCTGTTTTTAAGTTTTGTGGATATTATACATGGTTATGCTGAGGATATGTCGGCCAGTTTCCACTGGAAATGCCTTTTGGTTAAACTGTCAGCAAAGAATTTGCACTGTTAAACTTTTATGTAACTTTAATGCACATTAAAAACAGCTGCTTGTTTAAGTGAAAATACATTGATGGTGTTTTTTTGCACTAATAAAGTTGAAGAGTTGTAAAGTATTTTGTCTAGTGTCAGTTATATTGTCAGTTATATCATTATCGCAAATTTTCAAATGTATATCGTGATAAATAGTTTTGGTCATATCGCCCTGCTCTAATGCCGAGTAGGAAAAAACATGATTTCTTACTCTTTCCATTTTTGTATATCTCTCAATTTTTCTCTTTTTCCTGACACACAGAATGAATAGCTCATCTTTTATTTTACATATAAAGACGCCACACACTCTTCTACTGTACTCACTCTGTGTTTTGTTTAGCGCCATTTGTTTGCACAGATGGGTATGAGCACTTAGCTCTTCTGCAGAATGCACACCTACCTCCTGATTCGAAATAAATCACAGGCAAGTACTTTGTCTTTCCTATACATGGTAATCAAATAGTGTATTTCTTCACAATAACAACACTTTCATCCTTCAATGATAGCTGTGCCTTGTAGCTCATGTCCAAACACATCCTCAGTATTAGTACACAAAGGGAAGAGTAATGAAGGAGATGGAACGCCAAAGTGTAATTGCCATCGTAATTTAAATTACACCTTAAAAATTAAAAGCCATTCAACGTTGATTTGTTAATTTACAACAATATACAATATATTTATTTGCCTATTATGGTAATGGATGCACTCTGCATTAAAGTCTGATTGATATATTGGCCATCTGATATTACTAGCTGCATGAAATATATAACACAATGCAGAAAAAGATGCATATAAAAATGCTGTTCTCACACAGAAAACTGTCATTCACCTGTTTGCTATTTAAGGTAGGACCTGACCTTCAGAATTCACCTGAGTGTTATCTAACTGTGGTATTCTTCATCTTGTCTCTTTGTAAGGCTCTGTGAACTGGCCGAAGACCTCTAATGTGCTTCTTTATGTGCTTAGGATGTCCCAGCGGAGTTCCGAGAGTGTTTGTTACCTTACCTTAGGAGATTCTGTTCGGGGATTTTGATTCACATATTGTACATATTGGACTCTTAAACCGAGCACTTCAAAAAGACTTTGTATATAGCACTATCTACACCAGCACTGTAAATAAACTCACCGCACTTTCATTCCTGAGTCCTGCATTTGACTCCGGCCAGACAAATCATGACAGCAGTGTGTGGATTACAGAGCAGTAAGTGCTGCTTAGTCAAGCAGGCATTCAAAGTAAGCAAAGTAGTTTTTTAAGTATGTGTTAGAAATGGGTAAAAACAGTCACTTATCATTTTCTTAAATCTAATTGCTACAAATTAATGTTGGCGTAAGTGCCGAGAATCAAGTATATGTGCATTAACCTTTTATCCCTAATCCAATGATAATTTACATTTAAGTTTAGCTGAAGTAAAGCCATTCATTGATGTTCAATAATGGCACCATTTTATCATATTAATGTAAGCTGTTGAAACCCAAATGTACTAAGCAGTACATATCAGCATGATATTGCAATTAAAAAAAATGTTTTGATGGGTGCAGAAAAAGAACACAGTCAGTTCATTTCAATGGTGATCAACAATTGGCCGAGAGTAGAACAAATTAATGAGCCAAAAACAGGCAGACCTGTTGCATGGGATTTTTGTAAGTCTGTGCTCACGGTAACTTGGTCACTTGTAACCCGGCTGCCTATGAAGATGAGAGTTATATCCCCGTACGCATCTTTTATAGAAATTTTTCTTGTCCCTCCATCCAATACTCCACGTCAAGTTCAGTTCAGTTCAGTTCTGCTACATTAATATACCAGTATTACTGAAGACCAGTGTGGCGGAGGAGTGGTGCAGTGAGCTCAACGGGGCGGTGCTGGTAAGAACAGCTGATGGCGATTTTGGACTGATGGTGGTTTTCCTTCCCTTTATATAGTGAGGCGGAGAGGAGCGGAGGAGAGGGAGCTGGGGAAACCGACCGCTGTCAAACGGTATTCAGCTGTCATTCTGTGGACACTCACAATAAACGTGCATCCAATGTTAACGACGTGTGTGTGGGTGTATCTGTGCCTAGCGTGTGTCACAAGTGGTGCCGAAACCCAGGAGCCTGCCGGTGTGGGGATGTCCGACCCGCAGGCTGCGCCGCCCGCCCAGCCTTTGCAGTTTCTGGCGCAGATGCTGGCGGAGATGGCGAAAATGAACCACGACCATGCGGCGGCCCAGCGGGCTCACCTGGCTGCGCTGCAGGAGCAGACGGACCGGCAGACTCAGGTTCTGGAGCGGCTGGTTGGCGCCGCTGCCCCGCCGAAGCCCCCACCGCTGTCGGTGGCGGTGCCCCGGATGGGGGACAGGGACGACCCCCAGGTTTTTCTGGAGACTTTTCGTGCCACGGCGGAGGCCTGCCAGTGGCCGCAGGTGGAGTGGGCTTCGCGTTTGCTTCCTCTGCTGTCGGGGGAGGCTCGGACGGCGGCCCTGAGTCTGCCGCCGGCTTCGAGGGGCAGCTTCCAGGACGTGAGCCGGGCGGTGGTGGACCGGTTGGGACTCACCGCTGAATATCATCGCCGGCAGTTCCGGGCCTGTCGGCTGGCCGTGGCGGATTGGCCGTTTGCTTGGGCCCGGAAGCTGCATGACGAGGCCGTATGCTGGCTGCAGCCGGGATCGTCAGAGGGCATAGTGCCCATAGTGCCGCTGTTATTAAAGTATAAGGGCAAAACGCATAGAGTAACGGCTGCGGTTAGCCCGCGCCTGTCGCATCCCCTAATTCTGGGTACGAATTGGCCGGGGTTTCATCATCTGTTGGGACAGTACGCGGGGGTGCGATCACGACCGCTAGTAGCATGTAATGTCTGATCGGCGCTCAGTGGTGACGCGGGGTCGTCCGACACTGACTCTGGGGAGGGGGAGACGGCGGGTCCTTCACAGGAAGCCCCGCTGGCTCCGGAAGTTCCCCCCACGGGTGATTTCCCACTGGAGCAGTCTCGTGACGACACCCTACGCTCAGCCTTTGACCAAGTGATTGAGATTGATGGTCACGTGGTGCGCCCTGAAGCCGTGCGGACCTACCCACACTTCATTGTAATGAAAGATAGGTTATATTGAGTGAGTCGTGACACTCGCACGGAGGTGACACACACCCAGCTGTTGGTGCCGCAGGGCCGCCGGGAAACGATTTTCCAGGCGGCTCATTATAACCCCATGGCAGGGCATATGAGATACGAAAAGACTCTGGAGCGAATAACGGCCCGATTTTATTGGCCGGGCATCCGAGCGGATGTGCGCCGCTGGTGCCCGTCCTGCCCGGACTGCCAACTTGTTAATCAGCCGGCCATACCAAAAGCTCCTTTGCGTCCGCTTCCACTCATAGAGGTCCCGTTCGAGCGCATTGGCATGGACCTCATCGGGCCGTTTCACCGGAGTGCACGTGGCTACCGCTTTGTGTTAGTCCTGGTGGATTACGCAACGCGGTACCTGGAAGCAGTCCCGCTGCGCACCATCTCTGCAAAGAGTGTAGCGCAGGCACTGTTTCAGGTCATCTCCCGAGTCGGAATCCCGAAAGAGATACTGACTGACCAGGGCACGTCGTTTATGTCTCGTACACTGCGGGAACTGTACGAATTACTGGGCATTAAATCTATTCGGACCAGCGTCTACCACCCTCAGACTGACGGGCTGGTGGAGCGGCTGAATAAGACTTTAAAGTCCATGATTCGGAAGTTCATTAACGAGGATGAACGCAATTGAGATCACTGGCTAGACCCTCTGTTATTCGCAGTGCGGGAGGTGCCCCAGGCCTCCACGGGATTTTCTCCCTTTGAACTGCTGTTCGGCAGGAGGCCACGTGGGGTGCTCGACCTGATTAAAGAAAGCTGGGAGGACGGTCCGAGCCCCGCCAAAAATGAGATTCAGTACGTGTTGGACCTGAGAGCAAAACTCCACACTTTGGGGAGGTTGTCACGGGAGAATTTGCTCCAGGCTCAGCAGCGTCAGCAACGCCTGTATGACAGAGGGGCTAGACTCAGGCAATTTTCACCGGGAGACAAAGTGCTTGTATTACTCCCTTCTTCCAGCTCAAAGTTGCTCGCCAAGTGGCAAGGACCCTTTGTGATCCCACGGCGAGCCGGGGACGTTGACTATGAGGTCACTCGGTCGGACAGGGGAGGGGCCACGCAGATCTATCACCTCAATCTCCTTAAAGCGTGGAGAGAGGTTGAAACCACTTCTCTGGTGAGCCTGGTTAAGGAGAGAGATGAGTTGGGGCCGGAGGTGCCAAATTCCATCATTCCCGCCTCCCTCCCTTGTGATGACCATCTCACACAGGCCCAGAGAGCGGACGTTGTCGCGTTACAACAGCGTTTTGCTGACGTGTTCTCCGGCCGGACGTCTCTCATTGAGCATCATTTTGTAACGCAGCCTGGCGTGACGGTGCGTTCACGGCCCTACAGGCTTCCTGAGCATAAACGCCAAATCGTGCAGAGGGAATTGGCTGACATGCTGAGGATGGGAGTGATAGAAGAGTCGCACAGCGCCTGGTGTAGCCCCATCGTTCTGGTGGTGAAGAAGGATGGGTCTATACGGTTCTGTGTCGACTATCGCAAGGTGAATGAAGTGTCACGTTTTGATGCTTATCCCATGCCCCGGGTCGACGAGCTCCTGGATCGGCTGGGCACGGCCCATTTTTTCATGACACTGGATTTAACCAAGGGCTACTGGCAGATTCCCTTGTCTGCTGAGTCCAGGGAGAAAACGGCCTTCTCCACTCCGTACGGTTTGTACCAATTCGTTACGCTTCCGTTCGGCTTGTTCGGGACCCCTGCCACCTTCCAATGTCTCATGGACCGGGTGCTGCGCCCGCACGCTGCGTGTGCTGCTGCCTACTTGGATGACGTGATCATCCACAGCGACACCTGGGCGGAGCATGTGCAGCGGGTGGCCGCGGTCCTGGGGTCCCTGAGGGAGGCGGGGCTCACGGCCAACCCGAAGAAGTGTGCAGTTGGACGGAGGGAGGTGCAGTATCTGGGGTACCACTTGGGGGGCGGGCAGGTGCGTCCACAGGTGGAGAAGACGGCGGCTATCGCATCCTGCCCGCGCCCTAAGACCAAAAAGGAGGTGAGACTGTTTTTGGGGCTGGCGGGTTACTATCGCCGGTTCGTGCCAGGGTTTGCACAGCTGACCAGCCCCTTAACCGATCTTACCCGGAAGGGTGCTCCAGATCTGGTTCAGTGGACGGGGCCGTGCCAGGCGGCGTTTGTGCAGGTGAAAAAGGCTCTCTGTGGGGAGCCGCTGCTTCACACTCCTGACTTTTCCCTCCCTTTTGTTCTGCAGACCGACGCCTCGAACAGAGGGCTGGGGGCCGTTTTGTCCCAGCAGGTGAGGGGGGCCGACCGTCCCGTTCTTTACATCAGCCGGAAGCTGGCGGAGCGCGAAAGACGTTACAGCACCGTGGAGAAGGAGTGCTTGGCTATCCGGTGGGCGGTCGACTCCCTTCGCTATTACCTCCTGGGGCGCTCATTCACCCTCTGCTTGGACCACGCCCCGCTACAGTGGCTTCATCGCATGAAGGATGCCAACGCCCGGATCACTCGGTGGTATCTGGCTTTGCAGCCTTTTAAGTTCAAGGTGGTCCATAGGCCGGGGGCGCAGATGGCGGTGGCCGATTTCCTCTCTCGCTCGCGAGGGGGGGGAGTAGGTTCGGCCGGTGGGCTTCCCGGCCTCAGTCGGGCGGTGGGGGTGTGTGGCGGAGGTGTGGTCCAGGGCGCGGCTGCAGGGGAGGAGTGGTGCAGTGAGCGCAACGGGGCGGTGCTGGTGGTTTTCCTTCCCTTTATATAGTGAGGCGGAGAGGAGCGGAGGAGAGGGAGCTGGGGAAACCGACCGCTGTCAAACGGTGTTCAGCTGTCATTCTGTGGACACTCACAATAAACGTGCATCCAATGTTAACGACGTGTGTGTGGGTGTATCTGTGCCTAGCGTGTGTCACAACCAGAAATATGTGGGATTCGGCTCCAAACTCAGCGAAGAGCTACAGGAGAGAGCCAAAATTTTGGCGCCGTGCTCACAGCTTTGAGTCATCTACAACCTTAGTAAATCCTGTTTGTGTGAGTCATTTAAACATTTTCCTCCTAAAATTTAATAAATATAAAATTTTATTTTCAATTAAATTAATTTGTTTTGTGTATATAGTGACAGCAATACAAACTTTGTCTTAAAGTGGTTTCTATCGTAAAGTAAAGAGCCTACAATATTAGAGAGAAAACACAATAGATCAGACAATCCTCTGTAAGGAAGAGATGTCTGGTTAAACCAGGCTCAGGGACGCCATCTAACTCCAGGACATGTGGGTAAAGAGAAGAAAAGGAGAAGAACACTTTTTTTCACTTGTGCAATACTCTACCTAACCCCAAAAAACCTCTAAGCCGAAGACACCCATCTGCTCAAATCTAGGGCTGCAGACGTCTAAAGTAAGTAAAGTTTTAAAGATCTAGACTTTTGTGGGGCAATCTTTGCATGTGATGTGCCTGACTTTAGAGGCTTCCTAAGAAGAGTTTGTATTCAAACAATCTAGCTCCCGCACTACTACTTGTAACTGTACATGACAAGAGGGACAGAGACATGACACGGGAACATGACTGAGGTTGTGCTGGAACTGCTGATATATGGAATAATTTATTTTGCCACGGTGAATAGAGCATTCATCAAAAAAGCAATTCTTTAAAGCAGGGGTCACCAACACGGTGCCCGCGGGCACCAGGTCGCCCGCAAGGACCACATGAGTCGCCCGCGTGCCTGTTCTAAAAATAGCTCACCATAACAACTTACCAGTAAGCTGCATCTATTTTCATTTTTTCTTGCTATTTTTTTTAATCACAATTGCATTGGTGTTAATTTGTTAGAGATAATATATATATATAAAAAATGTTTATTATTAAATATTAGATCATGATCTAATATTTAGTGCTAGCTGGTCTCCACGGAAACAGTTGCCGTGAAGACCAGCAAAGGCAAAGGTGAGGAGATGAGGAAAACATGGCTGAAAAAAGGAAGAAAACATATAATTTTCACAGTGAATGGGAGGAAGAGTTCTTTTTTACCACTGTGAAAGTTTCATGCGTGTGTCTCATTTGAGGGGCAACTGTGGCAACGGCAAAGCGGCACAACGTGGAGAGACATTTCCGAACGTGTCACACAAGCTACCATGCTAACTACCCAAAGGGCAGCACACTGCAAGCGGAAAAGGCCCGCGAATTAAAGGCAGGTTTGAGCAAACAGCAGTCTTTTTTCACGAGACCGGTGAAAAACTCTCAAAAAGCAACCGAAGCCTCATTTAGAGCTTCACATTTCATGATTAAGAAAAAGAAGGCATTTTTAGACGGGGAGGTTTTCAAAGAAGCAATGATGATAATTGCAAAAACTGTGCTTAAAGACGAGAAATATGGAAACGATGTAATCTCCACTCTCTCTGATGTCCAGCTGGGGGCAACTACAATTGTTAGAAGAGTGTCGGCTATGTCCGGGAACTTGGCGGATCAGTTGGATCAGGATCTGGCAAAGTGCAGTTGGTTTAGCATCCAGTGTGACGAGTCCGTCGACAGCAGCAGTACAGCACAGCTGATGGTCTTTATCCGGATGGTAT
This sequence comes from Rhamphochromis longiceps, assembly GCF_057381845.1. Taxonomy (NCBI): domain Eukaryota; kingdom Metazoa; phylum Chordata; class Actinopteri; order Cichliformes; family Cichlidae; genus Rhamphochromis; species Rhamphochromis longiceps. Next base: position 5,118,046 of record NC_140564.1, read on the forward strand.
TTGATGGTTTCTCCACAAAAGAAGAACTTCTGACACTACTGCCGCTAAAGACAACTACGAAGGGAGTTGACATCTATAACGCGGTGAAGGAGTTTTTCGCGAAGAAAAAGGTACCGTTGGAAAAGCTGGTATCAGTGACTACCGACGGGGCTCCTGCTATGATGGGCCGACATACGGGATTCATCGCTCACTGTAAAGGTGACACAGAGTTCCCAAACTTCATGCATTACCACTGCATCATTCACCAGCAGGCGTTATGTGCAAAGGTGATCGGCTTCGAGCACGTCATGACTCCCGTCGTGAAAATCATAAACAGCATCCGCTCCAGAGCTAAACAGCACAGAACATTCAAGGTGCTATTGGAGGAGCTGTCAGCTGAATATGGTGACCTGCTACTACATACGGAAATCCGATGGCTCAGCAGGGGACGGATTTTGCTTCGTTTTTTGTCACTTTTGGGTGAAATCAAGGAGTTCATGCAATCCAAAGGGGAAGACACATCTCTGCTGGAGGACACTGAGTGGACACTTGACCTTGCGTTTTTAACAGACATTACTAGGAAACTGAACCATTTGAACTGTGAGCTGCAAGGCAAAGGTAAGACTGTTGCTGACATGATAAGTGCTTTAAATGGATTTAAAGCCCAGATGAACATTTTCTCTGTGCATTTACAGAGAAAAAAGGTGCTGCACTTTCCCTCTGTGCAGATGGTGCTGAAAGACAATGCTTCTGCATCTGAGACTTTTGACAAAGTTGCAGAAAAGTACACTCAAGTCATAAACCGACTTGGTCAAGAGTTTGAGAACAGGTTTAGTGACCTTGATCAGCTTGAGCCATGTGTCTCATTTGTTTCCAATCCTTTCATGAATGTGGACACAACATGCATTGCTGAGCAACTAAGTTCAATGTTCAGCTTGGATGCTGGACAGGTGGAAATCGAAATTGTAACATTGCAAAATGACGTCCACCTCATAGCCTATCTGGGCGCACCAAACTTTTGGTGCCTTGTTGACACAGAAAAGTACAGTGGTGTGTGCACAGCAGCTATGAAGGTTGCCAGCCTGTTTGGTTCAACCTATCTTTGTGAATCAGCCTTTTCTGACATGAACTTCATCAAGAACAAACACAGAACACGCCTCTCTGATGCACATCTGCAAGACTCACTCAGAGTTGCAGTGTCAAGTTATACCCCAGATTACAACACACTGGTGAACAGCCTGCAATGCCAGGTTTCCCACTAACAGACAAAGAAAGCCATATTAGATGTTCTCAGTGGCAACATTACAGTGTCATGTCAAAGTTGAATTTAATTATTGAAAAACAAATGTGTTTGTTAAGTGTAACATGTGACAATTTGCTTTAAAATGCTGCCAATTTGGTGAAAAGTTCTGTAAAATTTGAAAGTTGATTTTTTGTATGTTACATACATACAAAAATAATGTATGTAACAGTGCATGATTTGTTAAAATTTGTTAGTGGTAAGTGAAGATGTTGTAGAAGTGATCACTTCAAAATGTAAATACTTGCAGAGATATATAGAAATAAAGCGTTGCATATTGATATTTATGTTTCCTACCTTGTTTCCTACTTGCATTCTTTATAATTATGGTGAAAAATAATTAACATAATTAGTGTCCGTACATAAATGAATATCATTAATTATTAATGATAACACATAATTAAGTTAAACTGAGGAAATTTGTTATTTGAGAAGTGTGTGTCAAACTGGTAGCCCTTCACATTAATCGGTACCCAAGAAGTAGCTCTCACTTTCAAAAAGGTTGGTGACCCCTGCTTTAAAGCTTTCTTTACTTGGTTCATTTATGTCACAAGAAAATAAATTACAAAAAAATAAATAAATCAAAAGACAAATCAAATGGGTTAAGGCACTATATCTTTCATCTGTAATCTTCCGGACACCACGGTGCAAGTGACCCAGTAGCACAGTATCAACACTACCCAAACACGAACCTTACTGACGGCCTGAAACTGGGACAATCCTTCACGTTGCTCATTTTTTAACTCATGATCAGCCAGGACACGCATGCAGTGTACAGCAAATTTAAACATAAAAACAACAATCTAATGTAATTAATGTGGGCACACGGTAGTTTTAACTGATCTTCTTGACTCAAAGCAAAGAATGAAGCAAAAATAACTCAAAATATTCTGAATATTTTAAGCTTGAGAGTTCCGTTTTGATGAGAAGTTCCCAATATTATTTGCATTTTGCATCAAATCCATGTGTTTTTCTGCACTAAATCAAACACTCAAGGACAATAGACATTTCAGTATATTACATGATCAAAATCACAAGGAAAACTGTAGATTCTTGTCAAACAGAGTAATATGGACTCAGTGCCGCTTCAACACAGACTCATTATGCTTACTTGTATCACAGCCCTAATCTGAACAGAGAACCTGGGTCTTTATATTTAAGCTTTATTCCCACGGGTCTTGATAAAAAGTTCATCAGCAAAAGATTTTTAAGGAGCAGGGAGATAGTGAAGCACGTTATCCACTGCTGGATAAGCATCCACGGTCCACCACGCAGACTATTCAGTGACAATGGCGGTGAATTTAATAATGAAGAAATAAGAAGCATGGCGGAGAAATTTAACATTGAGGTTAAAACCACTACAGGGTATAGTCCATGGAGCAATGGCTTGCTTGAAAGGCACAATCAAATCCTTACTGAAATGTTACTGAAGGTAAAGAGAGACAATGAGTGTGACTGGAAAACTGCTCCGGACTGGGCTTTGATGGCAAAGAACTGTATACACAATGTACATGGCTACAGTCCCTATCAACTTGTCTTTGGACAAAATCCAAATCTTCAGTCCTTACTGACAGACCCCCAGCTTTGGAAACTGAAGTGCAGGGCTGTGCAGAGAGGTTTAAAGGGGCGGGTGCTCAAAGTTAAAAAGGGGCACATTGAGCCAGGCTGAATAACAACAACACACATTCATCAAGAATCTAATATGGGCAACAAGGCAAAGCAAATGTAGCTGATGCTTTACCTGATGGGTACAATGTTGCTGTTGAGGGGTTGCTGTGGATAGTGCTGGAGGGCAGGGCTGTGTTGATCTGAGACTGTAGACAGTAAAAAGTCCACAGGAGAGATGGTAGCTGATTAAACAAGTGTCATGAGATAATAACAAAATGCAAAGATTGGTGACAGCGCTTGGAACCATAAGGCAGTAAAAAACTGTGAGAAATAATTTAGGCTCTGCCTGTGAATCAGTCTTTGCTTCTCTTCTTCCTTCCATCCCATCATTTCATATATCACTCTCCACTTGCTGTCCATCTGAGAACAAGGCACAACTTGCTATTGCAATAAACTATAATTTAATTATCCACACCTAACTACTCTTGCACTTAATCTAAATGATGACAGAAAAATGTTATAGCCCTGCCTTTAGTAGCCTCACACAGCTCCTACTGTTTCCTCCTCATGTCCTTACCAGGCATGTCTGGACAATGTTATATCATGAGTAATATTTTTTTTTAAAAATCCATCTAAATAAAACACACACATGCACACACAGTGACATTTTAGACCTTCTTCAGAATACTGTATATACTATGGGCATCATGGTGCTGATCCAGAATCCTTACATTATTATTTATTACTAGAGCTACAATAATAAAGCAAAGAGGAGGGGGAAGTAATAAATATGAAATAATGTATTTATGATGATTCCATTTGTTTCACTATCCACTCTGTGCAGGGGCAAAGCTTATTACATTTTTAAACTGTAGAGATACAATCATTTTACTGCTGTAAAATCCAAATTTTGTCTTATTTAAAATATAAATCTAATATAACCTGCTTCTTAATGTATGTTCTTTAAAATACAGCGTGTGTTTTTTAAAATATTATTATAATGCATAATTATGTGGACATGCATATTAGATAGTTTTTAGTGAAATATAATCCCTCCAGAAAGGCAGGAAAAGCCCTGTAACTTACTTTAAAACTAAATATGTTCCCTAAAACGGTGGACAGAGCTACAGACCCATGACAGCCTTACACAGGTAGCCAGCAGCTATGACCAGCACTACTTGTGCAGTTAATAAAAGGACAGGTAATGTTTGTCACGCTGTTGCACACACAGCACGCTCGTTTGTTTCAGTTCGTCAGTTGCAACAAGACAGCTTACCAACGTGTACGTAATAAGCTAATACTCCTGGGTGCTACACACTACAGTGTGCGCTGTACACCTACTTACTGGTTTTGTCGCATCAGTCTGTGTCTCTGAGTTAACTTGTGTTTGCGATCATTGGTTAATAGTGATCATGTGACTGATGCAAGCCAGATCCTTTTATTTAGCAAAACTGTGATTAATAGTTAAATATTATTGTTGAGGGGCACAGACGGGACTCCGCACGCACACACACATTAAAAAATATATATATATATTTTTTTAAAAAGTTGCCTCAACAAAATGGCACCTTGGGCACCCATCAGGAAAGGGGCGGGTGCTCAAGCCCCTCTAGCCCCCCCCTCTACACGTGCCTGCTGAAGTGAGTACATGGATAGCCCAGCACATTACAACGTTGCATGCCATGAGATGGTAAATTTATTATTTAGTATTTATATAGCGCTTTACTAGTCCCTAAGGACCCCAAAGCGCTTTACATATCCAGTCATCCACCCATTCACGCACACATTCACACACATTCACACACTGGTGATGGCAGCTACATTGTAGCCACACCAACAGAGGCGAGGCTGCCAAACACTGACGCCACCAGGCCCTCTGACCACCACCAGTAGGCAACGGATGAAGTGTCTTGCCCAAGGACCCAACGAGATGAGCTTTTACAGAAGCTGAATGCTCTGAGAGGATACGAAGGGCCCTTCGCAAACAGCTGCGATCCATTAATGACAAATATGAAATGGGGGACAAAGTCTATTACAAAAGGACGGACTGTCATGAGTGGAAAGGTCCAGGGGTGGTCATTGGCCAAGATGGTGTAATAATATTTGTCAGGCATGGAGGAACCTATGTCAGAGTACACCAGTCTAGGCTCAGAAAAGTGGATGAACCACAATTGAACATGGAAGAAACTGAAGAGGAAAATCAGAGTAAAACAGATGAAAATCTTTTAAAGACCCCAGCAGCAGTACTTGGTGAGGAACACGATTTTGAAAATGAAAATGGGGAGATGGCACCAACTAACGATGAACCACTTGGCAGTACAGAAAATGAACTGCTCGGTACTGCAGAAAACAGCGAGTCCTCTGATCCAATACAACCTGGAGAAAAAGATCCCACACTGTCTCACTCAATCACAGATATAGAAGGATCAAAACTTAAAGTTGGACAAATAATTAAATACACAGACAAAGAAACAGGTCAAACATATGCTGGAAAAATAATCAGTCGAGCAGGAAAAGCCACTGGGAAAAACAGAAAGTGGTACAACATGGAGTACAGTGAGCCAGAGGAAATTGCTGGATCCATGGGTTCCATTAATGTGGAGCAAGTAAACAACCTTCATGTGACACTATCTAAGGATGCCAAGTCATGCACAGATAAAAACAGAGATGAAATATTAGTGGTGAAGGAAGACATCTATGGGCAGAAATCTGTGCCATCAGAAACTGAATTTGAATAAGTTAAATTTGAATTTGAATTGCTCGGATTGAATCGGAATTGTAACTTGAATAAATGCTTTTGAAAACTGAATTTGAATTAGTCTAATTTGAAATTGAATTTATGGTTTGAAAATGATCATCACTAAATTGAAATTGAATTTTAATTTGAAATTGAATTTATGGTTTGAAAATGATCATCACTAAATTGAAATTGAATTTTATATTTTGAAAATGAATTGATTTGCTTTGAAACTGCATTTTATCCTTTAAAAATTCAGCTCTCGAATAATTTCAGATTCACTTCTCACCATTCAGTTTCAGTTCTACAATTCAATTTCAGTTCCAAAATTCAGTTTTTTGGAACTTACATCCGGTTCCGGTTCAGACCTGACATCATGTGTGACATTTCCATCCTGGCATCAAGCACAAAACATGCTACCATTCAGACAATGCACTGCACAAACAAACTGATCAGAAAACTTAAATCAGAGGAGGTTACCCTGCGGTTTCAGTTCTTGGGTGAAAGCAAATCCCTCAAATTAGTGGTGTTTAGTGATTCCTCCATGGGCAACCTCTCAGACGGAGGCACACAAGGTGGACATTTTATCATGTTGATGGGAGAAGTAGGAAAGTTTTCGCCCATATGTTGGCAGTCAAAACGGATCAGCAGGGTGGCACGGAGTACACTAGCAGGAGAGACTTTGGCCCTTGTAGATGGGATCAACAGTGCTGTTTTTCTGGCTGCACTCTATTCTGAGCTCACCACTGGTGATGGTACACACAACATCTTGCCAATTGTCTGTGTAACAGACAACCATTCCCTTCTTGATGCTATCAAGTCCACAAAATCTGTAACTGAGAAGAGGCTTCGGCTCGACATCAGTAGCATCAAAGAACTTATGCACACAGGGACTATTCAGCACATCATATGGACATCTACTAAAGAGCAGCTTGCTAACTGCCTGACAAAAGTGGGAACATCAGCACTTGGACTGCTAAGAGCCCTGAGAGAAGGGGAATGGCAGCTAGAAAGCTGAAAGGACAAATGACAAAAAATAAAAATTAACACTCATAAAAATGTTTCTTTTAAACACTAGTTTGGAGTGTTATATTATGTTTAGCTGTTATATTGTTCAAAAAGAAAAAAAGGAAATTGTTCTAATCTGTTTTCCTTTAAAGAATGGTAAATGGCCTGCATTTGTATAGCACTTTACTCAGTCCCTAAGGACCCCAAAGCGCTTTACACTACATTCAGTCATTCACACACACATTCACACACTGGTGATGGCAAGCTACTTTGTAGCCACAGCTGCCCAACTGACAGAGGCGAGGCTGCCGGACACTGGCGCCACCGGGCCCTCTGACCACCACCAGTAGGCAAACATGGGGTTTGCCTACTGTACCTGTTAGCATCTTGCCCAAGGATATTTGGCATGCAGCCAGGAGGCAGCCTGGGATCGAACCACCAACCTTCTGATTAGTGGCTGACCTGCTCTGCCACCTGAGCTACAGCCACCCCGTGGGAAAAGGGGATATTGTTAAGATGTATCTGTCCCACTGTGCAAGTGTACAGTGAAGGGGGGCATGGCTACGTGTAGGCGGGAAGGGGACATAGAGGTTTCTGGGATGGGCAGTTCTTTTCCTCTTGTGTGTATGAATGAAAGAAGGTGACGATTAAAGTTGGAATTATCATACCAGTTGTGTGATTATTGGACTAACAACACAGACCCTCAGTCTTAAATACATGCTGAACATTTGTGGTTATATCCACATTCGCCTATTCACATAATTAACTGTGAGGGGACAACGTAGGGTTGTATATTTTCAAAAAAGATAAAGAATAAAATTATATTGCTTCTATTGATATTGTGTAACATTGCATACATAATCAATTTCATTCATAAACTCATGCTTGTGTACCTGCAGTGCTCAAAATCCTGGCCACATTCACTCAGATGTTACATTAAGGTTACAACTGCATATGTGGCATTAGTTTATGTGAACAGATGATTAAGAAATTCCTGAAGCAACAGCAGCTGCCCTTTTGCACATTTTGTTATGAGTCTGAGTAAAAAACAGCTTGAACAGTAAAACTGTTTTAATTTTAAAAGACGAAAAAACCTCTAAAATGTTTTGTTAGTTTCTTAAAAACTAAAATTCCTCTAAGCTGAGAAACGATTTGGATCAGTCGGTTTAGAAAAATAAAATAAAATAAAAAAGCTTGTAGTGTCTCAAATGTTTGCTTCGACTTATGAATGATCTTTATGTCATATCACTCAGCCATCATATCATCCAAACTATGATCTAGGATTTTAGTATTTTACTTGGTTGAGTAATTTAAACAGCCTTAGAGCACAGGATCAAATTAATTTAAAAAGCCATTCTCGGTATTGTGATGAATCTTATTACCCCCTTGCTTTGTGCTTTGATTCCTTTCGATCCTTCCTGTTATCCCAACCAGAACTCAGAGAGACTTCAAATCCCATGTGCCTGTAAAATAAATAGAAATATATATTTTTAGAACTATGTAGTTAAAGGTTTTTAGTCTTTTTAAAAAATATTTTCACATATCTGTGTTTATGTTTTTAGCTCCTATAACTGTGCCTTGCCTAGCCAGAGAACCAAACTGTCTTTCATTAAACAAACGAATTTAAATTAAAATAGTAATATTTAGACCCACACAGCATGCTCATCCAACTACTAATTTGGTTCTTAGTTGCTGAAGAAGATCCACATGTTAGAAAAAAAGAGTTATTCAGGAAAACGAAAATATTTCTGCTGCATACAGACTAAAATAAAATTTTCCTAACAGGAGTGTAAGGGATTTATGCTAACTTTATGCTAATGCTAAAATAAGATATTAAAGTTTAAGATAGGGTTTTCTTTTTTGGGGGGGTGGGGGGGGGGGGGGGTCACCAAATATATTGTACACACTTTTTAAATATTTGAATTATTAAAAACAACATTTGTGAAATTACAGCAGTGTAATATCCTGCAAAATAATCGGCTAACTAAATCTGCAACCAGGTAACCGAACTTGCTAGCAAACCTGAGTAACTTGCTAAACATTATAGCTTATTAATCAAAACACAACAAAATTGTAAGAAAAAACAGGAGAAAGTCAATTCTTGTAGTCTTTCTAGTGTCCTAATGATTCATTCCAATCTTTTAGTAATATTTCCCTCAAAACAATTTTCAGAGTTACTCATCACTTATTGTAGCCACCTCACCTTTTCTGGCCGACTTTTGCTGGATCAGCGTTTGAATCATTAACTAGCAAGATGTGGTACTCCCTGTATGCAGAGAAATACAGTCTTCACCACAAAATTACACCACAGTGGTTAATAATAATCTCCATTCACATAAAAGCTGAGGGTGAGTTTAGCTCTTACTGTTTTAAATGTAAAAGTAGCTCCAGTCAGCTGAACCAAAGATGGAGGCAGTGTTGCCAACTCCTCAGTAAGGAAAATCGCTATTGGTTGTCCTAAAAGTCGCTAGAAGTCAAATGACGTCATTGTCTAATTTGCATAATTGGTCATGCTAATCTAATTGTAACCTATGTTGTTGGAGAGAGAAATAACATCATGGAAGAGACATAATGTGAGTAAAAAATGTCCTATGCATTTAGAGTTTATTTAGAACTACAACTTAAATTTCTTTTAGCAATTATTGTTTTTTTTAATGTCACAATTCCAACCCTGCTCCTTTACCCGGGCTTGGACCGGCAAAAGTGACCCGAAATAGGCACTGTGGTGATCACACCCACAAACTACACCCTTTTTGGCTCCTACCTCAAAGCACACTGTGTTCTGTTGATCTTATGTGCTGCACTAAATATTTAGTAGGCCTATTTACTGTTATATTCCCATATATCATTGTGATGTTGTTTATTCTATTACTCTTGTTCTCTTCTGCTTGTTTTCCTTTTTCTTTCTCAACAGGTGATCCAGGTGATCAATATATGCATTTTCTTTTTCTTTTCTTTTTTTTTCTGCCCATTCTGTTGGTTTTTGTTTTTTTCCCTTCTCCCCCGTTCCTCTTCTCAGCTGTTTCTCTTTCCCTCTTTCTTTCTCCCCTTCTTTCCCCCAGTCAAGTCTGTCCCGTATTCAGCAAGTGAAAATAAAATAAACAATAAAAGGTGAATCAAATAGACCATTATGGCAAGGCTGGGATGGTCAATTTGGTAAAGTAAATCCGTTGGGCATCTTTCTTTGCCTTTAGACAATAATTCTGATGGCAAAAGAGCCAAATGGGACAGGCAAAAAAAAAAAAAAACTGACTAGGTTACTTTTAAACATATAACACTGTCAAAAGTGTTAATTTAACACTCAGAGGTGTGGACCCATATAGACACTCTCTAGTGTTAATTTAACACTGGAGATTTTGCTGTAAACCTTGTGATCCACAAAACAGCATAAGAGTAAAAGAGTAAAAGAAGAACTTACAGCACCCGCTGCTTGTTAAGAGTAAAAGCAATACGCGCTTTCACGTCTTTTTTTAGCGACTTTTTTTTTTAAAAAGGGGTCTGAAAACTCGCTAAATATAGTGACAAAGTCGCTAAGTTCGCAACACTGGAAGGAGGGAACTTGGTTGGAGCAGAGGAAGGCAAACTGGCTAAAGCAGGAAGGAGGGGTTTCTGGTAGTGATGTGCGGATTGATCCTGAAATATCGATTCCTCCGATACCAGTCATTTATGTTCTAGAATCGATTCTCACATTAAAATATTGATATTTTTAGTAATTAAGGGTTAATTTGTAGTTTATCATTTACAGCAACACAGTGGAAAGAAACTATAACATTCGGATTGTCTACATTCAAAGAAACTACTTCCTCTTCCGCCTTTCATAATCATGTGCGAAATACGGCTGTATAAATGTCTCGCAGCCCCTTGGTGCGCGCACTCACAACAATGGCTGAGCGTAATTGTGCGGACGTATTTTACCTTCACAAACAGCTGAGACATGGTTTGCGATACATGTGGCAAAAAAGTGCTCCAAGAGTGAGGTGTTGTGGCTATACTTTCCCAACCTTGAGACCTCAGAATTAGGGAGACATTCAAAAGGGCTGTTGGGGGGGGGGGGTGATAAATACATTTTACAGGGTTTATTTATCGGATAAAATACGTTAAATGTCACCGTTATTATTGGCCGGCCCGGAAACAGCGGGGGTGTGCAAATTCAGAGGCTGCTTCCACTTGAGGACCCGCACTTCGCGGTCTAAAGAAAGCCGGGTAGTATGTCATGAGCTCCCTCGGTGGAGTGAAAATATAACCGGGCACTGACGTAAACTCTCGACCGTCTCACACTTTCTTTAATTAGTTTTCTGTTTGATGTTTATTCAGCTGTGTGAAAACCCCAGAGGAACCCTCCGGAGGGATTAATAAAGTTAAATTTAATTTAATCTAGTCGAATAACTTTAGTCTCAGCCAAACCGATTTACTCACGAACAAATAAAACACTGATAAAGCCAAACAATAACATTTTTAAGTTATCAAAGTGACTTATATATCATCTTTAACCCGAATAGGGAAAGACCGGGGGGGGGGGGGGGGGGGGGGGGGGTTGAAAACGATGTGTCGATGGGATCAGATATTTGAAGTTTATACAGCTACATTCTCACCTCAAAATATTGTAACGATGTTTAAGTGTTATTGGACAGTGACATGTTGGTTATCCCTGCACACTGTTGTTGTTCCTTTAAGATTCATGTTTGGTTGTGCTGCAGGAAGTAGTGAGGGGGGTGTACAGGAAGAGGTGGGGGGACCTGGTTGTTCTGTGTGTGTGCCAGACTGAAGAGAGGTGTAGTACGAGGGCGCTCTCCCCTGAGTTAGCAACCCGCTTGCTTATGTGCCGAATAAACGGACAAACTGAGACCCAACCGTCTGGTTCTTGTGAATGTTACATTGGTGTCAGAAGTGAAGAAAGAAAAAAGAACCCCAGAACGCCCGACGCCCTGTTGCTGGCGACACTTGCCGTTACGAGACGAGGATGTTGCCGGGCAGGATTAAGAAGGAGACGGAGGAGAGGGAGGTTCGTCCGCGCTCGCCCGCCCATGGAGTGAGGGAAACGGCGCTGCGGCTGTCTGCCGAGGCTGGATTTTCTCCAGGTTCGACTAGGCTCGGAAACTGTTCGCACAGCGGCCGCGATTCCGGCGGGAAGGAGTCGACCTCGCTTGGCGCGCCGTCACGTGATGTAAACAAACATGACGGCGCCCAGCAAGCTGCAGCGAATATAAAAACGCCTAAGTTCAGCGGCAAGACGCCATGGGAAGTGTTTATCGCACAGTTCGAGCTGTTAGCTGTTGCAGCTGGCTGGTCTGAGGAACATAAAGCTCTCCAATTGGCTTTGTGCCTGTGTGAGGATGCAGCTGCATGCCTGCTGCTGCTGACCGAGGAGCAGAGGGGAGATTATAATGCTCTGGTCGGAGCACTTCAGAGGCGCTTCGGGAAGTATAACCAACCTGTGCTGCTGAGGTCAGAGTTCCACAACAGACGCAGATTGCCAGGTGAGCCCCTCCGCATTTTGGCCCATGAAGTCGAGTGCCTTTGCTCCGTATGCAAACTCAGCTTGCTCGGCCGGCCACACTCTGAAGAGCTAGCGTTGGAGAGGGAGATGCTTGCAGGATCCTCTGGGGGCGCTGATGACGCACACGTGGTGAGGGCTGTGTCAGCACCTGTGGAACAGATGAAGACGCCAGTGGGCCTGTGCAGTTTGGTACAGGCAGCTTCGCTGCAGTCGCCTCCCCCTCGGGCTGGCCTACACCGCCGACCTCAGAGCTGCTGGGGATATGGACAAGTCGGACACATCATCAGGCAGTGCCCCAAGCTTGCAGCGGTTCAGGGAAACGCCCACGGGCCCGTGTAGGCGGGAGTACACGGGCCTGGGAGAACGACATCCCCGCACCACCGCCACCTCCACCCGGTGCGGCCATCACTGTGGGCTGGACCCAGGTTGGCGGCTTTTGCCATGTTCCAGTGACGATTGCGGGGGTGTCCTGTACGGCCCTGCTGGACACGGGGTCCAATGCAACGCTAGTCCGACCCGATGTTGTCCCAACCGGAGCTGCTGTGCAACCGACTAATGTGCAACTTAAGACTGTGACCGGTGACCTGGCCCCAATGAGAGGGAGGGGGGTGTTCCAGTTCAAGGTGGGGGACCTCGGTGTGTCTTATGCTGCCTGGGTGGCTAACGTGCAGGACGCCTGCATCCTTGGGCTGGATTTTTTACGAGCCATTGGTGGTGTACTGGACTTAAGCAAAGGCTTCCTCGTACTCCCTGATGGGAAGAAGGTGCCGCTTATTCCTCCCCCGGCCTGCACAGCATCTGCCGCGGCGTCCACCTCCACCCCTGCAGACCTGCCAGCAGAACAGCGAGCGGAGGAGGAGGAGAGGCTCTCAGCATTGAGGAGTATCTGGTCAAAGAACTGTGAGGGGCTGACTCCACAGCAGCAAGAGAGTCTATGGCAGGTACTAAAAGAGTTTAGTGACATTTTTGCCCTGAAAGAAAGTGATGTTGGCTTGACACACTTGGTAGAGCACGTCATTGAGACCGGGGATGCCCAGCCTATTAAAGTGCGCCCCCGCCGCCTGCCCCTGGCTCATCAGGAGGCTGCAGACAGAGAGCTGTGTGAAATGATGAAGGCGGGCATCATAGAGCCATCTGATAGCCCGTGGGCCTCCGCGGTGGTGATGGTGCCTAAGAAAAAAAGTCCTAGGATGCGTTTCTGTGTGGACTACAGACCACTCAACAAAGTGACGAAGAAAGACTCTTACCCCCTTCCCAGGATTGATGAGTCTCTCGACTTAGTAGCCGGGTCCTCCTGGTTTTCCACCCTGGACCTGCGGAGTGGCTACTGGCAGGTGCCACTGTCCCCGGAATCCAGACCGAAGACAGCCTTCTGCACTAACAGGGGACTATGGCAGTTCAAAGTCCTGAGCTTTGGCCTTTGCAGCGCTCCTGCGACCTTCGAGAGGCTTATGGACAGTGTACTGGCCGGCGTCCCACGGCAACGGTGTCTGGTTTACCTGGATGATCTTCTAGTGCACGGGAGCTCCTTTGATGCTGCCCTGGATGCCCTGAGACAAGTGTTGGAGAGGGTGGCGGCTGCAGGCTTGAAGCTGCATCCCGACAAGTGCCACTTCATGAGGAGGGAGGTGGAGTTTCTGGGCCACAAGCTGGGTCGTGAGGGCATCAGCACTTATGAGGAAAAAATTCACACCATTACCGAGTGGCCCACACCAGCAGACCAGAAACAGCTCAAAAGCTTCCTAGGATTGGCGTCTTATTACAGGAGGTTTGTGAAGGGCTTTTCCTCCATAGCCACACCACTCTTCCACCTGCTGCAGAAGGACCGTGACTTCATCTGGACCCAGGACTGTCAGCAGGCGTTCGACACCCTCCGGAGATCGCTGACAGAGTCCCCAGTCCTTGCCCCCCCTGACCCCGCCCTGCCTTTTTTCCTGGACACTGACGCAAGTAATGTGGGGCTGGGAGCGGTGTTGTCGCAGGTTGGGCCAGAAGGGGAGAAGGTGGTGGCGTACTTCAGCTGGGTCCTGAACAGGAGTGAGCGGCGCTACTGTGTCACACGACGAGAGCTGTTGGCTGTGGTGGCGGGGGTGAGACACTTTAAGTACTACCTGTGCGGCACAGCATTTGTTATCAGAACTGATCATGCTGCCCTTCAGTGGCTGATGTCTTTCAGGGAGCCAGAGGGACAGGTGGCTCGCTGGCTGGAGGAGCTTCAAGCCTTCAATTTTACTGTGGAGCACAGAGCAGGGATGCACCATTCTAACGCAGATGCCCTCTCTCGCCGCCCATGTGCTGCAGCTGGCTGCCGTTACTGTGAGAAGCGAGAGGAAATAGAGCGGGAACTCACGACAATAGACGGAGCAGCACAGCTCGCCTGCAGGGCTCTTCTGGTGGTGGATGCAGCGGAGTGGAGGGCACGGCAGGAACAAGACACGGACCTGCTGCCGGTCCTGCAGTGGCTGGAGAAGGGGGAGCAACCCCTTTGGGATGAGGTCACTGGGTTTTGCATCTGTACCAGGGGCTGTGGGCCAAGTTTGCAGCTCTCAGGCTGAAGGAGGGGGTGTTGGAGCGTGCCTGGAAGGATCCTGCCACGGGGGAGGAGAGGTGGCAGGTTGTGGTGCCAAGGTCGCTGAGGTCAGCTGTGCTGGAAGCCTGCCATGGGAGCACTGGCTCCGGCCACTTTGGGGTCTCCAAGACTCTCCGCCGCCTACGCCAGGGCTATTACTGGGGTCAAAAGCGGAGGGATGTGGAGGACTTTTGCCGCAGCTGTGATGCATGTTCCTCACACAAAGGGCCACAGGACCAGTCCTGGGCTCAGCTTCAGCAGCAACCAGCAGGAGCCCCAACACTGGGATTGCCAGGCTTCTACCGTTCTACCTTTAAAAGCCGGAGAGCAGTCAAATGCTGGAAGTGGAAGCTAAATTGGCTAGTCATTCATATGTATATTAGGTTGTTAACTAGGAATTCTGGAGGGAGGGGAGTGGGGGTGTGTGATTGAAGGGGTGGGGGAGTGGAGTGTTTCAGTTTGCCATCTTAGGGAGAAATCAACACACATGGGTGTAGGTCCTTTGTTGCTGACATTTATTGATAAAAACAGTACAAAAAACCAACCATTTGTACACATATGTACAAATAATAATAAAAAGTGAGTGAGTACATTTCAACATTTTCAGCAATCACTCACAATCCTGGCACTGCCTCTTCCTCTGTATCCTCTGCATTTTCTTTCCTTGGAGAGGGGGTCCGTACACCACAGAATTCTTCAGGGCAATGAAGGATTAGGCTAAGTGCAGTGAGCTTGTATCATATATATACCCTTGATCACAATTGATCAGACATTATTCTGATACAGAGGAGGAGATACTGGAATTATAATTAGTATCTATGCATGCATTTGTGATTTTGCATGCATAGATACCTTCCCATTGCTCACAATTTGAATTTGTTGGAAATAACAATTTATCTTATTTCTTAGGTGTTTCAACCTCTGCTGCATTTACCACATGTGTATCTGTAGCAGTGAACACATTGCACAGTGGCCTGATTTTTCTTGCATATGTGTTTGACCTGACACGTGGCTCTTTTTCCAGGGCAACCCGTCACACCCCGCTTAGCGACACTGCAAGCGATGCCACAATGGACCACTGATCAAAGACCACTGATCAATTGTGATCAAGGGTATATATATGATACAATCTCACTGCACTTAGCCTAATCCTTCATTGCCCTGAATAATTGTGTGTAAAAGGGCTATGGAAATAACAATTTATCTTATTTCTTAGGTGTTTTCAACCTCTGCTGCCACGCTGACGGCGTATGCGGCCAAACGGAAGAAGACAGTCTATATTCTTAGCAGCATGCACAGCGTGGTTCAGACTGATAACACTACCAAAAGGAAGCCAAACACTGTCACCCTTTACAACAAAACAAAGTGTGGCGTGGATGTGATGGACCAGATGGTTCGGGAGTACACTGTCCGCAAAGGAACACGGCGCTGGCCAGTTGCCGTGTTTTATAACATGATTGACATGGCAGCACTGAATGCACATGTACTGTATCAAGCATGCACCGGGACGAAGGAAAGACGGGTGGACTTCCTGGTGGCGCTTGCAACAGAGTTGGCTCGCTCTCATGTACCTGCGAAGAAGGCAAGAAAAGAACAGTTGCTTTGGACACAACCCTCCACACCCTGGAAAAAGAGCCACGTGTCAGGTCAAACACAAATGCAAGAACAATCAGGCCACTGTGCGATGTGTTCACTGCTACAGATACACATGTGGTAAATGCAGACTACAGATACCATGGCAGTGCCAGGATTGTGAGTGATTGCTGAAAATGTTGAAATGTACTCACTCACTTTTTATTATTATTTGTACATATGTGTACAAATGGTTGTTTTTTTGTACTGTTT
The DNA here is from genome assembly GCF_057381845.1 of Rhamphochromis longiceps. Classification (NCBI taxonomy): domain Eukaryota; kingdom Metazoa; phylum Chordata; class Actinopteri; order Cichliformes; family Cichlidae; genus Rhamphochromis; species Rhamphochromis longiceps. The sequence continues at coordinate 5,134,589 of NC_140564.1, forward strand.
TTATCAATAAATGTCAGCAATAGGGGTGCAACGATACACAAAATTCACGGTTCGGTTCGGTTCGATACTTTGGTGTCACGGTTCGATATTTTTTCGATACAAAAAAAATGTTCATGCCTTTTTAATTTGTCATTTATTAAAATTATAAATATATATTTTAACTCAAAAGTACAGTTTTTAAATTTAACCCTAACCCTTGTACGTGTTTTTTATTTTGACAGCGAATGTGCACCACTTATGTGCACCCCTGGTTATTTAGCACAGCTTAACTTTCTGTCTCGCTAGCTTGCCCTGCGCTCTTCCTTCTGATGATGCTGTCTGTGTTGAGCGCTCAGTGGATCTGCGCTGGACAGTGCAGCCTAGGCGGAGTAGTTGAACGCAGATTCACTGAGCGCTCAACACAGACAGCATCGTCAGAAGGAAAGTTGATAAAAAAAATTACAAATTTTGTATTGTTCTTTTTTTTTCTCCCCTTTGGTTTTCTTTCTTTCTCTCCCCTCTTTCTTTCATTCTTTCCCTCTGTCCTATCCCACAGTCATGTCTGTCCCGTTTGCAACTGAAAATAAAATAAATTCATAATTATAATAAAGGTCAATCAAATGGACCAATATGATGATCCACTTGGTAAAATAAATCCGCTTGGCATCTTTCTTGGCCTCAAGACAACAATTCTGATGGCTATAGATCCAAACGGGACAAAAAAAAAAAAAAAATTTTTTTTTTTTTAAAAATTGTATTGTTCGATACATATGCGTACCGAACCGAAAGCACTGTATCGAACGGTTCAATATCGATACGAATATCGTTGCACCCCTAGTCAGCAACAAAGGACCTACACCCATGTGTGTTGATTTCTCCCTAAGATGGCAAACTGAAACACTCCACTCCCCCACCCCCTCAATCACACACCCCCACTCCCCTCCCTCCAGAATTCCTAGTTAACAACCTAATATACATATGAATGACTAGCCAATTTAGCTTCCACTTCCAGCATTTGACTGCTCTCCGGCTTTTAAAGGTAGAAACGCAAAATGATGACTCCGCGGGGGTCTAAGTGCCAATGGAGCAAGTAGCTGTGGAAGTCACGGGCCCATTTCCTCGCACAGACAGAGGAAACCGCTATGTTCTTGTGGCCATGGACTATTTTACCAAGTGGCCGGAAGCATACGCCATCCCAGATCAGGAGGCTGAGACTGTCGCTGATGAGTGGAGGGGATGTTCAGCCGCTTTGGAACAGCAGAGACCCTCCACAGTGACCAGGGGCATAACTTTGAGTCCAAGGTATTTGCTGCCATGTGTGAACGCCTTGGGATTAAGAAAACCCGCACCACCCCACTTCACCCCCAAAGCGATGGGCTGGTGGAAAGGTTTAACAGGACGCTGGCCCAGCAGCTAGCCATCCTTACCTCAGAACACCAACGGGACTGGGATTACCATCTTCCCCTTACCCTCATGGCCTACAGGTCGGCAGTGCAGGACTCCACCCAATGTACGCCTGCCCTGCTCATGTTAGGGAGAGAGCTGAGAACTCCTGCAGAGTTGGCTTTTGGGAACCCCCCGGACGCGCCAGAGGCACCACCGGGCCGGGACTATGCAAGGAAGCTGCAGGACCGGCTGGATTCTGCACATTCCTAAGCCCGAGAGCAGCTGGCGAAGGCAGGCCTGCGCCAAAAGAGGAATTACGACATCACCACTAAGGGGAGGCACTTCCGTGCTGGGGAGCTGGTGTGGGTCTACAGCCCAAAGAGGAAGAAGGGACGGTGTCCTAAACTGGATAGCAGCTGGGTGGGGCCTTGCAGCGTCCTAGAGCGAGTGGGGGAGGTTGTTTACAGGGTGCAGTTGCCTCCTAGGGGGAGGATAGTAGCGCTGCACAGAGACCGGATGGCCCCCTACAGAGGACAGTCCCTCCCCTCCTTTCCATGACCCTGCTCAGAGGGGCCCCCGACCGGGGCTGCGTTCCCCTCCCTCGGACTCTTCACTCCAAAGCCCCGAAGCTCCGCGTCCACCTCAGGGGCTCAGGAGGTCAAGGAGGGAACGTAGGCTACCACCCCGCCTCAGAGACTGCGTCGTTCCCTCGGGGACGAGGAACTTATTGCTGGGGGGGCAGTGTAACGATGGTTAAGTGTTATTTGACAGTGACATGTTGGTTATCCCTGCACACTGTTGTTGTTCCTTTAAGATTCATGTTTGGTTGTGCTGCAGGAAGCAGTGAGGGGGGTGTACAGGAAGGGGTGGGGGGACTGTCACTACCCGATCCGTACCGGAAACCCGATCGGTACCCCACATGCGCAAATCTTACGTCACTTTCTCTTTTTGCCAACATTGCGACATTCAATATATTTGAATGATACGGTTAGCGCCCAGTTAGCTCCTAGCATTTCTCAGCAGCTCTGCCTCCTTTTTGACTACCAGGACATTTAAACAATGAATAATCTATATCCGCAACAAATTTTTGCTTTTCTCCTCAACAGAAAGCGTTCCCCGATTGAACAACAGCGCCGTAAAATAAGAAGAATGGTGCCTAATGACAGAGTTAATAATACAGACTTTATAATATGTCATGTTCAGCAGCCAGATGAAGTGTTTACTGGCAATTGACAGTGATAGCGGACATTATCATCACTTTTCCAACAATCCTCTCCACACAGACAAGCATAAACACACTCGATTATCACTAAATCAAATTTAACACACGTTTGTAATGACGCTAATTCAGTTTACAATAGGGTTCATTCGCTAAGTCAGCAGGTGGCGGTATCCTCGTACACTGGGGAGTACACTGCCATTAAACGAACAGAAGAAGAAGAAAACCCCTGCACATGCGCGGTACGGATCGGGTAGACCCGATTTGTACGGTCTGACTTTGCACATGCGCAGTAAGGATCGGGAGTCCCGATCCGTCACTATCTTTTAATTTTTTTTATTTTTGTCTACATTATATTAAATGTTTCATTAGCGGAAACATGTTAAGAGATACTTGTTATTCTTAACATCTTAACAGATACTCTGACCTGTAACTATCGTAAAATGCTTCGACCGGAAGTAGACACCTTTCGCGCATGCGGGGTACCGATCGGGTTTCCGGTACGGATCGGTAGTGACAGGGACCTGGTTGTTCTGTGTGTGTGCCAGACTGAAGAGAGGTGTAGTACGAGGGCGCTCTCCCCTGAGTTAGCAACCCGCTTGCTTATGTGCCGAATAAACGGACAAACTGAGACCCAACCGTCTGGTTCTTGTGAATGTTACAATATGTTAAAAGTTTTTTTTGCGACCCAGAAAGAGAAATAAGAGTAATATTAAAACTAAGTAGCTGCTGCCATTGTTGGAAACTGGAATTGGCTGGGCCGCGCTATGAATTCTGCAATATGGTTTTTCAATTTTGTTGTCCAGGTGGAAATTTGGGAGAATGGCGGCTCCGGGATTCTCCCGGAAAAATTGGGAGGGTTGGCATGTATGGTTGTGGCAACATCACTAACCTTGTCAAACACCTCAGAGTAAATCATATCACAGAATATGAGGAGCGTATGTTGAGGCGAACTGAAGAGGAGGAGAGGGACAGGTGCTGCTGGGGCGAGACAGACGTCTCTCATGGAGTCCTTTAGTGCTGCAGGCAGGCAAGGTGTTCAAATAGCGCACAACTTCAGTTTTTTTTACTTACTATATGATGAACTCTGCATTATTAAGTGATAAGAACAAGTTATCTGATGTCCTGTAATCATTATGACGCTATAATTTGAGAAACAATAAATAAAATACGTTTTTGTATAAAGTATCGGTATCGGATAGGTATCGTCGATACCACCCTGAATAATACTTGGTATTGGATCGGAAAGGAAATCAGTGGTATCGCACATCACTAGTTTCTGGGCATGTGTGTGTGTATGTGTGTGTGTGTGTGTGTAGGAGAGAGAGAGTATGTGATGCATCATGAGCAGTGTTGGGTTTAAATTACTTTTCCACTGAAAAGGTAGAGTAACTAATTACTGTTCATTTTTAGGTATTTTAAATACAGTTACTTACAATGTACTTGGGTTACATTGTAAAATAACTAAACTCGCTGAAAATCATTATTTAATTTCAATAATTTATCTTCTAAAGGTAAAAATAAACTCTGCCGCTTTAACATCGCTGTAGTGCAGATGCACGTCATTTCGTGCCACTTTGCTGCATAGTCGTATTCTACAGCGGAAGATGTCGGACTCGAGGGCGTTCCAAGATGGCCGAGTAAGTACACGCTTACTACCAAGCTTAGCAAATGTAACCCTATAATACGGTAGCAACACTGTGTCAACTCAGACCTTAGAAGCTTTTTCGGTATTTAAGCCAGAAAAGGACTGATTTTGATCAATTAAGAGACAAAATGTCACAGCGTGACAATAAAAGACCCTCGTCTAGCTCCAAGATGAAGCTACTGCTAAAGGCTAATGCTAGCCAAAAAACCGGTGGGGGCCAGAAGCTGACTGTGTGATTATGTTACAGTCTGTTTTGACTGGAAAGGCTCAGGAAGCTTATTCAGCACTCAGTGCAGTTGATTGTCGGAGTTTTGCTACTGTTAAAGATGCAGTTCTGAAGGCGTATGAGATGGTACCACAAGCTTACCGTCAACGTTTCAGATCATGGAGGAAGTCTGATAAGCAGTCGCATATAGAGTTTGCGAGGGATTTAACTAAACACTTCAACAGATGGTGTTCTGCACTGGGAGTGTCAACTTTTCAGGATTTATGTGAGTTAATGGTATTGGAGCAGTGTAAAAATTGTGTTCCTCCTGAGGTTGCCACTTACATTGCTGAAAAGGGAAGTGACAACAGTTTCTGACGCTGCTAAATTGGCAGATGAATATATCTTGGCACATAAGGGGCAGGTTGGTAGAACCTGTTTTTCAGTTGGTGCTCCCGCTAGAGCTTTTGGTCAAACTAAGTTTATGTCATCGGATCCTGCGAAGGCAATTGGTGGTGTGAAGCCCAGTAAGTTTGGTCAAGCATGCAACTACTGCCATGGCGATGGACACTGGAAAGCAGATTGTCCCTTGTTGAAAAGCAAGTTAGCGCGTACAGGCAAACAGGTTAAGCCTGCGGTTCTTACCATTCCTATACTGGAATTGCCTCAAGTGGCAAAGCAGGACGTTTTGCCACTTGAGGGCGTACATGTGATTTTGGGGAATGATTTGGCTGGAAATTGAGTCTGGGCTGACAATTCTTTACCTGTTAAATCTAGAGTTCTGAATGAGTCCCATGAGTGTGAATAGGGTTTTTCTGACTTTGCAGCTTGTGCTGTTACAAGGGCTGCAGCTAAAAGGGATGCAGAGCCTGTAACTCAAGCAGAAGAGTGTAGAGTTGGATGTCTCGAGACTTTTACGTGGTCTTGGTCTCGTCTTGGTCTCGACGGACTTTTGTCTTGGTCTCGGTCTTGGTCTCGACGGACTTTTGTCTTGGTCTTGTCTTGGTCTCGACGGACTTTTGTCTTGGTCTCGGTCTTGGTCTCGCTGTTTCGGTCCTGCGTTCTCAAATCGACATAGTGTTCGGGAGATTTGGAGTCAACCATCAGCGGAGTGGGGGGGTGGCTTACTGGGCTTAAGCCCGGGTCATTTTTTCAGAAGCATGGGGTCTTTTGGAGTGTAATTTGTTAGTTAGATGCCTGACTGACAACTGTATAAAACAAAAACAACACACGAAGCACAGAGCGCACCGTCGTAAATTCCCCCTAATTTTGGTATGATCCGAGCTCAGGCACTAGGTGACTGAGCACAGCACCCATGTGAGCGAGGGGGGGAGAAGCTGCTGCAGACAGAGGAGAGCTTAAGGTTGACCAGTTACTAAAGAAAATCATTCGTACTGAACTAATAATGTAAATATGACGGTGTATCACAAAAGATTGATATCAAACTGATCACTTGTTTGCGTTACTTGCTCTTCGGGTGAATCCACAAATGGATAAATAAAAAGCCGAACGCAATGCTGATTTTTTTAGAGAGTCTTAGCTTACATTTCATATTTTTAGTTGTTACCCTCCACGGCTAAACAAACTCTCTAAATCGGTTTCAGTTGTGTACCGATGAACACAACAATGGACATAAGGAGCTTCTTTCAAAGAAAAAACTCAGGTAGATGTTATTTTATATATTATGCTTTGGATGTTGTTCAGTATATCTATGCAAAACAAGAGGAATTTCAATACACAGCAGTATATTCACACTTGAAACCAGATATTTACATACACTTTATGGAGAAAACATAAAAACTTTTTTTTTTACTTTTTTGTTAAACATCAATTTAGAGTAAACTTTTGTTTTAGGTAAATAAATGTTGAAATATCTTTTGAATTAGTTAAATGTCAGAATAAAAAGAGGGAGCTGTCTATTTTAATCACTTTCATCAAATTTAGGAGTACATGTACACTAAGTTTATCGTTAATTAATAAGAAAACTCCAGATGATTCCATTCTGAGCTGAAGAAGCTTCTGATAGGTTAGTAGAGTCCATGTGAGTAAATCGGTGGCACACCTGTGGATGCATATAAGGCAAAACACAGAGCCTGTTTCTTTGACATGGGAAAAATCAAGAGATGTCAACCAAAACACCAGGAAAAGAATTGTCGAGCTCCATAAGTGTGGCTCAATTTTGAATACAATTTGGTGCCATTTGCAATTAAGAAATACAGATAGTTTCTCTCTTTACTCTTAAAGTTAACAAATATGTTTTTTTATATTTATCAATCTAAAAAAATAAACATTTAGTCTGATTTGATGTTACAATTAAAAAAGTGTTTGTGTTTTTATCTGAAGAGTACATAAATATCTGGTTTCAACTGTATATTTGATGATGTTGGTGTTTGGCTTGATTGTCAGCACAGAGAGGGAGGGAGAGAGAGAGGAGAATGAGGACAGAACAGAGATGGAACAAGAGCAGGTGAGACACACATGTTAGTCAAATGGTTGTTTGCCAAAACTCATCAGAACATGTATCTCGTACCTAGTGTTTCTTTTTAGATACCATTTGTTACTTTTCAAATTCTATATTTATTAAGTTATGCAGGCTTGTTTGCACAACAAGGCTAAATAATTATATAAACTTTTCTCAATCTAAATATTGTACTTTGGTAGAATTAAAAAATAAGTGTAGTGCAGGTCTATGATGATTTTTAGTGCTACTATCATCTAGTTCTGATTCTGGTTCTGTCTTGGTTACTGTTGTAGTCCTGTTTTAATTCCGGATCAGTTCTGGGTCTTGTTGAATTGGGGATTAGTCCCTGTGTCTTGATACAGGCCCGACTTTGTTCTGCCTTGCTGCTTAAAACCCCTGGGTGGTCTTGGGGTCATTTTGTGGTTTTTTCAAATTTTGATTACATGCCATTTGCACAGTGTTGAATGGACTTCCAGAAGACGTCCTTCTGACCCGGCTGCCGGCCGTTGCGTCCTTCAAATACTTTTTATGTTTTTTTGGTGCAGATACACGGTAATTGGGCGGGTTAATAGGCAGGCAGATTTTCATCGCTGCGCTGAAAAGAATTAGTGCAATTCAGAGCACGCGCCCATTCGGCCCGACGCGACTTGGCGGTAATCATTTGAGGTGAAGGAAGGGGTCACCGCATGCTTTGCTGGCCACTGAAGAGTAACTCGCATGACTTTTGCAGCTCTTCAGCAATTTGCGGCTTTCAAACAGGAAGTGAGCATCCTCTCAATGAAAAAACCCCGAGTTTCATTATTGTCCACAATGAAGGGTCTGCACCGACGATGTTGGGTCTTTGCTCTTTGCATACGGCGAAGATGGCCTTCCAAAAGACGTCCTTCTGGCCCGGGTGCCGAGCGCTGCGTCCTTCAAATACTTTTTAATTCTTTGGGCGCAGATACACGGCAATGGGGCGGTTAATATGCAGGCAGATTTTCATCCCTATGTTGAAAAGAATTAGTGCAATTCAGAGCACGTACATTTGGCCAGACGGGACTCGGTGATAATCATTTGAGGTGAAGGAAGGGGTCATCGCATGTTTTGCTGGCCACTAAAGAGTAACTCGCATGACTTTTGCAGCTCTTTAGCAATTTGCAGCTTTTAAATAGGAAGTAAGCATCCTCTCAAAGAATTGCGTATCAATATGCAGCCAGATTTCATCTCAACATTGAAAAAAAATTAGTGCAATTCAGGGTGGTGTTGTACCTGGCTGCTCCGATCTTCTCCAGCAAATCCTCGATTCGAGGCATGGGGTAGGCATCAAAATCTGAAATGGAATTAAGCTTCCGGAAATCAATGCAGATGCGTAGGGAGCCATCTTTCTTGAAGATGATGACCACCGGGCTACACCACTCTGAGCAGGACGGCTCTATCACCCCAAGCTCCAGCATCTTCTCCACCTCCTGTCGCAGTTTATCCACTAAGTGTTGTTGAATCCGGTATGGACGTTGGCGGATGGGATGTCCATCCTTTAGGCGTATCACATGTTTGACAAGGGTGGTCCTTGGATCGGATCCCTGCTCGGGTTCTGTCTTCCCTTCTCTTGGCCATTCTCTTGCCACCAGAGCTTTCGCAGGGGCCTGGTGGGCACGCTCTTCCCATTCTTTCAGGAGATTCACATGGTAAGTCTGCTTCGGTTTCCTCTTTTCAGGATGATGAATCTCATAGGTCACTGGCCCCATTCTGCGAAGAACTGTGTATGGCCCTTGCCATTTTGCCAGAAGTTTACTGTTGGCTGAGGGGAGAAGTAACAACACCTTTTGACCAGGTTGAAATTCACGTTGCCAGGCCTGTTGGTCATACCAGGTCTTCTGGCTTCGTTGAGCATCTCGTAGGTTGACCTCGGCCTCTTCATGGTATCTCCCCAACCGATCTCTCATTTCCAGCACAAATTGCACCACTCCTTTATCATTTGGAGCAGAAGCAGGAGACTCCCAACCCTTCCGGAGGAGATCCAACGGCCCCTGCACATCCCAACAATAGAGTAGCTCGAATGGTGAGAAACCAGTGGAAGCCTGGGGAACTTCTCTGTACACAAACAACAGGAAGGGTAGCCACTGGTCCCAGTCTTTCCCAGTGGCTGACACAAACTTCTGCAGCATCCTCTTCAGAGTTTGGTTGAACCTCTCCACCAACCCATCTGTCTGTGGATGGTAGGGTGACGTCCTGATGGCAGAGATGCCTAGCTGGTTGTGGAAGAGCTGCATCAACCTAGAGGTAAAGTTAGTCCCTTCTTCTTCTTCTTCTTCCTCCTAGCGTTTTTCCCGCTTGGTTGCAGGGTCCGCTTTTCTGCAAAGTCGTCTCCACTTGGGTCGGTCAAGGGCGTCGGTCAGATCGACTTCGATCTTCTTCACGTTGTCCTTGATTCGGTCCATCCATCTCCGCTTTGGTCTGCCTCTAGGTCGACGTCCTTGGGGGCTGAGCCGCAGTGCTGTTCTCACCACTGAGTTCTCATCGCTCCGAACCACATGTCCGTACCACCGCAACCTCGCTTCTTGCATCTTATCTGTGATTGGCGCGACTCCCATCCTCTTTCTAACGTCGGTGTTCATGACGTGGTCCCATCGTGTCAAGCCTAGGCACCATCGCAGCATCCGCATTTCCATCGTGTGGAGGGCTTGTTCGTGCTTTGCGGTGGCTGGCCAGCACTCGGATCCATAGAGGGCGACAGGGCGCACTACACTCTTGTAGATCTTTGACTTGAGGCGATTGGGCATTCTTCGGTCACACAGGACGCCAGTGACTTGGCGCCATTTCATCCACGCTGCGTTGATCCTGGCTCGTACATCTAGTAGGATATCGCCGTCATTGCTGATCATCGATCCGAGGTATTTGAAATGAGGTACTTTCGCCAGATCTTCTCCATCGACGTTGACCGTGCCGTCGGTCTGGGGGCCAGCCTCTAAGTATTCGGTCTTGTTGGTGTTAAGCCTCAGGCCGAAGTCAGCTAGGCGAGTCTTCCACTGCTGCGTTTGATATTGCAGTTCTATTCGCGATTCATCAGCCAGGAAGACATCGTCGGCGTAGAGAAGTGTCCAGGGATGGGGTGACTGGAGATCCGCCATCACAGTGTCCATGCAAAGGATGAAGAGCAGCAGGGAGAGTGCCGAACCTTGGTGGACGCCCACATTGATGTTAAAGGGCGACGATGTTCCCACTGGGCTTCTGACCACGCTGGTGACTTGTCGGTAGAGGAGCTTTGTCCAGTTGACGTAGGCTTCAGGAACTCCATGTGATCGCAGGGAGTGCCAGATGAGGTCGTGTGGGACACGGTCAAACGCCTTTTCCAAGTCGAGGAAGGCCATGTGGATGGTCTTGGACTTCTCTCGGTGCTTCTCCAAAAGCAGGCGGGCAGCATGGATGGCGTCTGTCGTGCCACGCCCCCTGATGAAGCCACATTGGTTGGGCGTTAAGTTGACGATTTCTCGCATCCTGGCGTCGATGATCCGTTCGTAAACCTTCATGGTATGGCTTAGGAGTCGGATCGGGCGGTAGTTGGAGCATTCAGCCACATCGCCTTTCCCTTTCCAGATGGGCACCGTTATGCTGGTTGACCAGGCTGCTGGGACGGTCCCGTCTCTGATGATGCTATTGAACAGGATGGCGAGGACTAAGGCGCCTTGGCGCCCGAGCAGTTTCCAGACATCGGCTGGTATGTCGTCTGGTCCGGTCGCTTTGCCATTCTTCATATTTTTAACGGCTGTTTCCACTTCCTTGACGGTGATTGGCGGGACAGGTCCTGGGACGGGCGGGGCACTGTGGATTGGCTGGTGAGGGAACTCCACGTTGCAGATATCGGAGAAATACTCGCTCCAGCGATTGAGGATGGCGGGTGGGTCGCGGAGGGTTTGATGGTTAGCATCCTTGATGTGTTTGACCTGGCCAATATCCTGTGTTGCTCGATGGCGGCTACTGGCAAGGCGGTAGATTTTGTTCGCTCCTCCGGGTGTGTCCAACTCTTCATACAGTTGGTCATAGTGCGATGCCTTTGCCGCTGCTACCGCCTTCTTTGCGGCCGATCGTAGGGCCCTGTATTGCTGGTAGTCGCCATCGCTGCGGGATTGAAGCCACACTTTGAGTGCCGACTTCTAGGCAAAGTTAGTCCCTTGGTCAGTCAAAATCTCATCTAGTATCCCCACCCGGGAGAACAGCTGTACCAGTGCACGCAGAACATTGGGTGCCGTGAGCGCACGCAGAGGGAAAGCTTCTGGGAAACGAGTCGCATAATCACACACCACCAAGATGTACTGATGACCCCGATTACTTTTTACCAGAGGACCCACAATGTCCATAGTTATCCTACGGAAGGGGGTGGAGATGACCGGAAGTGGCTGTAGCAGGGCCCTGTCAGACTTGCGAGCTGGACAAGTTTTCTGGCAGGTAGGGCATGTACGGCAATATTTTTGTATGTCTGTGTACATTGACGGCCAAAAGAAACGTGAGCTAACTCGCATATAGGTTTTTTGGCGACCCAGATGACCTGCCCAGGGGAGGGTATGTGCTAGGTGCATAATGAGGGGTCTACAACTAGAAGGTATCACAAGCTGTTGGTGGTCACCGTCAACTGCATACAACACATTTTTGTCAACAATGAACTTCTCTTTCCCTCCCCATTTTCCAGTTCTCCCTTCAGTCACATTAGCAAACGAAACTTTCAACGTTTCATCCTCCCTTGGCAACAAAGTGATATTTTCTGGTACATCCCTTTTCATGCTCTTAGTGTCCGGCCCATTTGACCATAGCTGCTTCTCAAAGCGGCGTTGGCGGCGGGATTTTCTTGGCCCATTAGTGCCACCCTCACACAGACTACTGTCAAAGTCTGGCAAGGGTTGGCATTCAGCCTTCGCCTTGGCTCTAGTGACCACTGGGCCAGACACATTTAATTTAGCATTCCCCTTATCCCCCACATCAGTCTCTGTCCACTGTTCTTCTTTTTATTGCAGCAAGTCCATGAGTACAGGCAAGTCCATCCCCAGAATAACCTCTACAGGCAAGTTCTGCACCACCCCAACTGACAACAGGTAGGGCTGTTCATTAATAGTCACTGTTACCGCCACTTTTGGGTATGGATGTTTATCACCATGCACACACAAAACTTCTTCCTATCTGCTATAGTCCACACTGTTCACTGGTACGAAACTATGCTTAATTAAAGATGTAAATGTCCAGTTTTGTTTATTGATCTAAGCCTGAACAGCTACGCGTAGTGTCCAGTAGAGGGCTCTGTTGTTTAGTTAGCGGCAAGCTGCACTTCCAGGTCAGACCGGTTTTTGTGGAGCACATGTCCCAGTAGGCAGCTCTCAATGAAGCGTGAAGCAGCGTGATACCGGACTCTAGCGAAATTAACAATTTGCAGCCCTTGGAATGCGGAGCGAGGTACATGTTTTAAGTTGTATTTCTTTGCTTAACTGATATTTTGTTGTATTTTCTGCTTTATTTGAGTTCATATTTGTAATAAGCGTCTAAGAAAATGTATTTTGTGTTTCTGTTTAGTTTTCACGGTGCATTGGTGCACCTCAGCACTGTTAGATTCTGAATGAATCTCAAAGTAAAAATTACTGCACCCGTCGAGGCTCTCTCTATTTCTTCCTTGGTCCAAGGGACTGCTACAAAAGACATAAAACTACCAGTGTCCAGCAAAGCAGTAGCTTGCTGACCATTGACCTTTACTTTTTTATAGCGTTGCACATCCACTGGCTGGACCCTTGTGGGCTCCATCTCCAGCCGGGGTGCATAGCAGGCACCAGTGACTGTAGCCTTCCGGATAGGGCATATCGAGGCTTTATGACCTGTAACAATAATAACAAAGAAAGTCCTTACCCGCTGCTCGTAAGTTTGATGCCTTGGGGTTTTCTGGTGGCTCTGGGATGCTCTCCCTCTTCAGAAGACCCGATGATGGGAGTGGTGGTCGCTGTGGCGTCCCACATGAGCGTGCAGGTGGTGCTCCTTTACGCACATTGAAGTACTGTGACACCAGCTTAGCAGCGGTCAGTCCATCTGCTGGCTCATGCTCCCTCACCTCCCCTGGAAGTACCCGGATTAACTGCTCCAAGATGATAGCTTCTCCCATCTCTTCTTTAGTATGCTACTCTGGTCGGATCCAGCACCGATAGAGGCCCTTCAGGCGATAATAGGTCTCAGTGGGGCTCTCACCAGGTGGAACTGTATTGGACCGGAACTTCTGCTGATACGTCTCAGGGGACATGTCAAATTTGGTTAGCAACTGTTACGGATTCAAATATTGGGGATGGATACAAGAGGAAAAACCACATGCTGACCCATGACTGCACTCCATCATATAGCTCCAACCTCTTCATCAAGTTTGCGGACGACACAACGGTGGAGGGTCTCATTAGCAACAGGGATGAGACCGACTACAGAAGTGAGGTGAGACGCCTGGCCACGTGGTGTGTTGACAACAATCTCTCTCTGAATGTGGAGAAGATGAAGGAGATTGTTGTGGACTTCAGGAGAATGCACACCCAACATGCTCCTCTGACCATTGACGGAGCGTCTGTGAAGAGAGTGAGCAGCACCAAGTTCTTGGGTGTGCACATCACAGAGGATCTCTCCTGGACGTACAACACCACAGCACTGGCCAAGAAATCACAGCAGCGTCTCTTCTTTCTCCGCAAACTACACTCAACAAAAATATAAACTGCTCCCATTCCCCATGGGATGGACGTAGAGACCTAAAATTCATTCCAGATACACAATATAACCATCCCTCCCAAACAGTGGTCACAAATCAGTCCAAATGTGTGGTAGTGGGCACATCTGCCATATTGAGATAATCCATCCCACCTCACAGGTGTGCCACATCAGGATGCTGATCTGACATCATGAGTAGTGCACAGGTGTACCTCAGACTGCCCACAACAAAAGGCCACCCTGGAATGTGCAGTTTTTTGCGCTATTGGGGGTCTGGGGACCCAGAACCGGTCAGTATCTGGTGTGACCACCATTTGCCTCATGCAGTGCAACACATCGTCGCATGGAGTCTATCAGATTGTCAATTGTGGCCTGTGGAATGTTGGTCCACTCCACTTCAATGGCTGTGCGAGGTTGTTGGATATTCGTGGGAACTGGTACACGCTGTCGTATACGCCGGTCAAGCACATCCCGAACATGCTCAATGGGTGACATGTCCGGTGAGTATGCTGGCCATGCAAGAACTGGGACATTCTCAGCTGCCATCTGCCCTGAACAATGTGAACCATGATTCATCCGTGAAGCGCACACCTCTCCAACGTGCCAGACGCCATCGGATGTGAGCATTTGCCCACACAAGTCTGTTACGGCAACGAGCTGGAGTCAGGTCAAGACCCCGATGAGGACGACGGGCATGCAGTTGAGCGTCCCTGAGACGGTTTCTGACAGTTTGTGCAGAAATTGTTTGGTTGTGCAAACCAATTGCTCCAGCAGCTGTCTGGGTGGCTGGTCTCAGACGATCTTGGAGGTGAACCTGCTGGATGTGGAGGTCCTGGGCTGGTGTGGTTACACGAGGTCTGCGGTTGTGAGGCCGGTTGGATGTGCTGCCATATTCTCTGAAACGCCTGTGGAGACGGCTTATGGTTGAGAAATGAACATTCAATGCACGGGCGACAGATCTGGTTGACATTCCTGCTGTCAGCATGCCAATTGCACGCTCCCTCATTGCTTGTGGCATCTGTGGCATTTTGCTGTGAGACAAAACTGCACATTCCAGGGTGGCCTTTTGTTGTGGGCAGTCTGAGGTACACCTGTGCACTACTCATGATGTCAGATCAGCATCCTGATGTGGCACACCTGTGAGGTGGGATGGATTATCTCAATATGGCAGATGTGCCCACTACCACACATTTGGACTGATTTGTGACCACTGTTTGGGAGGGATGGTTATATTGTGTATCTGGAATGAATTTTAGGTCTCTACGTCCATCCCATGGGGAATGGGAGCAGTAACAAAGGTGTTGCGTTTATATTTTTGTTGAGTGTAAGAAGAGCAGGAGCACCAGCCCCCATCATGTACACTTTTTACAGAGGCACCATCGAGAGCATCCTGTCGAGCTGCATCACTGTGTGTTTTGGAGCCTGCAATGCGTCCTGTCATAGAACCCTCCAACGCATAGTGAGAGCTGCAGAGAGGATCATTGGTGTCTCTCTCCCCTCCCTCCAGGACATTTACAGCACCCGTCTCACTAAAAAAAGCCCTTTGCATAGCGGCTGATCCCATGCACCCAATTCAAAGCTTCTTCAAGCTGCTGCCGTCAGGGAGGAGACTGCGGAGTCTCCAGGCCAGGACCAGCAGACTGAAGGACAGCTTCATCCATCAGGCTGTCAGGAAGCTAAACTCCCTCCCGATTCTGCCCCCTCTCCCCTCTTCTCCTCCATGGTCTCACTGAACTCTGTCACACACACACACACACACACACACACACACACACACACACACACTCTCTCTCTCTCTGACTCACTCACTGGCCTGCACCAGTTACAAGTCACTTTGTGGAGCATTGGACTGCCATTACCTCATAAGACTTTGTTGTTACACTATCTTTTACCGTACATTACTAAATCTCCATTTGCACTATTTGCCTATTTGCACTACTCTGCCTGGTTTACACTCAATTTCATTTACCCTTACTTGAACATTGTATATTGTATATTGTATAGCTTTCTTGTTATATGTAAAATTGTATTGTATTTATTTAAATTTTTTACTTTTTAATTATTTTACTTGCATTTTTTAATCATTCTGTTATATTTAAATGTTCATTTGCTATTTCATTTAGGGTTTGAGAGTAACGAAATTTCTATTCTCTGTATGTCCTGTACATGTGGCAGAATTGACAAATAAAGTTGACTTGACTTGACAATAACAACACTGGTCCGGCCGGGTTGAGTCAAACGATGATTTTAATGATCACACGCATAGGAGATGGACACCGTACGCAGACAGCATCAGATCTCAAAATGGTGGAGCATTGATCAAACTCTTATAGCCTCTAGTGGCCCCCACCTAATCATAAAAGCCTAAACATTCACATTCTTTCTCTCACACAGCGCCTAAGCTACGACCTTGGCTCCCTGTTTACCTGCTCCTGCTGAGATGGGGCAGAAAACTCCAGCATGTTCGGTTCTCTTCTAATTAGATAAATAAGGCGATGACTTTCTGCGAACAGTATTTCTTATAACTCAGCAGTATAATGCATCATAAAACAATATCATTCATTCACAATAAATCAGCAGTCTAATGTAATGCAAATCAGTTTAACAAATGCAATAGTTATCACCTTCTAATTCAGGAGAATAATGCAAACTAAAACTACATAATAATTCACAATTTTTAATTAGGGGTCTAACATGGCATAAAGTAATATTATAATCCCACACTCCCCCTGATGAGCTCTTTAGAATAAAGAGATCACCTACACCCTGCAATCCAGAGTTGCCGGGTTCATTTCTTCTCACTCCTGAGGCCCTTTGTCCCCCTGTTGGGTGAACCATATGTGAGATGACCTCTGTGTTTGCGCAGTTCAGATGCAAGAAAAACTATTATTACAACAACAATAGCAGGTACAGATGACACTCCCATCACTCCCCAGTTCTCCCACAGCTTTATTTTGGTGCTACCTTATACCCTTCAGACGTACTCAGACTAGAACCTCTGTCCGAGGAGCTTTTAGCCTTTATTTTATTGCTGCAGCCACCAGTGTCTTCCAATCGGGTGATCCTCTGCTCTTCTTTTTCAACCTCAGGGGTTAGACAACCCTTCAGTCGTTGCACAGATCAGGGGATTATTCTGCCCCGATTTTAAACAACGATCTGTGTATTCTGGGGTCACAGCTGTGTCCCCCAGAGAAAAGAACAGGAACGTGTCCCCCTTTTGACCAAGAGCCTCTCGAACCTCGTCGGTCTGGTGTTCCTGGATTTCCACCAACCCCTTCATGGTTATTGCTGTGTTAATGGGATCCATCCTTTTGAGGTGACTAGCTGGAGCCCAAAATGCCATGACACTTGAACCCAGTTGGTGTCTCGGCAGTCTCCACGTCTATCTCTGCTGCCAAGGATCCTCGTATATCTGTGACCTCATCTGGTGTCTGTTCCTTTCTCTGTAAGAGACAGAAAACCAAAACACCTCTCTTCCTAGCTCCAATAATCTAATGTTGTTATCCATTGTTCCTCTAGTGATTCAAAATCGGTTTAGCACATCATGTTCAGGACCCCCTGACCAGTAACTTATTCTAATCACAATTTAAGTGTGTGTAAGCGTGTTTGCATTTAGCCCTCTGCACTCAAAGTCAATACCTGCAATATATCAGTCCGGACCATCACGCCGAACGAAGCTTATGACCTTCAAAAGACCGAGTGCCAACTCATTATAAGCACATTTGCAGGGTGTGTATGAAAATTATTAAAACCACTCATTTTAACAAAAGACATAAAAAACAAATTAGCCATTTTTAATTCTAACATTTGCCCCCCCCCCTTTCACAAAAATCATGTGTTTCCTTCCGCCTACCGTTCCACGGTTTCCTCGGTGTGGTACTCAGCTTCTCATGAACACAGGCATTTTATCTTCTAAACGCTATTCAGTTCATTTTAATGATTAATGCTTAAACATGGAAATAATGATTTATGCTTCTCCCTGGTTCTCTAAAAAGTCTGGAAACCTTTTGGGTCATTATTGGCTTAAGTTTTACCATACCTAAGTTATTAAAAACACAAATGAAGTCATAAAAATGTTCATATAACCCTTGTTTGATGTTAAAACTCAACTCCCCCCCTTCTGACACATTCCCATGTGTCAATTCAACGGAGCTAGAAAATTAAAGGAAAAGGTTAGTGACCTCATACCTCAGAAAGTATCAGACATTCTCCTATCCAGTGTCGTTGCTCCAGTCCTGTCATCCTGTGCCAGGGAATGAAATCAATTTAATTGTCATGTTAGATCTGTTCAACTCCTGGCTCCGCCCAGAGCCTGCGTCCGCAGAATTGCCAAGAAACAAAACCTGTATTAATATGAAATTCACTTCAATATGAACCTGTTGACTACTTTTGACACGGCAAAGGAAGATTCTCTCCTCCTCGAAGACAGGCACTGACTCCCACTTATCTCCCGGAGCCAACTGTCCCTTATGGAGACACAACATTGCAGCTACAAGGTTCTGCAGATTGTTAAGTTGATCTGTGTGTAATGCTCTGAATCAGGTATGTAATATTAAATGAACAGTGTTGGGTAAGTTACTTTAAAATAGTAACTTAGTTACATTACTAGTTACTTCTCTCAAAAGTAACTCAGTTACTTCAAGTTACTCGTTACTTTCAAAGTAACTAGTTACTAGGGAAAGTAACTTTGGTTTTACTCAGAATTCTCTTGTTAATGTGTTGCTTCCATAACTTTGCCAGTCTTCTAGCTTGCTTACTTGCCACAAGTGCACTGTGCCACCTACCAATAGAAAGGAAAAGATAATGTTCATATTTCCACGAGAGAAATCCCACGCCTGGACCGTCAAATTCTATTTCAAATTCAAATTTTTATTTGTCACATACACAGTCATACACAGTACGATATGCAGTGAAATGCTTACACAACTGCTCGTGACCTAAAGAAAAATGAAAAGGCTATGAATAAGATAGGAAATAAATATGAAAAGGGTAAATTTAACTAGGAAGGAATAAAATAAAAATATATAAATTAAAGTTGAAAATAAAATAACTGTACAACAAAATACACAATACACAGTATAGAAATATATAAGAATGTATGAGAAATATAAATATATATACACAATAACAGCAGCTGTACAAGTATTAAATGGAAATGAAGAATATAATGTCCATGTTGTGCAATCCACATTTGTAAGTGTCTTGTGCAGTGCAAATATGCTTAAAGTGATGAAGTGAAAACAATGTCCAGAATGTCCAGTGTGTGTGTAAGAACCATATGTGTGGGTCAGTACTGTGTGGTGGTGTGATTGAGAGACCGTATCGCCTGCGGGAAGAAGCTCCTCCTCAGTCTCTCTGTGTTGGTCTTCAGGGACCGGAATCGCTTTCCTGACCTCAACAGAGAGAACAGTCTGTTGTTGGGATGGCTGAGGTCCTTCACGATCTTCCTGGCCTTGGTCCAGCACCGCCTGCTGTAGATTGCATTCCAAAGGTTTCTCCATGTAATGATCTGCTAGGGAGTGTGGGGAGCCACAGCCCTGTCCTCTATGGTATCAAGCAGGTATGGAGGAGATCAAAACTCCAGACATCCAGAGGCCCCCAGAACACAAGAGACCAAGGAAGACCCACAGAGGGGCAGCCGCATCACTGTCCCAGTAGGAGCTGAGAGTCCCAGATGAGGGCTCATTCAGCAGCCGCGGAGCAGAAGCCAGGGGGAGTTGCATGTGACGCGCCCGTGAGCTCCGCCGGCAGCCAGCTGTGCCTGAGTGACCGAGCCCCAGGCCGAGAGGCCGGGGGCACCCCACCTCCGAAGTGGCCCGAGCGAGCCCCAATAAGTGGCCGCCAAGGAGTGAGCCGGTGTGTACCCGGACACCCACCCCCAGATACAAAGAACCACCAACGCACCGACACCTGAGGGAGTCCACCACCAGCAGGGGAAGTGGTGGTGGGTGGAGATGGGCCTCCAAACCTTGGAGGGCCCGAGATGTCCCCAGAGAGGTGGCGTCTGATACCCAACCTGACATATAGACACAGACACACAGGCACACACAGACACAAACATCCATTCCCACCCTCGTGCTCTCATGTGCACTTCACACTCAATCGACGTGGAGACAGACATAAAGAGACGCTGTACACACGATCACACTCCCCAAGCGTACTCTACGAACCGGGTCTAGGTACCCTTGCCCCTGGAGGGGGAAAGTGCACCCAGACCCAGGTGGTGTTACCCTTTTCCCTGCGGTGGGGAGAGGCAGACCGCCCCGACTCCGCAGCAGCAGGGAGGCCCCACACCCCAGACCGCAGTCGGACGGCCGACACCTCCCAGCCCCCCGCTCCAGCAGGCCGCAGAGAACGGGGGTGAGAGAAGACTCCAAACCTCCCTCCACCCGCTCATTGTAGTGTTGATGCATGTGTGTTCTAAGGTGCAATTAAAACCCAGGAGGGCATGGAGCTACCTGCCAGAGAGCAGCAGGTAAGCGCATAGTCCCTCCTGCTAGCCCTCAATGTCTACGTGTATTTAAAATTGAGAGGTGGGCAACGATGCCAGGGGTGAGGTGTACACCCTGATGGTAACTTGGACTCCGTGTATCATGCCCACCCCCAAGATCCTATATGTATGTGTAATGAGGGTGTGAGTAATGTGAATGTCTAAGTTGTGGGATAAAATTGAGGCAGAGGCAGCCAGAAGGGGACAGAGGGGGAGGGTAGCCTCCTCTGCACCCTGGTGACATACCCCTACTCCAAGGCCCTGCATGTGTGGGTGGTTGTGGTGGAGCGGGAAGAGGGAGGCAGCTGGAGATGGGGAGGGAAGGAAGGGAGGGGCAGGTGACCCCTCCCTGGGGCCAGCTCCCCCACTGACCCCAGTAGGCACTCCCATACTCCGCGACCCGCCAGGGAAAGGGGGCTCAGGCCCATCCAGACCGGGGCCCAGCGCAGCAGCGCCCCCCGGCCCCACAGAGCCCGGGACAGTCCACCAGCCCCACCACAGAGAAAACTGCACCCACCCCACCATCCACTCATCTTCCAGACTACATGAGACAATAGACGCCCAGGCTGAGATCTTCCTCCACCTCTCCTGTATCTCCCCCTCCTGCAGAGAGTTCCTGAGGAGAGGAAAGCTCCTGCAAGGTGTGACAATCCCCCCCACCGGTTGAAGAGCCCCACAGACGGCTCGACACATCGGCGGCACCCTGCACCAGGGATGGGCCCCCATGCACCCACCCGCCCAAAACCCCGGCAACACACAAACCAGGACCCAAGGCCCCGAGGCCCGGCCAGGGCCCCGGCCCAGAGACGGAGCGCCCCCAGACCCCCACGCCCATCCCGGACCCACCCAGGGGCAGACAGGCTACCAGCTCAGTAACCCACGTCCATCAGCACAGACCCTCCCCTAGCCCCGCTGCACGCAGCCACGAGGAAATAGTCAGAAATGAGCCCCCAACCGGACATGACCACTACCCCGGGTTGAGCCCCCCAAGGAAGATGCCTCCGGGGAACCCCCCGACGCCCTAAGCCTGTCCCTATCCCCACACCAATCACAACATTGAAGGCGGGACCAAACTATGACCCCCCCACCCCCACTAGGTGATGGAGCTGATCAAAGGAGCCCAGAGCAGTTGATCTGATGTGGTGGCCGAGGCTGTATCAAAACTAATGTAATCTAATAGATAATTTCTATATTGGTTAGAATTAAGATTGTTTTTATTTTTCCAGTTCATGAGGACAGTTTTCTTGGCTATGCATAGGGCAGTGAAAACCATATGGGCTATATTCTTTTCTGAAGTGACATTATCTAAGCTGCCCAACAAACACACTAAGGGGGAAGTTGGAATGTTACATTTCAGACACTTTGATAAGTCTTCACATATCTTGCGCCAAAACTTCTGCACTGGTGGACAGAACCAAAGAGCGTGAATGTAATTGGTGTATTGCTTTGACAGTGTGAGCAGTTGTTGGAAGATGTAAAGCCCATCTTGAACATCCGATGACCTGTAAGTTCAACATCATTAACTTCATAGCACCCACCCAGCTGTATAGAAACTCCGTCATGCTAGCTAGCACGCAGTACGGAAAAAGTCAGAATAACGAAAATAAACTCCACCTAAACTTGGTTCATATCTGACCCAGAGAGACTGCAGGTCATAACTTCTTACCTGAAGTTCAGTTCACACTTGGACCGGCGGCCGCCTCGGGTCTCTTTTCCTTCTGCGTCCCCTTTCTCCAGCCCGAGAACATGTTGCTTTCTCTCATCCACCTGCTGGCCTCCACCACTTGCTAATGTTACTGAATCTGTGGAAGCTCCACAATAGCCACCACACGAAATAACGAGTAACGACCCTATCTAAATCCCAGTAACGACTAACGCGTTCCTGATTTTGGCATAATAACTAGTTACCGTGCTCGTTACCACAATAATAACGTAGTTACTTTAACGCGTTACTTAATAACGCGTTAGTCCCAACACTGTAAATGAATGTTGTTTAATTAACTGCCACTACTTAAAACTTAAAAGATATAACTGAATAAAAAATCACAAAGAAAAGCATGATATCAGTGTTATGTAAGCGCGTGCGGCCTTCTATGCTCAAAGTCACTCCAGTCCATAGATCAGCCAAACATCGCGCTGACTGTAGCTTTTAACCCTTATTAACTTGAGCACAACTCTATAATGAGCAACAAACTGCAATATGTATAAAAATGATCATGGTTACACCTGCAAGGAAAGATCATACTGTGGTGGACCACTAGAGGGCTCCACTCACACCCAGTGTATAGGAAGTGTGTTCCTGTGTTTTGTGGCGCGATATGCGCAGTTCATGTTGGAGACGAATAAAGAAGGAGTGAGAACTGAGAGCTCTGTGTCGTTGATGCTTACCTCCACATTGGTGACCCCTGACTCGAGCATGCAACGGGCCGCAGATAACACAGACTCCGCTATGGATGCATCAGCGGCCGCCGGACCTCCGCCTCCTGTTACAGCTACGTTCGCTGTGGCGCTGAAACTGCCGGACTTTTGGCTCCATGACCCCCCGTCATGGTTTGTACACGTGGAGGCTCAGTTCGCCCTTCGCGGCATCTCGGCTGACGACACGAAGTATCACCATGTGGTGGCCTCGCTCGACCCGCTGGCCACCCGTCGCGCGATGGCGCTCCTCCGGGACCCACCCGCCCAAGGGAAATACGCTGCCATCAAAGAGCTGCTTCTTCGGCGCTACGCCTTCTCCGACACTGAACGAGCCAAAAAGCTCCTCAATCACGTCGGGGTCACCAATGTGGAGGTAAGCATCAACGACACAGAGCTCTCAGTTCTCACTCCTTCTTTATTCGTCTCCAACATGAACTGCGCATATCGCGCCACAAAACACAGGAACACACTTCCTATACACTGGGTGTGAGTGGAGCGTGTTGGACCACTAGAGGGCTCCACTCACACCCAGTGTATAGGAAGTGTGTTCCTGTGTTTTGTGGCGCGATATGCGCAGTTCATGTTGGAGACGAATAAAGAAGGAGTGAGAACTGAGAGCTCTGTATCGTTGATGCTTACCTCCACAATATGATTATTCTGACACCTTTAAATACACTCAACAAAAATATAAACGCAACACCTTTGTTACTGCTCCCATTCCCCATGGGATGGATGTAGAGACCTAAAATTCATTCCAGATACACAATATAACCATCCCTCCCAAACAGTGGTCACAAATCAGTCCAAATGTGTGGTAGTGGGCACATCTGCCATATTGAGATAATCCATCCCACCTCACAGGTGTGCCACATCAGGATGCTGATCTGACATCATGAGTAGTGCACAGGTGTACCTCAGACTGCCCACAACAAAAGGCCACCCTGGAATGTGCAGTTTTTTGTGCTATTGGGGGTCTGGGGACCCAGAACCGGTCAGTATCTGGTGTGACCACCATTTGCCTCATGCAGTGCAACACATCGTCGCATGGAGTCTATCAGATTGTCAATTGTGGCCTGTGGAATGTTGGTCCACTCCACTTCAATGGCTGTGCGAGGTTGTTGGATATTCGTGGGAACTGGTACACGCTGTCGTATACGCCGGTCAAGCACATCCCGAACATGCTCAATGGGTGACATGTCCGGTGAGTATGCTGGCCATGCAAGAACTGGGACATTCTCAGCTGCCATCTGCCCTGAACAATGTGAACCATGATTCATCCATGAAGCGCACACCTCTCCAACGTGCCAGACGCCGTCGAATGTGAGCATTTGCCCACACAAGTCTGTTACGGCGACGAGCTGGAGTCAGGTCAAGACCCCGATGAGGACGACGGGCATGCAGTTGAGCGTCCCTGAGACGGTTTCTGACAGTTTGTGCAGAAATTGTTTGGTTGTGCAAACTAATTGTTCCAGCAGCTGTCTGGGTGGCTGGTCTCAGACGATCTTGGAGGTGAACCTGCTGGATGTGGAGGTCCTGGGCTGGTGTGGTTACACGAGGTCTGCGGTTGTGAGGCCAGTTGGATGTGCTGCCATATTCTCTGAAACGCCTGTGGAGACGGCTTATGGTTGAGAAATGAACATTCAATGCACGGGCGACAGATCTGGTTGACATTCCTGCTGTCAGCATGCCAATTGCACGCTCCCTCATTGCTTGTGGCATCTGTGGCATTTTGCTGTGAGACAAAACTGCACATTCCAGGGTGGCCTTTTGTTGTGGGCAGTCTGAGGTACACCTGTGCACTACTCATGATGTCAAATCAGCATCCTGATGTGGCACACCTGTGAGGTGGGATGGATTATCTCAATATGGCAGATGTGCCCACTACCACACATTTGGACTGATTTGTGACCACTGTTTGGGAGGGATGGTTATATTGTGTATCTGGAATGAGTTTTAGGTCTCTACGTCCATCCCATGGGGAATGGGAGCAGTAACAAAGGTGTTGCGTTTATATTTTTGTTGAGTGTATATATATATATATATACTTACATTTCTTTGTGTCTGATGGTGTTGACAAAAACCTTGCACTTCCCCAGCAAAAACATAAATTAAAAAACACCTGGGAGATTGTACCAAAACATACTCAGACAGCCAAAACTTTGTGTAACAATTATATGTAAATATGTTTTGAAAAATCAAAAAATAACTTTTTTACCTGTTTTGTCCCTAATCTCAGGAATCGCTGAAATGCGAACTGCCAAGAAAAAGAATTGCATTTTTTTTTTAAATTTAAATTTAACCCTATTACAACTGTTGTGAAAATAATGCAGCATTTCATATAACACCATATCAACAGTCAAACATGGTGGTGGTAATGTGATGGTCTATGGCTGTTTTGCTGCTTGAAGACATGGACGACTGTAATTTGGAACCATGAAATCTGAAATGTTTAAGTGTGACAAATATGCAAAAAAGCTCCTGAGAAATCCAGATGAGGTTAAATCCTTTTCACATTCAATGAAAGATTGAGAAACATTTCCTTTTTTACATTTATTTTTTAAAAATCAACAACATCTGACTTTTTTTCCTCTACTATAAGAACCCAGAGGTTTATTCCCATGATGCACTTCTCTCGTGGAAACATGTAGTCCTCTGAAAGAGACACAAGCCGTCTTTTAGGCCAGGCTTCTTTGCCGGGGCTTAATCCTCAGATATAGCTGGGAATGAAAGATAGAGTTTCTCATTAAAACACCATTAAGATAACATTAAATACTGAAACGTCAAACTTAAGACTGTTAAGTAACAGGATTCTCAAAGCAGTTTTTAAATCTGATTAAAACATGTGATTTAAGGCCAACCTGAAGTAGCAACAGATTGGCAGACTAGACAGTTTAATTCCCGCACATTAGGAAATCTTACCGTCTTATTCTTTATTACATTTTTCTGATATTCTCCTGGGATGCTTTTTTACTTTAACAAGAAAGTTTTAAATGCTGATGTAATGGGACCCTAAACCCAGAAATCTGAACATTTCCTTATGAGTAGCTTCAGTCTAAAATGTTTATACAAGCTCTGCTAAATTTGGCATGGGCGGCTCACCCCCAGAAGGTTTCGGGGAATGTATCCCTCATGGTCACCGCATTGTGCCCACCACCACTCCGTTTCCACCTCATCCTCCCTTCTCAGCACTGTCATGCAGTCACCCTCACTGAAGCAAAGCTCGTCGTCACTCTGAGGCTTATAGTCCCACAGGGCATACACTACACCGTGATTCATCACACCCATCTTCTCCTGAACACCTAAAAAGACAAAAATAGATTAAAAGTTAATGAGTCTGATATTCTTTAAGCTTTTATGTGAAAATGTAATAACCTGAGACAAATTTAAACTACTTTAAGTCCAAGTCCATTTGCTGAAACACAAGCCTCACAAGTCTAGAAAACTTTTACAAAATTGATTTACTTCCTTGATATAACTGGTCTGAACCAAACCCCCTTAAAATGCATGAACCTATTCAACAGTCCTCAAAATCCAGGCAGATCACAACAAGATCCTTATGGCACCCAAGATCTTTTAAATCTCCTAAAGAACAATTAAGCAAATTCCAAACTCACCTGTAACCTGTACAGACACCCATCATAAATCAGTAAATCTCTTGTTGCTACAGAACACGCTCAACCCCTTGAAAGATTTGCGAAATTGTCCTTGAAATCAACAAATGTGTTATGAACTATGAGGCTTATCTCCCTGAACCCCTTTTGTTAATATGTTAACAGGTTTTGTCTCACCATAGAGGAACTGGGAGCACTGGACATAGCCATCTTCCATCTCTTCGCACTTGTCAGCAGCTGTCTGCATGTCACTATATGTTGTGGCGAATACAGCTGCTCCAGACTCGACAAGGAACTTACAGACCTGAACGTTGTTACAGGAGGCAGCACAGTGAAGGGGCGTCCTGGAGACACGAACAGAAGGAGAATGAGTAGTTAGTTAATAAGGACTGGTGCTGTGCCAAATTAATTTGTTTTCTTCCTACCATAGACAATGTAAAAGACAGACATAACATCCGGAAGTTATGTCCGGAGGTGTCACCATGGCTAAGTCCATCTTTTATACTGCCCATGTTTTCTACTGTTTCCTACATAGGCTCACCAGCCGTCACTGTCGGCAGCATTAACATTGACACCAAACTGAACCAAAAACTTGACAATCTCGGTGTGGCCGGCACAAACTGCGTTGTGCAGAGCTGTGATGCCCTCGTCGTTCGGCATACTAGGGTCATCCACCTGAAAGACACACAGTAACATACTGACCATATACCCTGGGGTGAAGAACAATTAAGGAATTTGCAAGTATAAATCTTTTTAGTGGATCTATAAAATAAGTATAGCAGTGTGTAGCTCCCACAATTTTTTGGTACATGTACAATGATAATAATGGGCTATTTTATTCTATTTGTTTTGTGTGACTCACATCATAGATAACCCTCTGGACAAGATCATATTCGCCCTCCAGAGATGAATCCAGTAGCAGGGCCAAAGGGTTGAACTTGACCCGCAAATTGTGGTTGGCTCGCTCTTTGCCAGCTTTATGGAGGTTTGATTTCTTACCCTAAGAAGAAAACAGAACTGCAATAAATTAGAAAAAAAATTGTGTTTGTATTTTAGGCAAACTGGATTTTTAATAACCTCTCAAAATCTGAGTCACCTCACTCACCGGCAGAACTGTGACCTGTCCTGCAACCTCTGGTGGCTGCAGGGGAACAGTATCATCTCCCTCTTCCAACTCCCCGCAGCTGGGGTAAGGTGGGGGTGGGTAAGGAGGGAACTCCTCTAGAAACGGTTCCTGGTGAGCTAAGGTTGATGGACATTTCTCTTTCTCCTTGTCCTTGTCTTCCAGCAGTGATAGCATGCAGTGGCAGGAAGTAGGATCAGAGATGGGTGAGCAAGGGGGTAGTGGGGGTGGGGTCAAACTTTTCTCAGGGAGTGGCTCTTTCAAGTCAGTTTCACTTTCATCCTGAACCCTGGCTACTCCATCTATGCCACCCATCCTGTCCTCATGAACTGTAGGCTGTATATGGATCCCTGCAGAATTAGCCGTCTCCATGGGGATGGTTTCCATAGCAACCAGAGTGGTTTTCTGGTAGAGCAGTTTCTGAATGTTGGGTCCTGCTGGGCCTTCGGGCTCTGTGATTGAGTTGCGTTTCTTCAGGGGTCGGGGTGCATGTTGCAGCCAGCGACGCAGATTATCCAGGTCAGCATCACTGGGGTTCCTGTGAGAGTTTGATATGAAGGGGAGGAGCTTGGTGGGTCTGAGCGGGCAAGGGATACTGTGTTCCGCTGTTTCTCCTCCGATACCTTCAGTGTTACCTGGGCAACTGTTGTCAGCTTCACTTCCGTCAGGTGCACAAAATTCAGAATTGAAGGAATGGTTTTCTGAGCTGATTGATTGCTGCCTGCTGCTGGCTGGAAGGACTGGTTTTCCATACACTAAGAAAAGAAAGAGAATACATGGATTCACAAGACATTTCTCACAGCAAGCTCTATTTGACCTCCATTAAACAAAAGCACAGATTACAAATTACATGTTTGATTATTGTTTGGGGTGAGAGGAAAAAAAACTCCCCCAAAAAACTTCATTATTGATAGATAAGTACCTGTTTTTCCTAAATACTGATACTGAAAAAGCTTGCTTTGCCAATAAACTACAAAGCAAAGGCAAATCAAGTGGTATCTAAATCAGTCCCTGACAACATGCCAGTAAATACCAGTCACAGCTGTTCCCTTCACCTCACATGGTGAAGTTTCCAAAATATAGTCTGAACAAGTACAACATCACAGAGGAAATGCTATCAAGTACTGGGCTATAAGTTTTATTTACATCCATCATGCAGGTATAATTAATGGAGTGAAATACTCCGTATTTTACTTCTAGGAGACAGGCTTATGGCCTGTATTTGTATAGTGCTTTACTAGTCCTTAAGGACCCCAAAGCGCTTTACACTACATTCAGTCATCCACCCATTCACGCACACATTCACACATATTGGTGATAGCAAGCTACATTGTAGCCACAGCCACCCTGCGCACTCCCGGCGCACTGACACAGGCGAGGCTGCCGGACACCGCGCCACCGGGCCTTCTGACCACCACCAGTTTTCTCTGTCAATCGTTCCTAGTTTAGTTATCTGTACAGGGAGTGCAGAATTATTAGGCAAATGAGTATTTTGTCCACATCATCCTCTTCATGCATGTTGTCTTACTCCAAGCTGCATAGGCTCGAAAGCCTACTACCAATTAAGCATATTAGGTGATGTGCATCTCTGTAATGAGAAGGGGTGTGGTCTAATGACATCAACACCCTATATCATGTGTGCATAATTATTAGGCAACGTCCTTTCCTTTGGCAAAATGGGTCAAAAGAAGGACTTGACAGGCTCAGAAAAGTCAAAAATAGTGAGATATCTTGCAGAGGGATGCAGCAGTCTCAAATTGCAAAGCTTCTGAAGCGTGATCATCGAACAATCAAGCGTTTCATTCAAAATAGTCAACAGGGTCGCAAGAAGGGTGTGGAAAAACCAAGGCGCAAAATAACTGCCCATGAACTGAGAAAAGTCAAGCGTGCAGCTGCCAAGATGCCACTTGCCACCAGTTTGGCCATATTTCAGAGCTGTAACATCACTGGAGTGCCCAAAAGCACAAGGTGTGCAATACTCAGAGACATGGCCAAGGTAAGAAAGGCTGAAAGACGACCACCACTGAACAAGACACACAAGCTGAAACGTCAAGACTGGGCCAAGAAATATCTCAAGACTGGTTTTTCTAAGGTTTTATGGACTGATGAAATGAGAGTGAGTCTTGATGGGCCAGATGGATGGGCCCGTGGCTGGATTGGTAAAGGGCAGAGAGCTCCAGTCCAACTCAGACGGCAGCAAGGTGGAGGTGGAGTACTGGTTTGGGCTGGTATCATCAAAGATGAGCTTGTGGGGCCTTTTCGGGTTGAGGATGGAGTCAAGCTCAACTCCCAGTCCTACTGCCAGTTTCTGGAAGACACCATCTTCAAGCAGTGGTACAGGAAGAAGTCTGCATCCTTCAAGAAAAACATGATTTTCATGCAGGACAATGCTCCATCACACGCGTCCAAGTACTCCACAGAGTGGCTGGCAAGAAAGGGTATAAAAGAAGAAAAACTAATGACATGGCCACCTTGTTCACCTGATCTGAACCCCATTGAGAACCTGTGGTCCATCATCAAATGTGAGATTTACAAGGAGGGAAAACAGTACACCTCTCTGAACAGTGTCTGGGAGGCTGTGGTTGCTGCTGCACGCAATGTTGATGGTGAACAGATCAAAACACTGACAGAATCCATGGATGGCAGGCTTTTGAGTGTCCTTGCAAAGAAAGGTGGCTATATTGGTCGCTGATTTGTTTTTGTTTTGTTTTTGAATGTCAGAAATGTATATTTGTGAATGTGGAGATGTTATATTTGTTTCACTGGTAAAAATAAATAATTGAAATGGGTATATATTTGTTTTTTGTTAAGTTGCCTAATAATTATGCACAGTAATAGTCACCTGCACACACAGATATCCCCCTAAAATACCTAAAACTAAAAACAAACTAAAAACGACTTCCAAAAACATTCAGCTTTGATATTAATGAGTTTTTTGGGTTCATTGAGAACATGGTTGTTGTTCAATAATAAAATTATTCCTCAAAAATACAACTTGCCTAATAATTCTGCACTCCCTGTATTTCTAGCCTAGGTTGTCTGGTATCTGGTCCTGTTCATGCCTGGTCTCACCTCAGTGTCCTCAGTGTAATGACAGGATTTCTGCGAGCAGTTTTGTAGAAATGGTGTCTAAAGGACCACTGATGGTTTTTTATAAAGTAATTATTGAAGTTAACTCAGGAAGATCAATTGGAGAAAAAGAGACAAAATAAATATCAGTGGTTCTGAAAGTACATGATGTTACATCTGTGAGATTGTTATGAGTAATTTTTTACTGCTGATCTGCACTGTGTTGGCACATGACATTGAAGAAGACAACGGGATGAATAATATCCTTAAATTAAGGATATAATTCCTCCCCTTGTACACTTTCAGAAAGACATCTGCTGTGATGAAATCTATTCCTCACTGCTGTGTAATCCATTATTGTAGATTGAAATGTTATTAGTAAACGATCAGACAAAACAGGGTTTTCAGGAAATACTGTTAACTGTTCAGTTTCGATCCCATATGTCATAACAAGATCTAGTGTATGATTAAAGTGGTGGGTGGGTTATTTTTTCATTTTGAATACAACGGATTAAATGCATGGATGATAAAATCACCTACAATAATTATCCTATCCGAGCTGAGCACTAAATCAGATAAAAATTCTGAGAAAACAGCCAGAAACCACGAGGCCCAAGTGAACAATAACAAATAAAGCTGTTTGTGTGGCTGTAATTTCAAATAAATTACAACTCTGCCTGTGTCTTTGGTTGATTAATAAGCTGGAGTGGAAGATTGCTGTCACACCCCGACTTATATTATTTAATAATAGACACTATTTTACTCTTTGGTGCATTTGTGGATACTATGTTTTTCTTTTGTTGTTATTTTTTATGTTTAAGTCATTATTTTGCTGATTTTTGGTTTGTTTTTTCTTGGTTTGGGAACAGACACAGTCTCTAAGGGGTTTTGGGGGATAACAGGGGGAGAGAAGCTGTGGAGAGGCGTGTAAGACTGCGACTCTGCTTCCTGATCCCAACTCTCGATAGTCACGCTTTTTTTGTGGGGGGGAAATTATTAGAGACATGGACAGTTTGGTGGTGTGGTGGTGTGAAGAGTGGAGAGGCCAAGGTACTAGTCAGTCGGCTACGAGCTAAGCTAAGGTAGTGAGTCCCTAAAGATGAATGAATACTTTGAATATAATTAGCAGGTTATTCAACAGAAAGTGTGCTTTGGATAAAGCATTTAAGGATTACACTATGTAATAATATAAGTTTTTAGATCAAATTTGAATCGAAATAAGCTACAGAAAACACCACTGTGTGCTGTAACAGGAACAGGAAGTGATGCTCTACCCCAAGACCAAGTGTTGGCAAGTTTGTCGCACACACCTTATTTTTCTGCAACGATGTAAATGCAAAAGCCTCTCCCCTGTTGACTGAATTTTGGTGTTTTGGTGAAATTTTTTAAATTCATATTTTTCTACTAAGACATATACTACATTTTGGTGAATAAGGAGGACCAGTGCTTCCAAGGACCAATCTTACACTGATCAAAATAATCAGAAAAATCCTTTTGGCCATAATTGTGCAGCCCTATCTTAACAGGAAGAGTATTCTAATACACGGGCAATCGTATCAGTGGATTACCTCGGGGCTGGCTCCGAGGCAGTGTTCCTTGGCCACTGTGTTGGTATCCCTTCCCCAGTGTAGCCTGCTGGGTGTACATCGAGTAGATTGAGGAAGCCGCCAGGGTCTGAGGTTTCTGAAGCACAGGTGGGGGACAATCAGAGAGTTCTGGGGTGTAGGGTCGCACAGCAGCAGCTGGAGGACTCTCCTGCTTGTTGGGCAAAGGGAGGGTGTTGCTATGACTGGATAGAATTCCTGGAGCCCTGAGGGGGGCCCCAACTGGCTTCACCTTACCTGGGAAGGTGCCAGTGTTATAGGGGGCTTTGGAGAAGGCTGACAGGCCAGAAGATCGGAATGGTTTGGGCTTGCTGGGAACTGGAGGAGGTGCTGTCAACTTGGAAAGACTTTTGGATGAGACCTGAAAGTAAAATATAGCAAACGTGGAAACACAGGGTTATACTCAGAGATTGATGATATAACTGCAAAATACAGAAAATGAAGCAATAAATCAAATATCAAAATGAGCTGAAATGTAAAATGGCTTTACATTAAAATTGTAAGTGCTCAGCAGCTATTAACCGGTTTGAGTTTGACTTTTCATATTTAGCCTTACAATTATTGTACCGTAATTGTCGGGCTATAAGCCGCTACTTTTTGCACAAGCTTTGAACCCTGCGGCTTTTAGTCAGGTGCAGCTTTTCTATGGATTGTCCATGATTTTTGTGATATCGTAAGAGGATTTGTTTTGTTTGTTCCGCTGTTGTACGGCACTACGTTGCCTGGCGAAAGGGCATGTGATCAGACACACAGTATCGGGGTTCAAGAGTTGTATGTTGGTCACATGTCCGTCCGCCAGGCAACGTAGTGCCGTACGAAGTAGCGCGAAAAACAAACTTCAAAGTAGCACTACGCGTTCAGCGGGAGGCGTGGATGATGAGCGGCGATAAACTTGCGAAAAGCAGGTTATGCTCAACTCCACCGGTGGATTCTGACAGCGTGGAAAAGTGTGAAAACATCCACGATCACCAACGGATTTCGAAGGGCTGGACTGCTGCATGATGGAGAGGAGGACACCGCCACGGCCCTTCTGAGGGTGTTCGACTCTGACACTGACAACGAGGATTTGTTTGGTTTTGAAAGTGACAACAAAGGAGAGAAGCTGAGAGTGGATGACGAAGCCACCCTGAGCCTGTTCGTTTCCGACACTGGAGAAGAGGACTTTGGTGGTTTTAGTGCGCAGGAAGAAGAGAAAGATGGTGGTGAATGACTGACTTTTCTTCTTGTTAAAGCCGTGTCACTGCACCTGAGCCTAAAAGGTAGTCCGAAGCTATTTTTCTGGTGTGCTGTAGGTTATTGTTATGTACTACATTTCTTACTCATTTATGAAGCACAGTATATGTTTCGTACTTGTAATTACCGCTACTTGTACATATACCTAAAAAGTTATGCAAATATGTACCCATAACTTGTTTTTCAAAATATTAATAAAAGGGGTGTGTCTCCAAACAGCCATCTCTTTCCTGACAATTCGCTTTGTGCATATTCTCTTACATATGATAAGTCAACATTGAAACACCTGCGGCTTTTAGTCAGGTGCGGCTAATGTATGTACAAAACAGGATTTTCTCCTGATTTTAGCTGTATGAGATGTAGAGACTAAATGGAAGCCCACTGATACCTGATTGTCCCTGAGCAGGTTCTCTGTGGAACGATTAGATCGTGAGGGGATGGGAGGAGGAATGTCGGACCCAGAGTAGCTCTTGTCTATGGCGGTCTCACCACCTAGAAAAGAGAAAGTAACTCTAACATCCATGGGACTTTGTTTAAACAATTTTCTATCTCCCAGATCTCATTCCTTCTATTCTCAGGTTGATTAGCCTGTCATTTGTACATGGTATTCTATGAATGCATGGATAGACCATCCTTAAATTAGGTTTTCAGTGAATGTCTCAATGTCTCAAAGAATCAGCGTGCCTGAACGTTTATGTGTCAGATTAGAAATGTAGTAACAAATGATTGTAAAGGCATAGAAAGTTTAAATCCTCTTTCTGCAAAAGGTAAAACAGAAACAGGACCTAACTGACCTGAGTTGCGGCAGCTTAGACTCGACATGCGAGGCAGAGTGGAGGCATGCTCGTAACCCCTACTGGATTCGGAAAATGAGCTTTCCCAGTCAAAGATCTTGCTTGTTTTTAAGGTGTTGAAACCTGTGAGGCAGAGATAACTACATCAAGTAGAGTTTTGGTACTAGAAATAGAAGTGACTAACTCAGACTCAAATAGTGTTTCAGCATGCTAGGACAGACTCAAAACATAGAAAAATATATTTCTTACATCACGGAAACATGTACCTGAGGCTGGTTTGACAGGCCTAGGAGGTGGCTTCAGTGATGAATCAGCCATGGGCAGGGTGACAGTGCCATCTGGGTATGCTGGCTTCACCAGAATCTCCTGGCGGACCGGCACAGGTGGCCCCTGAGAGCTTGATGTGGAGGATGACTGGATGTACGGCCCCACCGCTGCCACTCTGGAGCCCATGCTATATTGTGGGGCTGTACAGTCTGAAGCCACCTAGAGTGAGCAGAAATGTTTGACTGCTGCAGCCTTTTCGATCAGTACTTGTATATTAAGCAAACAACAACAAAGCAAAAATAAATGTTTTGTACAAAAAACAAACAAAAAAACCTTGAAATTGTAGAAATCTACTTTTGCTGATATTTTTTTCCTATATAAACTCACTGGCTGGTTCTCATTCTGCTGCAAAGCAGCCTTTTTCTTCCAGAGCCGTTCCCGGAGTTCAACCAACCGACGGTCCATCGCAGCTACTTCCAAGTTCCTTTTGTTCAAGCTGTCTCTCTGCTGCTGCAGCCTGCCACTATGATCCTGATTCAGCTTGTTTCTTAGCTGTTTGGAAAGGAGGGGGTGAGAAGTCAAAGTATGATTGAAAACCAACAGAAAAAATATTGTCTAGAATAATTTATTAGACACTAGGTTTAACCTCCTAGCAACTGTAGCTGGAAGTACTAACAGTGTGAGATAGAGGTATGTACAGCCTGATATCAAATCACTCCCTATATCAGTGGTTCCCAAGCTTTTTTTGCTTTTACGTTTAGTAAACAATTAAACAAATACAAGTTCACTCAGCAGCCGCGGAGCAGAAGCCAGGGGGAGTTGCAGTGACGCGCCCGTGAGCTCCGCCGGCAGCCAGCTGTGCCTGAGTGACCGAGCCCCGGGCCGAGAGGCCGGGGGCACCCCACCTCCGAAGTGGTCCGAGCGAGCCCCAGGTTCCAGGCCCCGATAAGCGGCCGCCAAGGAGTGAGCCGGTGTGTACCTGGATGCCCACCCCCAGACACAAAGAACCACCAACGCACCGACACCTGAGGGAGTCCGCCACTGGCAGGGGAAGTGGTGGTGGGTGGAGATAGGCCTCCAAACCTTGGAGGGCCTGAGGTGTCCCCAGAGAGGTGGTGTCTGATACCCAACCTGACATATAGACACAGACATACAGGCACACACAGACACAAACATCCATTCCCCCCCTCATGCTCTCATATACACTCACTCCACACTCAACCAACGTGGAGACAGACATAAAGAGACGCTGTACACACGATCACACTCCCCAAGCGTACTCTACAAACCGGGTCTAGGTACCCTTGCCCCTGGTGGGGGGAACTGCACCCAGACCCAGGTGGTGTTACCCTTTTCCCTGAGGTGGGGAGAGGCAGACCACCCCGACTCCGTAGCAGCAGGGAGGCCCCACTCCTCCCCAGTCGGACGGCCAACTCCTCCTAGCCCTCCCGCTCCAGCAGGCCGCAGAGAATGGGGGTGGGAGAAGACTCCAAACCTCCCTCCACCCGCTCATTGTAGTGTTGATGCATGTGTGTTCTAAGGTGCAATTAAAACCCAGGAGGGCATGGAGCTACCTGCCAAGGAGCAGCAGGTAAGCGCATAGTCCCTCCTGATAGCCCTCAATGTCTAAGTGTATTTAAAATTGAGAGGTGGGCAACGACGCCAGGGGTGAGGTGTACACCCTGATGGTAATATGGACTCCGTGATTGTGCCCACCCCCAAGATCCTATATGTATGTGTAATGAGAGTGTGAATAATGTGAATGTCTAAGTTGTGGGATAAAATTGAGGCAGAGGCAGCCGGAAGGGGACAGAGGGGGGGGGGGGGGGGGGGTAGCCTCCTCTGCACCCTGGTGACATACCCCTACTCCAAGGCCCTACATGTGTGGGTGGTTGTGGTGGAGCGGGAAGAGGGAGGCAGCTGGAGATGGGGAGGGAAGGAAGGGAGGGGCAGGTAACCCCTCCCTGGGGCCAGCTCCCCCGCTGACCCCAGTAGGCACCCCCATACTCCGCGACCCACCAGGGAAAGGGGGCCCAGGCCCATCCAGACCGGGGCCCAGTGCAGCAGCGCCTCCCGGCCCCACAGAGCCCGGGACAGTCCACCCAACCCCACCACAGAGAAAACTGCACCCACCCCACCATCCACTCATCTTCCAGTCTACATAAGACAGTAAACGCCCAGGCTGAGATCTTCCTCCACCTCTCCTGTATCTTCCCCTCCTGCAGAGAAAGTCCCTTGTCCATCAGGGAAGTGACAGACAAGGTAAGCGACCCATGTTGTAGGTGACGTCAGACGCCAGAGATTTTGGCGGAGAAAAAAAAAGCAAATGGTAGCATAGAGTTTAACAAAGGTTTTTCAAGCTTCAGTATTACCAAATATACTAATCAATTGTCATATAACTAACATCATCTGTCCTATCACCTTTATCACCCTGGATGACAACGGGGAGAGTTTAGACGCTCTCCAAGATTACATCGACCGCTGTTTTCAAGATTTAGTAATGAAGAAGGCCCTGAGTGCATCTTCCCCGGCTAAAACTGAGACGCCGTCATCGAAGAGATGTCGCCCAGCAGACTCCCCCGGTACATCATCGCCTGCCGGCAAAGACATCACAGACATCCTGGAGTCAATCGACAAGCGATTGTCCAGTTTCGATGCGAGGCTGGCCCTGGTGGAGATCTTACACCGGGAATCTAAATCTCTGAGAGAATCCCTGGAATTCAGCCAGCAGCAGGTGGAAACGCTTGCCGCTGAAAATGCCACGCTACGGGAGTCGGTTAAATCTCTCACCGATAACGTGACCCAGCTAAACATTGAAAATAAAAAAATAAAAGAATCCGTTATCAATCTACAAGCCCGTAGCATGAGAGATAATCTTGTGTTTTCTGGTATTCCAGAATCTGCCGGAGAGGACGCAGAGGCAACGGTGAAAAGCTTCATTAAAATCCACCTGAAGCTGCCGGAGGACACCGTAAAGAACATCGATTTCGATAGAGTGCATCGCTTGGGGGGCGTGCGGTCGCGGACCGGGAGACCACGGCCTATTGTGGCCAAATTCGGTCAATTCAAACAAAAGGAACAGGTGAAGAGTCGCGGCAGAGAGCTGAAAGGAACTGACTTCAGCGTGAACGACCAGTTCCCCAAAGAGATCCTGGAACGACGCAAGGTCCTGTTCCCAGTTCGACGTAGCTTTATCCAGAAAGGCTCCCGTGCTGTCATCGCCGTGGACCGGCTCTACGTGGACGGACAGCTCTACAGCGACCCCGGCACCACACCGTGGTTATATTGACTGCACTCCAGATAAGAACCCGCTACACTCTTTTCTTATTCATTCACACTCTCTCCTTTAACATGAGTTTAACCTAGTAATATCAATATGATGTCATAGCAGA
This sequence comes from Rhamphochromis longiceps, assembly GCF_057381845.1. Classification (NCBI taxonomy): domain Eukaryota; kingdom Metazoa; phylum Chordata; class Actinopteri; order Cichliformes; family Cichlidae; genus Rhamphochromis; species Rhamphochromis longiceps. Next base: position 5,172,184 of record NC_140564.1, read on the forward strand.
TATAACACCGTCACCCTCCGTCATTGCTTTAATTGGAATGTTTCCGTTTCGTTTCTTTTTTTTTGGTGTTGCTCACAGTTCATGTGGTTTCTTTCTTTCTCTTGTCTTTCACTGCTGTGATCACCCACTTCCCCACTCACCTACAAACAACACCCTCTATTTCTCCATATTTTCACACCACGATCACGCAAACACATCAGCTCAATGGCAGCACATTCACAACAGCCTCACAGCACGCACAGATTTGCAGGACACATAACACAAGCCACGCTTGTTCATATTAGTGAATATTCACACACATAGTCAGACTTATGGAGCCTCTCACCACACTTCTTTTTCTCTTTCTATTTTACAAACAAGTGATGTTTCCACATCCTCTCCACCTGTCTAAACGAAACACCCAGCGTACATCATTAGACATACACACACAATTATGGGCATGCTGAGGTTTGTCACATGGAATGTAAATGGAGCTGGCTCCAGAGGAAAGAGGTTAAAGATATTTAACCAGCTTAAAAAACTACAGGCTACTACAAAACTACAGATGTTGTTTTATTACAAGAAACTCACAAACCTGTCACAGGTTTAAACGAACTTAAAACACCTGAGTTTCCTAACGTGTTTGCAGCCTGTTATAATTCTAGACAACGGGGAGTAGCAATTTTAATACATAAAAATGTTAATTTTACAGTACTCGATACAGTTATAGATCCAGAGGGTAGATTTCTAATTATTAAACTATCAATATTGAACAAAAAACTATGTATTGTAAGTATATATGGTCCAAATGTTGATGAACCCTCATTCTTCCACGGATTTTTTAGTGCACTCTCTGAACACCTTGATTGCACACTCATTCTTGGCGGTGACCTCAACCTTGGACTAAATAAAGACATGGATAGGCTCAACACAACAGGAACTCAGCGCAATTGGCAGTCCACAAATATAATCAATCAGTATATGAGCGACTTTGGTCTTTGCGATGCATGGCGCTCTCTTCACCCCACCAGTAAGGAATATACTTTTTTCTCGCATGTTCATCACTCTTACTCTCGTCTGGATTATTTTTTGGTCAGCAGCTCACTGCTGTGTGACATTTCAGACACTGAGATTCATCCTATAGCTGTCAGCGATCATGCTCCTGTATCTTTAACACTAATGCACAAGAATAACACTACGCCAAGAAAAAACTGGAGATTTAATATATCACTACTAAAAGATGAAGACTTTATTAAATATTTTAAAAAGGAATGGACTTCATATTTAGACTTTAATGAAATTGATCTGTTTCTTGACAACGTAACTCTTCCAAAATTACTAGACAGTGAAGCAATGGAACTGGATTCGCCACTGACGCCAAGTGAACTCCAGGAAGCCCTGATAGGTATGCCCAGTAATAAGGCTCCAGGTCCAGACGGCTTCCCTGCAGAATTCTACAAAGAATTCTGGACAATTTTGGCACCAGTATTCCACGGCATGTTGCAGGAAATCGAGGAAAATGACAGACTACCACCAAATATGAATTCTGCCAACATTAGTCTCCTGCTAAAACCAGGCAAAGACCCTTTATTTCCCTCAAGCTATCGTCCAATTTCTCTTTTAAATGTAGACCTTAAAATAATCTGCAAAGCTCTCTCAAAGAGATTAGAGAAAATGACCCCCCTCTTAATTCATCCTGACCAAACTGGTTTCATAAAAGGTCGGCACTCCTCAACAAACACTCGTAGATTACTTAATTTAATAGACTACTCATACGATAAAAACATCGAAACCATAATATTATCTCTAGATGCAGAAAAAGCATTTGACAGAGTTAACTGGAAATTTTTATTCGCAACTTTACACAAATTTGGTTTTGGAAACTCTTTCATAAACTGGATAAGAATATTATACAATTCCCCAACAGCTCGTATCAGAACAAATGACCAGACATCCTCCAGCTTCTGTCTCCTGAGGGGCACCAGACAGGGATGCCCACTCTCCCCTTCACTTTTTGCAATTTTTATCGAACCTCTAGCAGCAACATTTAGACAGGCTACAACAATTAAGGGCATAAAACAAAATGTAAGAACATAGAACATAAAGTCAGTCTCTATGGGGATGATGTGTTGCTTTTTCTGCAAAACACACAAACCAACCTCTCTGAGGTAATTACTTTAATAAACTGGTTTTCAAGAGTTTCAGATTATTCAATTAACTGGCCAAAATCTACAGTTCTCCCCATTAACTGCTCCTTCCATAATTCTTCCTCTGCCCCACTGCAATCCGGAAATATTAAATATTTAGGTATTAATGTCTCTCCTAAGCTTTCAGACTTAACTAAATTAAACCACATCCCACTTCTAAAGAAAGTAGAAGGCGATCTGACTAGATGGAAATCTTTACCCATATCACTCATGGGAAGGGTCGCCACTATAAAAATGATGATCTTGCCAAAAATAAATTACTTATTTTTGATGATCCCTAACAAACCATCACAAGATTGGTTCAGATCTCTGGATTCATATATTTCCAAATTCCTTTGGAAAGATAAACCCCCGCGTATCAGCTTAAAAACGCTACAAAGAACCAAGGATAGAGGAGGATTAGATCTGCCTAATTTTTACCAATACTTCTTAGCCAACAGGCTTCAGTTCATCTCAGAATGATTAAAATATACCTTCTTAGATGAGCCCTGGCTAGATGTTGAACAGGCACTATGCAAGGATCTAGAGATTTCAGACCTACCATTTATTAGCTCAAACATCAAAAGACATGAATGCTTTAAAAGTATCAACATCAGCTTTTCTCTGACAGCATGGTGGGAGTTTCTAAAAATAATGGAATCTTCATTAATCCCATGCAAACGTACACCTATCTGGAATAACCCAGACATATTACAAAACAATAATATGATTAATTTCCCAGAATGGAGTTGTAAAGGAATTAAATACTTAGAACATATATTAGAGGGAACAGAATTTATTCCATTTGACAGACTAGTTGCACAATATGGGATCGACAAGATTTTTAGAATATCAACAAATTAAATCCATAGTAAAAAAGAAATTTAACCTCAGTCAAGTTGAATTACAAACACCACTAAGTGCGGCATATTTTCTTACTCTTAAATTCCCCAAATTATTATTTAAAATATACAGAACACTTTCTAAATTAGATGAATCAATATCCCTTCCTATTGCAAAGTGGGAAGCAGATTTATCAGTCAGCTTAGACCAAAACTTCTGGTCTCAGATTTGCTTAAAATCCTTTAAATTAATTAAAAAACCCAGTCTGCAATTAATACAATACAAAATACTACATAGAGTGCACTATACAGGTCATCGGATGTTCAAGATGGGCTTTACATCTTCCAACAACTGCTCACACTGTCAAGGCAATACACCAGACAATTACATCCACGCTCTTTGGTTCTGTCCACCAGTGCAAAAGTTTTGGCGCGAGATATGTGAAGACTTATCAAAGTGTCAGAAATGTAACATTCCAACTTCCCCCTTAGTGTGTTTGTTGGGCAGCTTAGATAATGTCACTTCAGAAAAGAATATAGCCCATATGGTTTTCACTGCCCTATGCATAGCCAAGAAAACTGTCCTCATGAACTGGAAAAATAAAAATAATCTTAATTCTAACCAATATAGAAATTATCTATTAGATCATATTAGTCTTGATACAGCCTCTGCCACCACATCAGATCAATTGCTCTGGGCTCCTTTTATCAGCTCCATCACCTAGTGGGGGTGGGGGGTCATAGTTTGGTCCCGCCTTCACTGTTGTGATTGGTGTGGGGGTAGGGACAGGCTTAGGGCGTCGGGGGGTTCCCCGGAGGCATCTTCCTTGGGGGGCTCAACCCGGGGTAGCGGTCATGTCCGGTTAGGGGCTCTGTTGGCTCTCAGGTGACTATTTCCTCGCGGCTGCGTGCAGCGGGGCTAGGGGAGGGTCTGTGCTGACGGACGTGGGTTACTGACCTGGTAGCCTGGCTGCCCCTGGGTGGGTCCGGGACGGGCGTGAGGTTCTGGGGGCGCTCCCTCTCTGGGCTGGGGCCCGGGCCGGGCCTCGGGGGCTTGGGTCCTGGTTGGTGTGTTGCCGGGGTTGTGGGCGGGTGGGTGCATGGGGGCCCAGCCCTGGAGCAGGGTGCCGCCGGTGCGTCGAGCCACCTGGAGGGCTCTACAACTGGTGGGGGAGATGGTCACTACCCGGCTTTCTTTAGACCGCGAAGGCCGGGTTCTCAGGTGGAAGCAGCCTCTGAATTTGGACACCCCCGCTGTTTCCGGGCTGGCCAATAATAACGGTGACATTTAACGTATTTTATCTGATAAATAAACACTGTAAAATGCATTTATCACCCTAAATTACTAAAATATCGATATTTTAATGTGAAAATCGATTCTAGAACAGAAATGATTGGTATTGGAGGAACCGATATTTCAGGATCGATCCACACATCACTACCCCTAACTTTCAGTAGCTGTTGAAAGGATAAAGTTGTGGTATATCAGTGGTTATAAATACCATTATTACTTTGGGATTAGTTTAACACAAAGTTAGTGCTGATCTGGGAGCATTGCTGTGAGTCACAGTGCGCAGCCTAAAGGTCCTTTCACATCGGCGGCAGCATGTGCTGCTAATGCTAACTAAAGGCCAAGGATCCAGAATTTGTTGCGCTGGCTGTTGAGCTCTGTGGGTTTTTGCAGCAGCTCTACCTGTACTAGATGCACCTGCTCCTTGTCGTTTCTATCTCTGACTTTATGTCCTCTACAAGAGTTTGGGTTTTTTTTGCTGGTCCTTCAAATGTTCAGTAAAAACATGTATGCTAATTCATAACGAAGAATGCTTTGTAACTATCCCCACTAGTGAAGACTGTCATTTCCACAACACTGCCCCCCCTCCCCACCCCGAGGTCCGCAGCGCTGTTGAAAAGGCTCTAGAGGTCCCTGTATTAAGCACGTAAACCTGTCACACAAAAATCACCAAACTCGGACGACCACAGACTGTTTTCCCTTGTGGTGATGAAGGAAAACGCTGGGCTGGCATGTAAAAGGGCATTTATTCCCTTCAAGGACCTGAAGCTCCATAAAGCACCCCTCCAATAGCCAAACCTATCTGTTCTCTGATTGGATAGTTAAATTTGTGATTGACATGACATTGGCCAATCAGATGAAAGGAAGAAAAATAGGGTCAAAATTCGTACTTGTAACTTGAAACTTGAGTGCAGAGTTTCACGTGTATTTTTGGCTCAGTTCACACACAAACCTTTTTTACACACATACGAATTCGTTTTACACATACAAATCCTGATTTACAAATACAAAATATTTATGACCACAATTTGAGCCCATATAGTTGGTCATTATAAGAAGTGTTTGTGACCTAAACATCAAGAATGTGGGATACTGTTTGTCTGTGATTTGGAGAACCCAGTTCGTGCTCCCGACGCAGGGAAAACCAATTCTGCAGGGGAGGCCTATCTTGGCCTTGTGCAGGTAAAGCCAAAGGGAAGATATGCTTCACAATATTTTCTAGTCTTTGGCTTGGAAGGCAGTTGGTTTGGAAACATATTTGGCGATGCTTCATACCCTGCTTTGCATATGTGTGGAAGCCCCGCCAAAAACCTGTCCATTATGCTACCATGCCCCCCCCCTGCAATGGCTCTGCACCCCCCCCCCCTCCCCAGGGGGCGGGCCCCACACTTTGGGAACCTCTTCTTGAGACTTAAGTCATGACACACTTCTCTCCCCAACATAAGTTGCCAATATACACTCAACAAAAATATAAACGCAACACCTTTGTTACTGCTCCCATTCCCTATGGGATGGACGTAGAGACCTAAAATTCATTCCAGATACACAATATAACCATCCCTCCCAAACAGTGGTCACAAATCAGTCCAAATGTGTGGTAGTGGGCACATCTGCTATATTGAGATAATCCATCCCACCTCACAGGTGTGCCACATCAGGATGCTGATCTGACATCATGAGTAGTGCACAGGTGTACCTCAGACTGCCCACAACAAAAGGCCACCCTGGAATGTGCAGTTTTGTCTCACAGCAAAATGCCACAGATGCCACAAGCAATGAGGGAGCGTGCAATTGGCATGCTGACAGCAGGAATGTCAACCAGATCTGTCGCCCGTGCATTGAATGTTCATTTCTCAACCATAAGCCGTCTCCACAGGCGTTTCAGAGAATATGGCAGCACATCACACCGGCCTCACAACCGCAGACCTCGTGTAACCACACCAGCCCAGGACCTCCACATCCAGCAGGTTCACCTCCAAGATCGTCTGAGACCAGCCACCCAGACAGCTGCTGGAACAATTGGTTTGCACAACCAAACAATTTCTGCACAAACTGTCAGGAACCGTCTCAGGGACGCTCAACTGCATGCCCGTCGTCCTCATCGGGGTCTTGACCTGACTCCAGCTCGTCGCCGTAACAGACTTGTGTGGGCAAATGCTCACATTCGATGGCGTCTGGCACGTTGGAGAGGTGTGCGCTTCACGGATGAATCATGGTTCACATTGTTCAGGGCAGATGGCAGCTGAGAATGTCCCAGTTCTTGCATGGCCAGCATACTCACCGGACATGTCACCCATTGAGCATGTTCGGGATGTGCTTGACCGGCGTATACGACAGCGTGTACCAGTTCCCACGAATATCCAACAACCTCGCACAGCCATTGAAATGGAGTGGACCAACATTCCACAGGCCACAATTGACAATCTGATAGACTCCATGTGACGATGTGTTGCACTGCATGAGGCAAATGGTGGTCACACCAGATACTGACCGGTTCTGGGTCCCCAGACCCCCGATAGCGCAAAAAACTGCACATTCCAGGGTGGCCTTTTGTTGTGGGCAGTCTGAGGTACACCTGTGCACTACTCATGATGTCAGATCAGCATCCTGATGTGGCACACCTGTGAGGTGGGATGGATTATCTCAATATAGCAGATGTGCCCACTACCACACATTTGGACTGATTTGTGACCACTGTTTGGGAGGGATGGTTATATTGTGTATCTGGAATGAATTTTAGGTCTCTACGTCCATCCCATAGGGAATAGGAGCAGTAACAAAGGTGTTGCGTTTATATTTTTGTTGAGTGTAGTTAAAGGTTTTTAGTCTTTTTAAAAAATATTTTCACATATCTGTGTTTATGTTTTTAGCTCCTATAACTGTGCCTTGCCTAGCCAGAGAACCAAACTGTCTTTCATTAAACAAACGAATTTAAATTAAAATAGTAATATTTAGACCCACACAGCATGCTCATCCAACTACTAATTTGGTTCTTAGTTGCTGAAGAAGATCCACATGTTAGAAAAAAAAAGAGTTATTCAGGAAAACGAAAATATTTCCGCTGCATACAGACTAAAATAAAATTTTCCTAACAGGAGTGTAAGGGATTTATGCTAACTTTATGCTAATGCTAAAATAAGATATTAAAGTTTCAGATAGGGTTTTCTTTTTTTTTTTGGGGGGGGGGGGGGGGGGGGGAGTCACCAAATATATTGTACACACTTTTTAAATATTTGAATTATTACAAACAACATTTGTGAAATTACAGCAGTGTAATATCCTGCAAAATAATCGGCTAACTAAATCTGCAACCAGGTAACCGAACTTGCTAGCAAACCTGAGTAACTTGCTAAACATTATAGCTTATTAATCAAAACACAACAAAATTGTAAGAAAAAACAGGAGAAAGTCAATTCTTGTAGTCTTTCTAGTGTCCTGATGATTCATTCCAATCTTTTAGTAATATTTCCCTCAAAACAATTTTCAGAGTTACTCATCACTTATTGTAGCCACCTCACCTTTTCTGGCCGACTTTTGCTGGATCAGCGTTTGAATCATCAACCAGCAAGATGTGGTACTCCCTGTATGCAGAGAAATACAGTCTTCACCACAAAATTACACCACAGTGGTTAATAATAATCTCCATTCACATAAAAGCTGAGGGTGAGTTTAGCTCTTACTGTTTTAAATGTAAAAGTAGCTCCAGTCAGCTGAACCAAAGACAGAGGCAGTGTTGCCAACTCCTCAGTAAGGAAAATTGCTATTGGTTGTCCTAAAAGTCGCTAGAAGTCAAATGACGTCATTGTCTAATTTGCATAATTGGTCATGCTAATCTAATTGTAACCTATGTTGTTGGAGAGAGAAATAACATCATGGAAGAGACATAATGTGAGTAAAAAACGTCCTAAATGCATTTAGAGTTTATTTAGAACTACAAATTAAATTTCTTTTAGCAATTATTGTTTTTTTTAATGTCACAATTCCAACCCTGCTCCTTTACCCGGGCTTGGACTGGCAAAAGTGACCCGAAATAGGCACTGTGGTGGAGTTACTTTGTGTGTGTTTCACAGCAAAATCTCCAGTGTTAAATTAACACTAGAGAGTGTCTATATGGGTCCACACCTCTGAGTGTTAAATACAACACTGTTGAGTGTTAAATTAACACTTTTGACAGTGTTATATGTTTAAAAGTAACCTAGTCAGTTTTGAAGATTAACAATGGCTAACACTGAGCAGTGCTGATTTTCTAACACTGGAATATTTCTAACATTTTGAGTTATTTTCCTCAACAAAGCCCCCAGGGGGGCTAGGAGGAGGAGTTGGCCGTCCGACTGCGGTCTGGAGTGTGGGGCCTCCCTGCTGCTGCGGAGTCGGGGCGGTCTGCCTCTCCCCACCGCAGGGTTCGTAGACCCGGTTCGTAGAGTACGCTTGGGGAGTGTGATCGTGTGTACAGCGTCTCTTTATGTCTGTCTCCACGTTGGTTGAGTGTGGAGTGAGTGTATATGAGAGCATGAGGGGGGGAATGGATGTTTGTGTCTGTGTGTGCCTGTATGTCTGTGTCTATATGTCAGGTTGGGTATCAGACACCAAGGTTTGGAGGCCTATCTCCCCCCACCACCACTTCCCCTGCCAGTGGCGGACTCCCTCAGACATCGGTGCGTTGGTGGTTCTTTGTATCTGGGGATGGGCGTCCAGGTACACACCGGCTCACTCCTTGGTGGCCGCTTGTCGGGGCCTGGAGCCTGGGGCTCACTCGGGCCACTTCGGAGGTGGGGTGCCCCCGGCCTCTCGGCCTGGGGCTCGGTCACTGAGGCACAGCTGGCTGCCGGCGGAGCTCACGGGCGCGTCACTGCAACTCCCCCTGGCTTCTGCTCCGCGGCTGCTGAGTGAGCCCTCATCTGGGACTCTCCTCAGCTCTTTCTGGGACAGTGGCGCGGCTGCCCCTCTGTTGGTCTTCCTTGGTCTCTTGTGTTCTGAGGGCCTCTGGATGTCTGGAGTTTTGATATCCTCCATACCTGCTTCATGCCCTGGGGGACGGGGCTGTGGCCCCCCCACACCCTCTAGCAGATCATTACATGAAGGAACCTTTTAAAAAAACAAGCGCGTCCATGCTCACAGGTGTACACACGGGTGCTCACACACACAAACTACACCCTTTTTGGCTCCTACCTCAAAGCACACTGTGTTCTGTTGATCTTATGTGCTGCACAATAATGTTTAATATTTAGTATTTACTGTCATATTCCCATATATCATTGTGATGTTGTTTATTCTATTACTCTTGTTTTCTTCTGCTTGTTTTCTTTTTTCTTTCTCAACAGGTGATCCAGGTGATCGATATATGCATTTTTTTTCTTTTTTTTTTCTTCTGCCCATTCTGTTGGTTTTTGTTTTTTGCCCTTCTCCCCCGTCCCTCTTCTCAGCTGTTTCTCTTTCCCTCTTTCTTTCTCCCCTTCTTTCCTCCAGTCAAGTCTGTCCCGTATTCAGCAAGTGAAAATAAAATAAACAATAAAAGGTGAATCAAATGGACCATTATGGCAAGGCTGGGATGGTCAATTTGGTAAAGTAAATCCGTTGGGCATCTTTCTTTGCCTTTAGACAATAATTCTGATGGCAAAAAGAGCCAAACGGGACAGGAAAAAAAAAAAAAAAAAAGAGAACTTTTCCCCAACTCAGCCAATGGACCTCTGTATGATAAGGAATGTCGGCAAACTCTGAATCTATTTCCTGCACAAAAGACTGAAATTTACGGTAATTTAAACCTTTAGCTAGAATACAATTGACCTTTTGCGTTACAGTACTCATTACATGCTCCATTTTTAGGACATTACTACACAGCGTTTGCTGGTGTATGATGCAGTGATATGCTGTTAACTCACCCGTATGTTTCACATCCTGCATCTTTTACTCGAATCCTGCCGAATACTTCTCTTTTTTCACCACACATTGCGGGTGCTCTATCTGTTGTAAGTCCAACAGGTTTGTCCCAGGGCAGACCTGGATGACCTCTAATTTTCTGCTTTTTAAATTCAGATAAAACTGAGGTTATTCAGCCCTGAACATTTTAGAAATATGGTATCTAACCAGATTCTTACTCTGTATGGCATTACCTTGGCCTCCAGTAACACTGTGAGGAACCGTGAAGTAATTTTTGACCAGGATATGTCCTTCAATGCACATATTAAACAAATATGTAGGACTACTTTCTTTCATTTGCGCAACATCTCTAGAAATCCTGTCTCAGCACGACGCTGGAAAACTAGTTCATGCATTCATTACTTCTAGGCTGGTCTACTGTAATTCTTTATTATCAGGATGTCCAAAAAAACTGCCTGAAAAGTCTTCATTTAATCCAAAATGCTGCACAAGAGTACTGACGGGGACTAGAAAGAGAGAGCATATTTCTCCAGTACTGGCTTCTCTTCATCGACTCCCTGTTAAATCCAGAATTGAATTGAAAATCCTGCTCCTCACATACAAGGTCTTAAATAATCAGGCCCTCATCTTATCTTAATGACCTTGTAGTACCATATCACCCTTTTAGAGCACTTTGCTCTCACTCTGCAGGCCTACTTGTTGTTCCTAGAGTATTTAAAAGTAGAATGGGAGGAAGAGCCTTCACTTTTCAGGCCCCTCTTCTATGGAACCAGTTTGGATTTTGGAGACAGACACTATCTCAACTTTATTTAGTTTAGGCTTAAAACTTTCCTTTTTGCTAAAGCATATAGTTAAGGCTGGATCAGGTGACCCTGAATCCTCCCTTAGTCATGCTGCTGTAGGTGTAGGCTGCTGAGGGATTCCAATGAGGCATTGAGCATTTCTTCTTCAGTCACCTTTCTCACTCACTATGTATTAATAGACCTCTCTGCATTGAATCATATCTGTTATTAATCTCTTTCTCTCTTCTGTCTTTATCCTGTCTTCCTTCTCTCAGCCCAACCGGTCGCAGAAGATGGCCCCGCCCCTCCCTGAGCCTGGTTCAGCCAGAGGTTTCTTCCTGTCAAAAGAGAGTTTTTCCTTCCCACTTTGGCCACAGTGCTTGCTCATAGGGGTCATATGATTGTTGGGTTTACATCTGTATGTATTATTGTAGGGTCTACCTTACAATATAAAGTGCCTTAAGGCGAATGTTGTGGTGATTTGCCGCTATATAAATAAAATTGATTTGAACCGAATTTTCTCCACAATAGATGTGTGTCGTTTGTCTTCAATGATGAGGTATCTGGAGACTGCTGTCTTCAAAAGTGTTTTGTCATGCTCAATGATGTTGTTTGACCACTGTCACTTTTCTGCAGCCATTGGTATAGCTAATTTGATTCCACCCCATGTTTTATAGGCAATCTGAGTTTGGTTAAGTCACCCTAGCACTAGTGGTTTTAACTTAATCCAGATTAATTTAGTACAAGACTCAATAGTCCAGGTGGTAGTAATCACTGTGTTTCAGAAAGGGGATTATCAAGAACTGATTAACAATTATAGATTATATAGACGCATCTTTGTTCCCTACAAGAATTATGAGGAAACACTACACAATGTGTTACTCTTCTATCACTCCCAGTTTCAACATTTTGCCCATTTTCTTCTGAACAATTTGCCTGTTGTGCTCGAGTCAGGCTATGAATGCATTATCACCCCAGGCTGCATTTCAAAATAGCACTCTATAAGCAAAGTAATGTCAGGCAGGGGGGAGAACAAATGTGCAAACCGCTGCAAAATTGAGGTCACTTTTTCTTTTGTTAGATTAACAAGTTCAATGCGGCTCCCTATGTGGATGAGAGCAAGTGGTTCAGAAGATGTGGTAGATTGTGGTGCTTGGTCTTTCCCCCAGTGGTAGGACATCTATGTACATTCTGATTAAGTTATGAAGTTTATGTGAACTTATTAGCCTTATGATTTTACAACTGAAACTTGTGTAGATATAGGACCAAATGGCATCAAATGGTTTGACTGTATAGTACAACATACCCCAAAACTTCAACATTTACATACTGACATTATATCTTAAGCTTTGATTTTTACTTCTTCAAGAAGCATGTCTCCTTTCTTAATTTGACTGATCTCACATATGGTGGAATTATATAATGTCAAGTCTGAGAGCACCAGTGATTCCAGAAAATAAAGGTGACAGTAACTCATTAGATGATCACTTTTAATTAAAAACTCTTTCATGCACCTTATTTTCTGAGACTTTCTCTCGCCATTTCTTTGAGGACTCTGTGGATTTTTCCTTCTTTTATTTCATAATCTTAATTCGCTTCCCCAGAGGCTCTGCCTGTATCTTTTCTTCCTTCCTTTTCCTTTTGCCGCTCATCTTCTCCTGAGGATCTGCCTGTATCTTTTCTTCCTTCCTTTGCCTTTTGCTCCTCATCTTCTCCAGAGGCTCCTGCTGTACTTTTTCTTTTCTCTTTTCTACTTTGGCTTCACTCTTCATCTTCTCCAGAGGCTCCTGCTGTACTTTTTCTTTTCTCTTTTCTACTTTGGCTTCACTCTTCATCTTCTCCAGAGGCTCTGCCTGTATCTTTTCTTCCTTCCTTTGCCTTTTGCTCCTCATCTTCTCCAGAGGCTCCTGCTGTACTTTTTCTTTTCTCTTTTCTACTTTGGCTTCACTCTTCATCTTCTCCAGAGGCTCCTGCTGTACTTTTTCTTTTCTCTTTTCTACTTTGGCTTCACTCTTCATCTTCTCCAGAGGCTCTGCCTGTATCTTTTCTTCCTTCCTTTGCCTTTTGCTCCTCATCTTCTCCAGAGGCTCCTGCTGTACTTTTTCTTTTCTCTTTTCTACTTTGGCTTCACTCTTCATCTTCTCCAGAGGCTCCTGCTGTACTTTTTCTTTTCTCTTTTCTACTTTGGCTTCACTCTTCATCTTCTCCAGAGGCTCTGCCTGTATCTTTTCTTCCTTCCTTTGCCTTTTGCTCCTCATCTTCTCCAGAGGCTCCTGCTGTACTTTTTCTTTTCTCTTTCCTACTTTGGCTTCACTCTTCATCTTCTCCTGAGGCTCTGCCTGTATCTTTTCTTCCTTCCTTTGCCTTTTGCTCCTCATCTTCTCCAGAGGCTCCTGCTGTACTTTTTCTTTTCTCTTTCCTACTTTGGCTTCACTCTTCATCTTCTCCTGAGGCTCTGCCTTTATCTTTTCTTCCTTCCTTTGCCTTTTGCCGCTCATCTTCTCCAGAGGCTCTGCCTGTATCTTTTCTTCCTTCCTTTGCCTTTTGCCGCTCATCTTCTCCAGAGGCTCCTGCTGTACTTTTTCTTTTCTCTTCCCTTCTTTGTCTTCACTCTTCATCTTCTCCAGAGACTCTTCTTGTATCTCTTTCTCCTCCAGTTGTTCTTTATTTTAAGAAAATAATCATTTACTTACTGATTAACTTAACATTGTTCATATTGTGCAATATAATGTTAATATTTACCTGAGGTTATTATTGCTGCAGATGACATTCCACTTTGGTCTTTCTTGTTGTTATCTAAGACCATATGAGAAATAAATAAATACCACTTCACCTTAAAGTTCTTTGAACTTGTGTATTTTTACTACAGCTGCTGGTTTCCGGTTACCAGATCTTGGTATTGTGTCTTCAAAGAGAGTTGACTGATGAAAAGTGAGCCTCTTCAAGCATCTGGTTTGGTGAATCACCCTTTTTTCTGAACTCTTATTCACAGTCATTGCTTTGTCTTGGCTTACATAGGCCTGCTGCATCTGAAAAATGATGATCGACAAAGAAAAACAAGGTTACTTTAGCTCATCTAGATGTAATGTTCAGATTTGTTATGTAACAACTGGAATTTGGTGTTGTAATCGTAATGAGCTCATCGCCGTTTCCCTGTCCTGTACATATAAAACACAGAAATGCAAGAAGAAGAAAAAAATTATAAATCAGTTTCATGTTGGTATTTATGGTTTTAGAAACAAATCAAACTGCAAGGAATGAACTTTAGCCCCCTATTTGTGAGTAAAAGCATTTTGTAATAGTGCACCACTATAAGTGCCTGTGCTGATTTGTTAGCAAATAGTTTTTGGACCGTCCAAGTCCTCAGAACTCACTGCTGGTATTATACATACACCAGCACGATCATTAGATTTACTGCAGCTTTCTACTCCTCCTCATGACCTCACTAAAAATGGACTGCAGCTAACTCACCTCTTCCTCAAACACATCTTTTCTGAATTGTCTTTGAATTTATCTGGTGAAGGTTTCCCATCATGTTCCATCCTCTTCGAATAAGCTGAGTTCTTCTTCTTCTTCTGGCTCCTCCCTTTAGGGGTCACTATAGTGGATCATCTGCCTCCATCTTATTCTATCCATAGCCGCCTCCTCGTTCATACCAACCCTATCTATATCCTCCATCACTACATCCACAAACTTCTTCTAAGGGCTTGCTCTTTCCCTCCTGCCTGGCAGCTCCATATGGAACAATATATTCACTATGCCTCTTCTACATATGTCCAAATCATGTCAGCTTTGCCTCTCTAACTTTGTCTCCAAACCGCTCAACATGAGCTGTCTCTCTAATGCACTCATTTCTAATCTTCTCCATTCTGGTCACTCCCAAACAAATCCTAGCTTGAGCCCTGCCATCCCCTGCCTGGCCTTTTGCACTGCTTGTTGCTTCGGATGCTTGACTCCAGGTATTTAAAATCATGTACCTTCAATACCTTTACTCCTTGCATATTTCATATGAGCTGACCATCTGACGTCAAAGAATACAAAGACATATTTTGTTGAATGCATTGAAACTGAGAACAAATTTTACCTTTTCCGTGGCCACTTTGTGAATCATTTGTCCCAAATGTTCTGCTTCATCCTTTGAATCATCTTTAGATTCATCCTGTGTGGGTCTGCTATCATGTGTCCCATCCTCTTCAGATGCTGCCGCCATCTGTTTTCAGAGAAGACAACAATATGTTTGGTCATTTTTGATAGATAGATTGTGGAAGCACTTAAACTGAGGATGAATTTCACCTCTCTTTGTGGCATAGGACACCCAGTTTTGTTTTTCTTGGCTAACTTAGGAATCCTTTTACGTTCTTGTTCTTCCTCCTCTTCTGAATAGCCTTCAGATTCATCCTGTGTGGGTTTCCAGTCATCTGTCCCATCATCGTCAGATGAGCTAACAGACTGCTTTTAGAGCAGAAAAAAATATATTTTACTCATTTTTCATGGATGTTTGGAAACAAAACACTTACACCTTTAACTGCAGGAGAAGAAACTCTGCTGGATTTTTCCTGCCCACCTTAGGAACCCATTCCCTCGCTTCATCCTCCTCCTCCTCTTCTGGATTGTCTTCTTGTGTGAGTTTCCCCACATCTGTCCTATCATTTTTGTAAAAGATGACCATCTGATTTTAGAAAAGTAAAAGTAAAAAGGTAAAAGATTAGTAATCAGTGAAAACACTAAAAACAAGCACAAGAACATACATTACATACTTTTCTCTTGCGCAACTGGTATGTCACTTTTTGTAGATGCTCCACCCCCTTTTTCAAATCCTGTTTAGTTTCTCTTATTGTGGCTCCGGCACTACCGGCACCCTCACCCTGACCTGGGCTCACCATCTGTTTATGGTACAAATTAAATATGTTTTGTTCATGATGGAGTAAATGATTATATATGAAAGAAGTGCAACCAATCAAAACTCTTACCAAGGGAATCAGGGCACACATACCTTGTTACTGCTACACTGGAAGAGCGTTCTGTCTAAAAGCTCCTCTGTTCCTGATGACTGCTGCTCTTCCTTGTCAGATCCTTCACTGTCCTCGTCCTGCACAGATCCTCTGTCCTCTCTCCTTTTCCTTTTATTTGCTGCATATGTTGCAATTGCATTGGTGGTCAGTGCTCGGCTCTGGAGTGTGTCCTCTGCAGGGTCCTCAGCTGTACAAAGCAATATCACTAAATATTAGTAAATGTAAGTGTATAGATAAATATATGACTTCACTTTAGCTTATTTAAATAACCTTGATAAAATCTTTTGGCTGTGATGGCAGCATGGCACATAAATGTTGCCACTCTGTCGTAAGATTTACGTCCCAACTGTCGCTTGGCCTGAAAGAATAATGTTTTAAAAAGAAACCACATGAATAAAACCCATGACACTTCAACCTACTTCATTGTGTGTCAAAAAATAAAAATGAAAGGTTTTCTCACGGAAGTGCTACAGGAGGAACGTAGCATGTTGAAGGTGGGGGCAATCCCCAGATTCATCATCTCCCAGGCTGCCTTGAAAAATACCGGTAGTCTATGAAGAACATCTCCACTAGAACTGTGGAAAAAAGTCGGTGCCTCCGAACCGCCTTCAACATACTCTCTGATATGATTGTAACGCTGCAACCAGGTATACTCATTCTTGTACAGGGGGACAGCTGCTTGCCCATGGTATCTTTGAGTTTGGTGCTGTTTAACCTAATACATGAAAAGACATGTGTTAGGTTTTGTATTGTTTATTGTCATTTATGCTTAGAAATATTTACTTATGTATGCTTAGAGTTTTATAATTAGTTTTAGATTGGTAGAGGTTTGATCCTTAATAGTCTGCAAACTTTGTGTGCATTAGAGAGCACTCTGGGAGCATGGGAGAGGTCGTACCTTCTCTTATTGTTTTATGGTAGGATAAACGTGGCTATATATGTTTTAGGCTAAGTGCCTTTTGTTTAGATGAACTGTTGGACTTCCAGACCAGCAGGTTTAGGGAAGTCACACACACACACACACACAGTATTCTTTGTTCACATGTATACCTATGTAAGATGTTATATGTTAATGACCCTATGCATATTCATGTAACCACAATAAAAGGAGTGCTATGGGGAACCTGGCTGAGAGTCTGACGGGGGTCAAGTGGTGGAACGACACTTGACTCCAGGCAGGTCTCCCTCATGCATGAGTAACACGAAGAACTTTGCCTACTTGGTGTTCAATGCTTTTGCTGTGTAATTATATTGTCTTCAACGTTCCAGAGAATAGGTTCAAGCTACAAACCTATCAACATGTTTATTCAGCTGAATAAAAAAATGTCTATGTATACTTAGATTTATATAGTTTTAGTACATACACGGATGATGCGGGCACCCTGCTTAGCTTTTTCTGCCATGTCAACCTCCTCAGTAGTCATGTTGATGATCACTCCCTTTCGGTGGCCAGTTATGGCAATAATATATCCGCCCAACAGTCCAAAAAAATTTTTTACTATTGATCTGTTCTGGGGTTGCTTCTCGAGGTAATCTGTAAAAGCACAAAGAGAATACTGTATGTATCAATATGCTATGGTAACACATACACTGCATTTACATTTACATGTTCAGTCCCTTTGTGCCGATTATAGAGGGACTTTACAAGCACCATGTCTCAAGGACCAAAGGTCTTAAAATATAAAACATATGTAATAAAAAATGATCAGAGTGGTAAAAAGAGCTTTTCTCACTTTTCCTAATTATAAAGTAGTTTTATTCTTAATCTAAGAGAAATCACAATGTAAATCTGATCAATATATAGATAACAAATGCAAAAGTGTTTGAGTAGTACAAATGGCTGCTATAATGACTGAGTCCTCTGTGTGTGTGTGTGTGTGTGTGTGTGTGTGTGTGTGTGTGTGTGTGTGTGTGTGTGTGTGTGTGTGTGTGTGTGTGTGTACACATGATCCAACTTCAAGCTAGGCAGTTTTGTGTGTGTGTCTGAAGGACAACAGGAAAGTAAGAACTGTGCCACCACCTCGTCACACACATAATCCAGAATACATAAAACAAATGAAATGTGTAAGTTAACCAGTGTAATGAATCAGAGAATAGAATAACAGTGATTCTAATAACAGGCCTCAGAGTGTCTGACCTTGGTGTGTGTGATGTATGATGTGACACAGTGGAGCAACTAATCTCAAAGAATATCTGATAAACAAAATGTATGTTTTCATAAAAAAAAAGGTTGCATAAAAAGTAAAGAAATAAATGGCAATTAACTGAATTCTAAAAAGCATTTGAATTGAAAATTGGATTATGTTACAATGAATGTTCATGTGAAAATGTCCTAAAGACAAATCTAACTGAAGTATAATCACATAAACTGAATGAAACAAAGGGCATTACATCCAGATGTGATAGAATGTAAATTCCTTATGTTAAGAATAACAATGAAAATGTAATGAAGTGTTTTACAAGTTTAAACATTTTTTACTTTTTGTTAAATCTTGTCAGATAGATAGACATTGATAGATGAGGTGTGGGAAGATGTGACGTCCGGCAGGAGAGGGGGGAGGAAGGGTGAGAAGGTGAAAAAGTGAGGTAAAGAAAAGATTTTTGTCTTCTGCAAGATGAGCAGCCCAAAAGATTGGATCGAAGGGGTTCACAGTTGAAAACCTGTCCAACCTGTGAATTCATTCCTTTTCTTCTGCTCATTGTTGCTGTGTTAGGCAGTTAATTTAGAAGGATTTTGATTTACATCATACTTCCAGTGGATGCCCAGCTGCTTGCTCATCCTTCCTCCAACCTCTCCTCACCAAAGAAAAGAACAAACTCAACATTACCTCAGAGCAGCTTAGTTGTATAAGTAGAGTTTAAGTAATCTGATTATTTTGGGGGGATTTTTTTTTCTCTTATGCCTTTAATAAAATTTCCTGCCATTAATGTCTAAATTGTGGACACGTTTTATGAAACAATAAAGGTAAAAGTCTTAGTATTATTCTTTATAAGTGCAAATAGCTCTTACACTTTGCTCTAGCCATAATAATGAAAATAATCTTTCCAATCATTCCAGAAATAACAAGATCAAAATGTGCAGGGCTCCATCTTAATGCAGAGCTGCACATATTTCACTGCGATGGTGATGTGTTTTAGCTCTGGCTTCATGTGCATTACATTGACCAAGCTGCACATTATTCTTCAATTTAAACTGGGCATCAGAGAAACGTAGTCATCAGACAGAAAAGACATGAAATCCATTTCAATGTGTGGTTCACATTGACTGTGTCAGCTCCCAAACAGACAAAAAACAAACTAAAAACCAGCAATAAACAACTAAAACATAAAAAAAAAAAATCACAAAGAAAGAGCAATACAGTATCCATACCTGAACCAAAGAGTAAAACAGTGAAATGTGGATTATTAAATATTAGGTCTCTCTCCTCCAAGTCTCAGTTAGTACATGACTTAATAATTGATCAACAAATTGATTTACTCTGCCTTATATAAAAACCTTGTTGCAGCAAGATGATTAGGTTAGTTTAAATGAATTAACACTCCGGAGTTATTCTAGCTACCAGAAATCTCGAAGCGCAGGCCAAGGGGGTGGTGTGGCAGCAATTTTTCACATCAGCCTATTAATTAACCAAAGACCAAGACAGACTTTTAATTCATTTGAAAGCCTGATGCTTAGCCTTGTCGACCCCAGCTGTAAAATTCAGAAACCAGTCTTACTTGTTATCATATATCGCCCACCTGAGCCTTACACACAGTTTCTCTCTGATTTCTCAGACTTTTTATCTGATTTAGTGCTGAGCTCCGATAAAATAATTAGTGTGGGTGATTTTAACATCGATGTAGATGCTAAAAATGACAGCCTCAACATGGCATTTAATCTGTTATTAGACTCAATTGGCTTCTCTCAAAATGTAAAAGAACCCACCCACCACTTTAATCACACTGGCATAGAAACTGAACATTTAACAGTGTTTCCTCTCCTGTCTGATCATTTCCTGATAACATTTACATTTACAATAATTGATTACACAGCAGAGGAGAGTAGACTTTATCACAGTAGATGTCTTTCTCAAAGCACTGTAACTATGTTTAAGAATATAATCAACTCTTAGTACCATTGAATGTTAGACTCTATTTCTCCAATTGATCTTTCTGAGTTAACTTCAATAATTACTTACTTACTTCAAACCATCAACGTGTCTTTTAGACCCCATTCCTACAAAACTGCTCAAAGAAGTCCTGCCATTAATTAATTCTTCAATCTTAAATATGATAGGACAATCTCCAAGCTTCCTTTCATATCAAAAATCCTTGAAAGAGTAGTTGTCAAAACGCTAGGAGATCATCTGCAGAGCAATGGTTTATTTGAAGAGTTTCAGTCAGGTTTCAGAGTTCATCACAGCACAGAAAAAGCTTTAGTGAAGGCTACAAATGATCTTTTTATGGCCTCTGACAGTGGACTCATCTCTGTGCTTGTCCTGCTAGACCTTAGTGCAGCGCTTGATACTGTTGACCATAATATCCTATTAGAGCGATTAGAACATGCTGTAGGTATTACAGGTACTGCACGGCAGTGGTTTGTATCATATCTGTCTAATAGACTCCAATTTGTACATGTAAATGGAGAGTCCTCTTCACACACTGAGGTCAATTATGGAGTTCCACAGGGTTCGGTGCTAGGACCAATTCTGTTTGAATTATATCTGCTTCCCTAGGCAGTATCATTAGAAGACATAGCTATGTCTATGCTATGCTATGCAGATGACACCCAGCTCTATCTATCCATGGAGCCAGATAACACACACCAATTAGTTAAACTGCAGGAATGTCTTAAAGACATAAAGACCTGGATGGCCGCTAACTTTCTGCTTCTTAATTCAGATAAAACTGAGGTTATTGTACTTGACCCTGAAAATCTTAGAAATATGGCATCTAACCAGATTCTTACTCTGGATGGCATTACCTTGGCCACCAATAACACTGTGAGGAACCTTGAAGTAATTTTTGACCAGGATATGTCCTTCAACACACATATTAAACAAATATGTAAGACTGCTTTCTTCCATTTGCGCAACATCTCTAAAATTAGAAATATCCTGTCGGCAGAGTGACGCTGAAAATCTAGTTCACTTCTAGGCTGGTCTACTGTAATTCATTATTATCAGGATGTCCAAAAAAACTGCCTGAAAAGCCTTCAATTAATCCAAAATGCTGCAGCAAGAGTCCTGACAGGGACTAGAGAGAGAGAGCATATTTCTCCTGTTTTGGCTTCCCTTCATCGACTCCCTGTTAAATCCAGAATTGAATTCAAAATCCTGCTCCTCACATACAAGGTCTTAAATAATCAGGCCCCATCTTATCTTAATGACCTTGTAGTACCATATCACCCTTTTAGAGCACTTCACTCTCACACTGCAGGCCTACTTGTTGCTCCTAGAGTATTTAAATATAGAATGGAAGGCAGAGCCTTTAGTTTTCAGGCCCCTCTTCTATGGAACCAGCTTCCAGTTTGGATTCGGGAGACAGACACTATCTCTACTTTCAAGATTAGGCTTAAAACTTTCCTTTTTGCTAAAGCATATAGTTAGGGCTGGACCAGGTGACCCTGAATACTCCCTTCTCTGCATTGAATCATATCTGTTATTAATCTCTGTCTCTCTTCCACATCATGTCTTTATCCTGTTTTCCTTCTCTCTCTCACCGGTCGAAGCAGATGGCCCCGCCCCTCCCTCAGCCTGGTTCTGCCAGAGGTTTCTTCCTGTTAAAAGGGAGTGTTTCCTTCCCACTGTTGCCAAAGTGCTTGCTCATAGGGGTTCATATGATTGTTGGGTTTTTCAATCATATGACCACCTAATCAAGGCAACTTTTGTTGTTATTTGGTGCTATATAAATAAAATTGAATTGAATCACGGTGATGTAAAGAACTGTAGGGGCTATGTCTTAACCCAGACCACAAACAATTTTACTTAAGAGGGATTATACAATCTATTTACAGATTTAAGCGTTGCAGTGATCCATACCCAGTGCGGCAGCAATCTTCTGGGGAGCCTCTTCAATGAACAAAGCATGTTTTTCTGCTTGGACAAGTCTGTCTGAAAACAAATGTAAGCACAATCCCTTAGACAGTTTACCTACTTTAAAGACATAATGTTAATAAAAGAGGTAGAGATATGTATTATAGACATACTAGACTTAGATCTCTGCACATTCAGCTGGTGCACGACTACTTCACGGCCAACATCTCTGTTACGTGCCCTCAGTTCGACCAAAAGGGTGTTGAACCTTTTTTTTCCAAGTCTGACTTGTGGTGGTGACATGTTTAATATATATTTCGTGAAAGCAACAGCATCCATGAGATAAGCTTTCTGAGTTGTTGGTTTAAACCCTTTTGCTTGCAGGTGTGCTAGAAAACTCCAAAGTCAAAAATACAAATTAGTTCATGTGTTAAACTGTATATGCACACATGTATATAGAAACTAATAATCATTCAAATTAAGCACTTACTCACGGACTTTTCCATGGTTCCTCAGAAACAGAAGGTCAACATTTGGAATTTCTGGGTCTGCCATGAATTCCAGAAAATGGATGACATGAGTGGCTCGCTGCCTTGCATTTTGACATAGTTTTCTGCTAGGGTCCACACCTTCTGCATGGGCCCTAAATTCCTCCACAAGTCTTACTGATGAGGCAAGAACAGACATCATATCAAAGTAAAGTTATATTGCACTCATTTTTAGGCCTCAGGTCTTTTACATCAGGGGGATTTTATTGACAAAAGACAAATCTTTTTTCAAGCTTCTCAATGCATAAAGAAAACCTCAATGAAGAGCAATTCTTAGAAGAACTCACTCTTCACAAATGAACTGAGTAAGGATTGCTATCCGAGGATGGTCAGTCATACTATGTAAGATTATCTCCAGTTAATACATTTTACAGTAGTAAGTTTGATAAGATATATTATTTACCATAGTGAGGGGCTTTGCTGGGTGAAAACCGTTTACATCTGCTATATTTAACCTGAAATAAAAAGGATCATTAAGCAGATTTGTTTATCAAAAGTAAATGAAAGAATGTTTTACAATGAGGTGTACAATCATACGAGGTAAACAATACTCACATTTGCACGCTTGGTTGAAGAGTGTATCTGCTTGAGCTCATGATTCCTTTCAATTTCACACTCTAGCAACTGCTTCACCACCTGTAGCTCAGTGAACAGTATCTGACAGTGTTTGCAACCAGGAGCAGGTGTCCTCAGGAGAGGCCTTCCCCTCCATTGCTGTACTGCATAGTAAGGTGCACTGCTTGGGATTAACACATCAGGAGATACCACTGTTGAATGACAAGTAACCTTGCTGCTGGAGATAGAAGGAGGCTGCATAATTGGGATGGTGTGGTCACTGAGAGTGTCACTGGCAGAGAGAGGAGGCTGTAGGTTTGGTCTGGTAGAGTCACTGGGAGCCTCGCTGTCAGAGGGAGGAGCAGGCCGATGGTTCAGTGTATCATGGTCACTGGGAGCCTCGCTGTCAGAGTCAACGGAATCGTCTCGAGCAGGCTGGTGGATCAGTGTATCATGGTCACTGTGAGCCTCGCTGTCAGAGGGAGGAGCAGGCCGGTGGATCAGTGCAGCATGGTCACTGTGAGCCTCGCTGTCAGAGGGAGGAGCAGGCCGGTGGATCAGTGCAGCATGGTCACTGTGAGCCTCGCTGTCAGAGGGAGGAGCAGGCTGGTGGATCAGTGCAGCATGGTCACTGTGAGCCTCGCTGTCAGAGGGAGGAGCAGGCTGGTGGATCAGTGTATCATGGTCACTGGGAGCCTCGCTGGAAGAGGCTATAGCAGAAGCAACCTTTGACCCTTCCTCCAGTGCCCTAAAGATGCCCTCCTCAATTACAGCATCATCCACTTCATCCATGTGTGAGACCATTTGCGGTGTGGGATTTGATGCCCTCAGAAGTGCCAGTTCTTTAGCAACGTGTCTGTCCTTGGCCTTTTGCATGTAAAGTTTAATCATAGGTTTCTGAAAAAGTTGGTATTAGATGTGATTAGGATTAAATTTAAACAGTTTTCTGTGTAACCATATATCAAAACTGTCAGTATTTTACTTATTTGGGCATCCTTCATGTTTTTATCTATGCACACAACATGCTTTCTAGAGCTCGAGGAACATTATATAAATACAGCATACGGACAAAGAAAGAACCACCGTATTCTTCTATGGAAACTGGAAGACTTTCATTTCACCAGAGTAACAAATATGTAAAATGCAAGGTGCTAAATGTAAGTCCCTTTAACATAAACATCTGATTCCAGAGATCAAGGCTGCCTCACCAACACACAAAAACCACATAGAGACACCACAAGTCAACTAGAAAGTGCATTTTCTGAAGAAACTGCAGTGTGAATGCTTGAATCTGAATGTATGCACTGAAATGAATTAGTTACTGAATTTAAGTTAAAAATCTTGAATGAGATAAAAAAAACCCCCAATTTAACCTAAAAACAAAAGTGCTGAACTGCTAAAAGCTGAAGGTTACACAGAAGAAGAAGTTGGAAAAAAGCTGAAAATGTTTTAATTGTAAATTAGAAAAACCTAAGAAATGAGAAAAGAACATTTAGAGTCAGAAAACATCTGAAAGAATATTAAAAGGTCATATTCTTTGAATCACTGAATGACTAAAATGTGATCCCTCCACTTGGACCCACACAGTTTAAAAAGTTTACATCTCTGAGCTTTGAAAGACAAGATGTTGGAAAAAGAACAACGATGGCGACGTTTTGAGGGTAAAATGATGGCTTTAACACTGTGGACACAGCAGCAGTTGAAAGAGAAGTGTTTAAGATGAATTTTGGCAGAGTGGCAGAGAGAGCTCGTTAAGCAGGCAGGTGTGAGCCTGGTTGCTATAGTGACCGCACCCAATGGCTCCATACACACGTACACAGACATGCACCTCACTTTTGCTGCTTAAAATGAACAGAAAAGTCAGGCCGAAACAAATCGCTCCCAAATGAAAAGTAAAAGTCGTATTGACAAAATTCTTTCACTGTGAGCGACAGCAATGTCTAGTCTACCTAATTCTCAGTTTTCATGCCTGTGGAGCTTATTATATGGACGTGGTGACAGTGGAAAGACACCATGCTCTTCTGATTTTCAAACGAACCTTCTGAGCCATTTTAACATTAGAGTCTATGGAAGAGTTGGAGGGAGGAGGCTGTGCATTGGTGACATTTATGAAAGAACCATAACACCTAGTACAATAGTAAACACATTGGATGAAAGAGGACAGCCATGGCTACGTTTTGAGGGTAAAATCATACCTGTAGAGCAAACGCTGCGGACACAGCAGCAGTTTTAAAAAAGATTTTAAGATTAATTTTTTTGCTCCTCTCACTCTAGCAGTTGAGCTGCCTCACTCTAGCCCCAACATTCCGTCCCATACACACCCATTATAAACTCTGAAACGGGTGAAAAAACATCATGAAACTTAAACTGGAACTGAAGAAAAAGTATAATAGATATTGAAAAGATAAATACAAGTTGAATAGTTGAATGTCTTGTCTTCGTTTTAAAGTTTGAATGGTGGCTCTATGTGAACGTATGTTGAAGTAGTAAGAGTTTAAAAATGAGTAAGTTGAATGAGAATTTGAAGGGTCTCCCCATTGAAATACATGGGAAATTTTTGTTGAATAAAGTTGAATAAAATTAAAAATATAAATGTTAAAAATGAGAAAAGTAGAAGCACACCATTCCAAAAGAAGAGGAATCTAATGGTGTTTGAATGGTTTTTCTAAGTTGAACGGTTTTGAAGGAGATAGTCGGCGAAAAACGTACGGAATAGGAAAAAATAACTAGAAAGTGCATTTTCTGAAGAAACTGCAGTGTGAATGCTTGAATCTGAATGTATGGACTGAAATGAATTAATTGCTGAATTTTGAGTTAAAAATTTTGAATGAGATAAAAAAAAAAAAAAAACTGAATTTAACCTGAAAACAACAGTGCTGAACTGCTAAAAGCTGAAGGTTACACAGAAGAAGAAGTTGGAAAAAAACTGAAAATGTTTTAAATGTAAATTAGAAAACCCTAAGAAATGAGAAAAGAACATTTAGAGTCAGAAAACATCTGAATGAATATTAAAAGGTCACATTCTTTGAATCACTGAATGACTAAAATGTGATCCCTCCACTTGGACCCACACAGTTTAAAAAGTTTACATCTCTGAGCTTTGAAAGACAAGATGTTGGAAAAAGAACAACGATGGCGACGTTTTGAGGGTAAAATGATGGCTTTAACACTGTGGACACAGCAGCAGTTGAAAGAGAAGTGTTTAAGATGAATTTTGGCAGAGTGGCAGAGAGAGCTCGTTAAGCAGGCAGGTGTGAGCCTGGTTGCTATAGTGACCGCACCCAATGGCTCCATACACACGCACACAGACATGCACCTCACTTTTGCTGCTTAAAATGAACAGAAAAGTCAGGCCGAAACAAATCGTTCCCAAATGAAAAGTAAAAGTCGTATTGACAAAATTCTTTCACCGTGAGCGACAGCAATGTCTAGTCTACCAAATTCTCAGTTTTCATGTCTGTGGAGTTTATTATATGGACATGGTGACAGTGGAAAGACACCATGCTCTTCTGATTTTCAAACGAACCTTCTGAGCCATTTTAACATTAGAGTCTATGGAACAGTTGGAGGGAGGAGGCTGTGCATTGGTGACATTTATGAAAGAACCATAACACCTAGGACAATAGTAAACACATTGGATGAAAGAGGACAGCCATGGCTACGTTTTGAGGGTAAAATCATACCTGTAGAGCAAACGCTGTGGACACAGCAGCAGTTTTAAAAAAGATTTTAAGATTAATTTTTTTGCTCCTCTCACTCTAGCAGTTGAGCTGCCTCACTCTAGCCCCAACATTCCGTCCCATACACACCCATTATAAACTCTGAAACGGGTGAAAAAACATCATGAAACTTAAACTGGAACTGAAGAAAAAGTATAATAGATATTGAAAAGATAAATACAAGTTGAATAGTTGAATGTCTTGTCTTCGTTTTAAAGTTTGAATGGTGGCTCTATGTGAACGTATGTTGAAGTAGTAAGAGTTTAAAAATTAGTAAGTTGAATGAGAATTTGAAGGGTCTCCCCATTGAAATACATGGGAAATTTTTGTTGAATAAAGTTGAATAAAATTAAAAATATAAATGTTAAAAATGAGAAAAATACAAGCAATCATGTCCAAAATAATAGGAATCTAACGATGTTTGAATGGTTTTTCTAAGTTGAATGGTTTTGAAGGAGTAGGCTTTCAAAAAACGTACGGAATAGATAATAATAATAAAATGGAATAATAAAGATTAGAAGAACAATACTGTGAATGCTTTTCAAGCATTCACACTAATAATAAAGATTAGAAGAACAATACTGTGAATGCTTTTCAAGCATTCACACTAATAACATACCTGTAATTTGTGGACCTTTTCCAGGTGCTTATCAAGCCGATTAAGATGTTTTGACTGACATAAGCGGACTGGACAGTCCAGATTTGCAGAAAAGCTGTAAAAATAGTCAAAATAAAATGCTGAGTAGGATGAAATAGAAATTGGGTTAATATAAAAGTTAGCAATTAAATAAATGCAGTGATTCGAAAACATGTGTACGGACAAATACATGTAAATTTAGTCTCTTTTAGAATTTATTAAGACACTTACTGCCGATGAGAAAATTGGCTCAATAGAGTCAGCTCAGTTTTATTTACCACCTTCTCTGTGACTCTTAGGTGCTGAACAATATCAGCATATACATGTCCACATATGGGACACTTGTGTCCATTTCTGATATAGTGTTGCCTTTGAGTCTTGGAGATGCCAGCAACCTGTTGCTGTTCCTCTGTACTCTTTGGCTCTTCGCTGCTCACAAACACCACCTGTACACAAAAACAAGATTCATACAACTACTAAAAAAAGTTGTATTTTTTGTCTTACTCTTACTTAATATTTACAAATGCCCTTAAAAATGAATTATCTGCACTACTGTTAGTAATTCTGCCTACTTTTGGTTTTACCTCTATATATTTAACCTTTAAAAACTGTTCATTCTGCCTTGTTTGGTATCATTCTTTTCAGCACAACCTGACATATCTGAATTTGGAGTTATTTTTTTCATTTTGACATACTGCATTAGCACAAGTGATCTAAATACAGACAAAAAACATAACTTTTTTTCTACTCAGATTTTATTTCTTACTGTAAAACCCACAAACGTGTTCAACAAATCATTTTTACAACTTGAAATACATACATTTCTGAAAAATAATGCATAAGTTTTGCAAACAACAAAGTTATATCATACTATTTACCTAAAAATGCAGCCAAGGCCTCAGGCGTTTTTTATATAACTATTTACAGAACAATCAGGTGTTCTGTCTCAAGTAAGAAGGCACACAAATTATTTGTGCCACTCCAAAAAAATTGTTTGTTCAATATAAGACAGAGGAAAACACGACAGGCCTAACCCTTGCAGATATGACAACATGAGTTGTATCCCTCCTGTTTCCAAACCTAATTTAGACTCAGAATACGCTAAACGTCACAAATCTCTCACATGTGAAAGCTCATTCTCTATCTTCCGCTCGCTCACTCTGCCTCGCCAGCGTCACTCCTAAAGCTTCCCCCTCATCCTAAACAACCATATACCGCATGTTGCAATATAATATTTTATTGGTCGACATGGTATACTTTAATCCCTTTAAGACCTACCATAGAACCAAGACTGCCAGAGCTTATCTTTAAAGTTATTTTCGTGCTGTAGTGCCATTTTTGGGGGCATTTGAAGTTACTATACATCAATACAACGGTGATATCCTAAGTTTTAATAATATGTATGTATTAAGACCATAGTAACCACATAAATCGGGAAGAAAAGTGCAATAAACTACAAAAAAATGAAACTTTTTTTGAAACAAATATTTCTAGTTAGAGAAATTTCAGAGGTTTATCCCTCAAAACTGTAATTACAAAGTTGTGTGTCCTTATAGTTTTATTCTTGAGATTGAGATACACCATTTTTTTTATATACTGCAGCATAAATGAAAAGAAATATTACAATGCTAATTTGCACAAAACCAAAAAAACCCAAACAGCATGTGCATTAAAATAAAAGACACCCACCCCCCTACAAAACTATTTCCAACAGTGTAATATGAGTTTAAAGCATTCCAGAAGCTATACAGAAAAGCACAACGTCAAACACGACTTAAAAATACCAGTATAGGTTTATAAAGGCACTGAGAGGGAAAACTACTTTTCCCACGAGATATGACGTCACTTCCTGTTTCGGCAGGTGACGGCAGATGTGGGCTATATCCCAATTCAGGGTCTGCAGCCTTGAAGGCTGTATTTTAAGGCCGATTACGTCACAGCGGCGCGCCGAAGGCTGTCCCAATTCAAAGGCTGCTCGAAATGCGGCCCTCAAATGCGTCCTTCATTTCCCTGAATTTTAAGGCTGTGGCGGTGTAGACTTCGTGGCCCAACATATCCCACAATTCATAGCGCGGCAGTTGGTGTGGATCATTTCGCCGCAGACGCGGAGCGGCCGAAGAGTAAACTGTTAAAAGTAAGTACTGAATGTTATGTCACTTATTTATGTGCAAATGTTTAATAATGAAGAACATTAAAACATTACTGTTGGCCACATGTCGGCAAAGTTATCTGACATTAGCGATGTTTGTACTTTCAGCGTTAACTTGGTTTTAAAGCCTTTAACATATAATAATACAATAGTCGACCTTAATCTTACAGGGAATGTGATGATTTTGTGGATAATTAAAGTCAGTCATATATCCACAAACACAACAAGCTGAAACTCAGTGAATGCTGCTCGGTTTGCAGTCCTGAATATCACGGCACAAGCAGGATTCACTGCACTGTTAATGTTAGCTATGTTATATTGCTGCCTCTGTTCGGTGGTGTCGAGCCAAACGGACTTTAACGTGTGTTTGAACGAGCTGACGGTTCACTCGTTAAGCTGAAAGAAAGATGCTTTAATCACAGGAGTCACACATGTGTCCACTGTACCATCTGGGAACTCTTCTTGTTTAGCACTTGTAATAACACAAACACTAAATCCTCCTTCTCTGGTGCTGTTTTGTAGCAGTGTATACACCTGAGACTGTCACCTGTCTGTCTGTCCTGCACTCTCTCTCTTTTTCTTTCTCTCTGATTGTGGAATAAAATTATGAACATGTGTTTATAAGTTACACTTGTGTTTGAATCCTGCAGCTTATCACACATTTGATTTCCATGTGTGACAACTGCAAGTGTCCAGAGTGAGGACAGACTGAGGGACCCACTGCTGCACATCATCTGTGAGGCTTTGCAGCCCTGATGATCCACCAGGACAAACTCAGCAGGGTGTGAGGAAGAGGAGGAGGAAGAGCCAGCAGCAGCTGACAGATGGAGAGAATAGACAGACTGTTCCCTGTTTGTGAAGGACTGCTAGAAAAGTTTAAAATAACTAATTGTCTGTCCAGAATCAGTCTTATTAGGTACTGTTCAAATAATGTTATCATTCCAGTGTTTTCAGTGTGGGAGAAAGTACTCAGGGCCTTCAAGTTACACACTATGAAAGGCAGCAACAAGTTTACTGTTCAGAAACCTAAAGTATGTATCAGCGGCAGAATGGACCTAAAAATAAATGTTTGTTTCAGTTCTATGAAGCTTGGGGTATTTTGGATTAGTAGTACTGCTGTGTTTGTTGCATCATATTGCTGTAATTGTTTATATGCTTTATATATTCTGAGGTAAGTTGATCTATAGTGTTACATCATATTCTATAAGGATGTTATGTGTTTGTATACTTTCTGCCCAGTTTGACCCATTTAGCACAAGTCAGCCTGTCTAAGGCTCTGATATCTATTCTGTATGACTTAAAGCAGTTATGACATGGTTTGATTTTCTCACCCAATAAAGGAATATTTCATATATCAGTCTACTCTTCATTCTATCAGACAGTTATTACAGCTTGTACATTTTCTTTTTACACATATATGTAAGCATTGAGCCAAATTTAGTAATGCCAACATACTGAAAGAGCAATATTTGTCTCACTGCTGTAATACATCTATATACACTGTCAAAGATACTTGTATTTGAGTGAAGATTTAAGGTGATAGGAAATATAAATGACTGCAACTTGAATCTTTACTGAAGCTCAGTGTTTGACACAGAGTTCAAACTCACTGCTGTAATAACTAATAATGATTAATATAATAACTATAATATTGGCCATATTATAGTTACATTACCAAGGTGAGATGACTTTAGTCTCATGAACAACATTAGCTAATTATTATTTACTAGCTAATCTTAAATGACTCTTCAGTACAGAAATGAAGCCCAATAATCATGTTTTACAATCCTGTGGCCTCAGCCTCAGATACTTATTAAATCACACAGAGCTCATGTAGAAACAAATGAACAAACAAATAAATGAACAAAATTTCTCCTTCATTTCTGTCAAACAAAGCTGTATGAAACGTTTCCAGCGGTTGGTATCATGGTTGCTAGGCAACCTGGGCAGTGCAACGGAAGCTAGACCGTCCCATTTCACAAGCCTACAAGCCTCGCACTTCCGGCCGTTAAGGCTGCGTACTTTAGGGCTGCAGACCGTGAACGCTTGAGCTAGCATAGGAAGTATTATGAACAGCTGATCGGATTAGCAAAGCGTGTTTCTGCAATTTTATGTTTTTGTTGCTGCAAGTGCTTTTTCTGCAATTTTTGCTAAACCATATGTGGAAGATAACCGTGACCTAGGACAAGCTGATGGCATAAGATGTAAGTACAACTCCTCTGGTTTCCTGTGTAAAAAAAAAAAAAAAAGCGCTAGCTTATGTGGTTGCACTTCTGCTGGGATTTAAAGATAGTTATGCAAACTGGAGCATAACACAAACAGGAAAGGCAAGAGCAGAGTGTTTGCTCGTGCTGTCCTCAGAAAACGCCGTTTCTTCCCGCTGTAAATACCACCGTTTTATTAAGAGAAAAAAAAACATGGGGTGTATTTTTTTTTTTTTTTATCATAATTCTGGTTTTACGTGGCCTATCAACACACACATGTATACGTGTCTGTATCCGGTTGTTCAGTCTGACGTCACTAGCCGTGTCTGTACCTAAACTCCGCTGCAGGTCCATATAGGGCTTTGGAGTTGACGTCACGCCGCAATGCATTGTGGGAGCGCAGCGCCATTTTCGTGGTCTACGAATCAAAACAAACACACTGTGTTGGAACAACGACTACAAGAAAGATTCTTAAGAGCCTCTCAAAAGAGAATGAACTGTATAGAGACCGATTGCGTCCAGAGGCGAAGCAGCGGTACTTGCAGAAAATAGTGTGCATTGGAAATGTGGACCCGTATGAAATACGGCCGTGGAGTAGAAACCCAGAAGACCAACCGCTATTGACGTAGCCTGACATATTTTCATGCCTTGTCTGTGGAGTCAGCCATTCAAACAAAGGTAAGTCAGCTCGAGTACTGCGTGTGAAATGCGTTTGATTTCCCTGCAAACATTCAGATTAGTGCAGCATAACTTCATTCATGAGGGGAAATTACAGTGAGAACATGTGGAGACTGTTAGGTGGATAACATAGTGAGTTCAGTGCATTGATGAGACACTGTCCTAAAGGATTTAGTTATTCTTTATGGTTAAAGAAATTGCACTAATTTATTCATATTTATTATAAATAATCCTAATTATACATCTTGCTTCCATGTTTCAATTCAATTCAATTCAATTTTATTTATATAGCGCCAAATCACAACAAAAGTCGCCTCAAGGCGCTTCATAGATACAGAGAAAAACCCAACAATCATATGACCCCCTATGAGCAAGCACTTTGGCGACAGTGGGAAGGAAAAACTCCCTTTTAACAGGAAGAAACCTCCGGCAGAACCAGGCTCAGGGAGGGGCGGCCATCTGCTGCGACCGGTTGGGGTGAGAGAAGGAAGACAGGATAAAGACATGCTGTGGAAGAGAGACAGAGGTTAATAACGGATATGATTCAATGCAGAGAGGTCTATTAATACATAGTGAGTGAGAAAGGTGACTGGAAAGGAAAAACTCAATGCATCATGGGAATCCCCCGGCAGCCTACATCTATTGCAGCATAACAAAGGGAGGATTCAGGGTCACCTGGTCCAGCCCTAACTATATGCTTTAGAAAAAAGGAAACAGGACACAGGACACTTGTTTGTGTCCTGTGTCACTAAAAATACATTTTATTTTACTTTTATACGTTAATGACCTGCAGAATCTCCTTAAGTGATTCATAATTGTCACTTTATGCTTTCTCCATCTTGAAAGTGATTACATCCTTGCATTCTGATTCTGATTCTGATTACATACTTTAGGTTCATTTTCTGCAGGCAGGTTTCTGACAGAACGGGCAGATTTAGAATATAACCTGCAGCGTTCTATAGATGGACACATAAAGAAATGAAAAATCACATGTATGTGCTAACTTTCTAAACACTTTGTTACATTTATGATAAAGTAGATAAAACACATTTGTGTCGGCCTTGGCTCATAGTTCTTGTCTTTAAATGAACTTGTAGTCGTTGTTCCAACACAGTGTGTTTGTTTTGATTCGTAGACCCCGAAAATGGCGCTGCGCTCCCACAATGCATTGCGGCGTGACGTCAACTCCAAAGCCCTATATCAAATGATCACTATGGCATTACTGAGAGTTGAAAAACTGTCTATAGTCTTTCATCTTTAATAAAATGATCAGCGTTCTGCTCTACCAGGTGTAACAATTGAGTTTAACATCCAGGCATCCATGAAAACGGAATTTATGACATTTAACGGAGTTAGAAGTTAGCAGGAAGTTAGCTCGCTAGCTTCTATCTAAATACAATATAGCATGTCCTGACTGCGGGGTTTTGGAAACAAATGAAAACGTACAGCTCCGCTATCACTTCCAACATGAATGAAGACAGAAAGCTAAACAGCAGTGACGTTTGTAGGGTTACTGAAGTTTGGCTAGCTGGTATATAATGATGTGCTACGTGACCGCTAGCGACACAGCTATGTTAGCATAATATAAACAAGCTAACTTTTTTCCACTCGATAAAAGTTAACGTGAGTGTTCTCGGTGGTCAGGAACAAATGTAATCGCATGGCAGGATGCTGTAAAAGGACCAAACTTCAGCCAGGAGAACAACTGAGATAATCCATCCACAATACGAGGTTAGTCATTCATATACTGCTGCATGGGCTGGGCTGTAGTTACATCGTAAGGTTTTAAAAACTGAGCTTAAATAAATGATTAGCAGTAATAAAAGCCGAGGGAGGTCAACAGTGATCACTGACTGTTTTAGGAGCTTTTTGAGATTAAATAGAAGAAAATACATAACATTAAACATGTTAACAACACAAAAGCCATATCACGTCATCACTTAACAATCGGATAGACCTTAATTCATGGAATTTTTGAACTTTAGGCTTCATACCTGAGAGCTGGTACTTTCAAGTTCCTCGTCCATGATGCTTCTAAACTCTCACAAGAACCATCCCCCACTTTACTTGTGTCAAGCCAGCCTCCAATTCGAGACTTGCAGTCAAGCCAGCCTCCAGTTGATTTTACGTTCCCTGTGTATTCAAAGTATTACGGGAATGGATGTGGAAACCGGATTTCAAAATAAAAGCCAACTTCGAGTGAATTAACAGATATGTTAAGAACATAATAACATATAATTTAGGCCTTTTTTTTTTTTTTAGAAACTCTAATGTTACATCTACATGACACAGCCTTGTACCCTAATTGTGCCCTGTCACTATCAAGGCCATCTTATTTTGGATTTCAAAGTAAAAGCCCTGTGAATCTTCATTTTTGAACTACTCTTTCAATGAATTCATAATGCTCTTAAAAGCAAAAGTCGTATTTCCAAATACTATTTGAACTTTGTATCAACACTTTCCAACCGCAGTCTTTTTCACAGTAATACCATATCAATATCAAGTCAGTCTGATTTTGCTTTTCATAGTAATGGCCCTTTGAAATTGCCGATATTTGACTTAATCTCCTAACGATTCAAAATGCTCTAAAATGAAAAATTCTTGTTTCCACAGGGTAATTCCACTTTAGATCAACAGTATACAACCCCGCAGTGATACCATATCAATATCAAGTCATTCTGATTTTGCTTTCAAAAATAAAAGCCTTTTCAAATTGTCCATAGTTGACCTACCTTTCAGTGATTTCAAAATGCTCTAAAATGGAAAATTCCTGTTTCCACAGGGTAATTCCACTTTAGATCAACAGTATACAACCTCACGATGTTACCATATCAATATCAAGTCATTCTGATTTTGCTTTCAAAAATAAAAGCCTTTTCAAATTGTCCATAGTTGACCTACCTTTCAGTGATTTCAAAATGCTCTAAAATGGAAAATTCCTGTTTCCACAGGGTAATTCCACTTTAGATCAACAGTATACAACCTCATGATGTTACCATATCAATATCAAGTCATTCTGATTATGCCTTCCAAAATAAAAGACTTTTCAAATTGTCCATAATTGACCTAACTTTCAGTGATTTCAAAATGCTCTAAAATGAAAAATTCTTGTTTCCACAGGGTAATTCCACTTTAGATCAATAGTATACAACCCCACGGTGATACCATATCAATATCAAGTCATTCTGATTATGCCTTCCAAAATAAAAGACTTTTCAAATTGTCCATAGTTGACCTACCTTTCAGTGATTTCAAAATGCTCTAAAATGGAAAATTCCTGTTTCCACAGGGTAATTCCACTTTAGATCAACAGTATACAACCCCACGGTGATACCATATCAATATCAAGTCATTCTGATTTTGCTTTCAAAAATAAAAGCCTTTTCAAATTGTCCATAATTGACCTAACTTTCAGTGATTTCAAAATGCTCTTAAATAGAATTTTGCTGTTTCCACAGGGTAATTCCACTTTAGATCAACAGTATACAACCCCACGGTGATACCATATCAATATCAAGTCATTCTGATTTTGCTTTCAAAAATAAAAGCCCTTTCAAATTGTCCATAATTGACCTAACTTTCTGTGATTTCAAAATGCTCTAAAATGAAAAATTCTTGTTTCCACAGGGCAATTCCACTTTAGATCAACAGTATACAACCTCACAGTGATACCATATCAATATCAAGTCATTCTGATTTTGCTTTTCATAGTAATGGCCCTTTGAAATTGCCGATATTTGACTTAATCTTCTAACGATTCAAAATGCTCTAAAATGAAAAATTCTTGTTTCCACAGGGTAATTCCACTTTAGATCAACAGTATACAACCTCACAGTGATACCATATCAATATCAAGTCATTCTGATTTTGCTTTCAAAAATAAAAGCCCTTTCAAATTGTCCACAATTGACCTAACTTTCTGTGATTTCAAAATGCTCTAAAATGAAAAATTCTTGTTTCCACAGGGTAATTCCACTCTGTATTTACAGTATACAGCCCCACAGTGATACCATATCAATATCAAGTCATTCTGATTTTGCTTTCAAAAATAAAAGCCTTTTCAAATTGTCCATAATTGACCTACCTTTCAGTGATTTCAAAATGCTCTAAAATGGAAAATTCTTGTTTCCACAGGGTAATTCCACCTTAGATCAACAGTATACAACCTCACAGTGATACCATATCAATATCAAGTCATTCTGATTTTGCTTTCAAAAATAAAAGCCCTTTCAAATTGTCCACAATTGACCTAACTTTCTGTGATTTCAAAATGCTCTAAAATGAAAAATTCTTGTTTCCACAGGGTAATTCCACTTTAGATCAATAGTATACAACCTCACAGTGATACCATATCAATATCAAGTCATTCTGATTTTGCTTTCAAAAATAAAAGCCTTTTCAAATTGTCCATAATTGACCTACCTTTCAGTGATTTCAAAATGCTCTAAAATGAAAAATTCTTGTTTCCACAGGGTAATTCCACCTTAGATCAACAGTATACAACCTCACAGTGATACCATATCAATATCAAGTCATTCTGATTTTGTTTTCAAAAATAAAAGCCCTTTCAAATTGTCCATAATTGACCTAACTTTCAGTGATTTCAAAATGCTCTAAAATGGAAAATTCCTGTTTCCACAGGATAATTCCACTCTGTATTTACAGTATAAAGCCCCATAGTGATACCATATCAATATCAAGTCATTCTGATTTTGCTTTCAAAAATAAAAGCCCTTTCAAATTGTCCACAATTGACCTAACTTTCAGTGATTTCAAACTGCTCTAAAATGGAAAATTCCTGTTTCCACAGGGTAATTCCACCTTAGATCAACAGTATACAACCTCACAGTGATACCATATCAATATCAAGTCATTCTGATTTTGCTTTCAAAAATAAAAGCCCTTTCAAATTGTCCACAATTGACCTAACTTTCTGTGATTTCAAAATGCTCTAAAATGAAAAATTCTTGTTTCCACAGGGTAATTCCACTTTAGATCAATAGTATACAACCTCACAGTGATACCATATCAATATCAAGTCATTCTGATTTTGCTTTCAAAAATAAAAGCCTTTTCAAATTGTCCATAATTGACCTACCTTTCAGTGATTTCAAAATGCTCTAAAATGAAAAATTCTTGTTTCCACAGGGTAATTCCACCTTAGATCAACAGTATACAACCTCACAGTGATACCATATCAATATCAAGTCATTCTGATTTTGTTTTCAAAAATAAAAGCCCTTTCAAATTGTCCATAATTGACCTAACTTTCAGTGATTTCAAAATGCTCTAAAATGGAAAATTCCTGTTTCCACAGGATAATTCCACTCTGTATTTACAGTATAAAGCCCCATAGTGATACCATATCAATATCAAGTCATTCTGATTTTGCTTTCAAAAATAAAAGCCCTTTCAAATTGTCCACAATTGACCTAACTTTCAGTGATTTCAAAATGCTCTAAAATGGAAAATTCCTGTTTCCACAGGGTAATTCCACCTTAGATCAACAGTATACAACCTCACAGTGATACCATATCAATATCAAGTCATTCTGATTTTGCTTTCAAAAATAAAAGCCCTTTCAAATTGTCCACAATTGACCTAACTTTCTGTGATTTCAAAATGCTCTAAAATGAAAAATTCTTGTTTCCACAGGGTAATTCCACTTTAGATCAATAGTATACAACCTCACAGTGATACCATAGCAATATCAAGTCATTCTGATTTTGCTTTCAAAAATAAAAGCCTTTTCAAATTGTCCATAATTGACCTACCTTTCAGTGATTTCAAAATGCTCTAAAATGAAAAATTCTTGTTTCCACAGGGTAATTCCACTTTAGATCAATAGTATACAACCTCACAGTGATACCATATCAATATCAAGTCATTCTGATTTTGCTTTCAAAAATAAAAGCCTTTTCAAATTGTCCATAATTGACCTACCTTTCAGTGATTTCAAAATGCTCTAAAATGAAAAATTCTTGTTTCCACAGGGTAATTCCACCTTAGATCAACAGTATACAACCTCACAGTGATACCATATCAATATCAAGTCATTCTGATTTTGTTTTCAAAAATAAAAGCCCTTTCAAATTGTCCATAATTGACCTAACTTTCAGTGATTTCAAAATGCTCTAAAATGGAAAATTCCTGTTTCCACAGGATAATTCCACTCTGTATTTACAGTATAAAGCCCCATAGTGATACCATATCAATATCAAGTCATTCTGATTTTGCTTTCAAAAATAAAAGCCCTTTCAAATTGTCCACAATTGACCTAACTTTCAGTGATTTCAAAATGCTCTAAAATGGAAAATTCCTGTTTCCACAGGGTAATTCCACCTTAGATCAACAGTATACAACCTCACAGTGATACCATATCAATATCAAGTCATTCTGATTTTGCTTTCAAAAATAAAAGCCCTTTCAAATTGTCCACAATTGACCTAACTTTCTGTGATTTCAAAATGCTCTAAAATGAAAAATTCTTGTTTCCACAGGGTAATTCCACTTTAGATCAATAGTATACAACCTCACAGTGATACCATATCAATATCAAGTCATTCTGATTTTGCTTTCAAAAATAAAAGCCTTTTCAAATTGTCCATAATTGACCTACCTTTCAGTGATTTCAAAATGCTCTAAAATGAAAAATTCTTGTTTCCACAGGGTAATTCCACTCCAGATCAACAGTATACAACCCCACGGTGATACCATATCAATATCAAGTCATTCTGATTATGCCTTCCAAAATAAAAGATTTTTCAAATTGTCCATAATTGACCTAACTTTCAGTGATTTCAAAATGCTCTTAAATAGAATTTTGCTGTTTCCACAGGGTAATTCCACTTTAGATCAACAGTATACAACCCCACAGTGACACCATATCAATATCAAGTCATTCTGATTTTGCTTTCAAAAATAAAAGCCCTTTCAAATTGTCCATAATTGACCTACCTTTCAGTAATTTCAAAATGCTCTAAAATGGAAAATTCCTGTTTCCACAGGGTAATTCCACTTTCGATCAACAGTATACAACCCCGCAGTGATACCATATCAATATCAAGTCATTCTGATTTTGTTTTCAAAAATAAAAGACTTTTCAAATTGTCCATAATTGACCTAACTTTCTGTGATTTCAAAATGCTCTAAAATGGAAAATTCCTGTTTCCACAGGATAATTCCACCTTAGATCAACAGTATACAACCCCACAGTGATACCATATCAATATCAAGTCATTCTGATTTTGCTTTTCATAGTAATGGCCCTTTGAAATTGCCGATATTTGACTTAATCTTCTAACGATTCAAAATGCTCTAAAATGAAAAATTCTTGTTTCCACAGGGTAATTCCACCTTAGATCAACAGTATACAACCCCACAGTGACACCATATCAATATCAAGTCATTCTGATTTTATTTATTAAAATTTACTGAAGTGGATTTCTTTTCTTTACATATTAATGACACAATCTTTTCTTTGTATTTGTAATGTTATGAAATATAACTATTTTCATAAAAGTAACATAGGTAAATCTGTTTATCTTGGAAAACAAAACCCAGAAAAAGGGAACAGCTCGATACAAGGAGAATAAATTGTAAATTACAAAAGGTGCAGTCATGATAACATTAAATGTGCTTTAAATGTAAATGAGAACATCACGGAAATGTGAATGAAATATGTATGAAAACGTTTCACCGTATTATGTTGCTCAAATTATCACTTTGGTGGAGACAACAGAGTACGTCTTCAAATATTTTGACACAAGCATCCAATAAGTCTGTGGTTTAACAGCACAGGAGACAATTCCACGGTTCTTCCTTTGCTTTTTGAAAGTCATTGTTGGTCATGTCAAGGCACTGTTCATGGTACCATCTTTGACAGGCGTCACATTGTATCTATTTAAAGTTAAACAGACAAAGCAAAAAAACCCATTTATAGTCAAAGTCTTTTACACATTTTTGAGAAATTCAAATTCCCTCCAACTCACCCAGTTCATCATTGAAGGTCCTGATCCAGGTGGCTTGGTCAGCGAACACATGGCACAGTTGCTGTTAGTGTCAAAAACTAAAATACAGGATCAAAACACATTATATAGACATTCGTTTGAAGGCCAATTTATGCATATGTTAAACAGTGTACTTAAAAATTTCTATCGATTAGACCACAGCATAAAGTGCCATTGTGCACTATAATAATACTACTAACAGAATAATACATTTCAATCTACACACACACACATATACATTCAAATACATATATATATACACACACACATTTTCTCTCTTATTCACCCCCAAACCAACCTGATGCTTGTAGTATCTCCACAGCCATCAATTTTCTTTCCTCTGCCATTTTCTCTTTTGATGTTTTAAATTTCATGACGGGCAAATCTGGAAATACTTTCATCACTGCCCGTGCCATCTACCGAGAAATACTCAAAATTTTAATTGTGAAAAAAAACCCCACAATTCTGCTCAATATAAAATTTCTGATGTTTATAATCTTGCATAAACAGTATGAAAAACAAAGAGCAATAAATAGATTTAAGTCTTTATGAACACCAGGTAACTTCTAACACTCAGTTGTTGAAATGGACATCGTGGATGAATAACTATGTGATATACCTTGTAAACATAGAGAACAAAATGGACAGGGTTAAAAATAACACTCCACTCTACAGTAAGGGCCAGAGGGCCAGTATATTCTTAGATGCTGATGAATAACTGAAATAGGGAACATCTCTAGTTACTAGTTATTAGATATAGTCTGCTTCCAATGTGTGGGCAGCTGACTTCTTTTAACATCTGTTGGGCAATACTCAGTATATTCTATAAAAATGGTGTGGAGAGTCGCAACCTGTGTTATGCTAGTGCCACAGAGACTCAATAAAGTGAGTCCACAGGGTGTCCCATAAGTCTCGTAAGGTGCTGTCAGAGATGTGGATGTTTTCCAAGTTAACCACAATGCTGGACAATACATACCACCTGCATCATGATGTGCTAGCCATTCACCAGAGCGTGCTCAGTGAGAGAATGAGATTACTGATAATGCACCATTATGACACAGGAAATAATTCCAGACGGTGACTTGCTCTCTTTAAAGTATAAGTACTATCTGCAATCGCTGTGCAGCCTTAATATTTGCAAATCCTAAAAAGAGTATGTCCCAAAATCTGCATGACTTAGGGCACCAAAGTATTAACCATATACTTAATTTGTGCAGTATCATGTGAAATTTAGAATTAGATGTATTCATATATATTACAGCTACTGTTATGGATGTGGATATTCTTCTGAACATGGCATGATGGTATGGCAAACAAGTAAGAAATTATATACAAATGTATATTATCATCACTTACCATCACCACCAATACTCCACAGCTGAAGCCATCCTTCTGCACTGGATGGGTCAAGACACCTCCCTTCCATTTAATGTCCACCCATTCTGTTTTTGCGTGGCAGGTTCTCCTCATTTTTAAGT
Organism: Rhamphochromis longiceps; assembly: GCF_057381845.1. Taxonomy (NCBI): domain Eukaryota; kingdom Metazoa; phylum Chordata; class Actinopteri; order Cichliformes; family Cichlidae; genus Rhamphochromis; species Rhamphochromis longiceps. The sequence goes on from NC_140564.1 coordinate 5,214,144, forward strand.
AATCACTGCACAAAATTTTACAAAGCATTATACAATTTGGTATATGTCATATTTCCTAATTTTAAAAAAAACATATTTTACAGAATTAAAGAGAATTTTATTTATTTTTTATTGATTTATTTTTTGGCCTGTCTCTTTTGGCTCTTTTGCCATCAGAATTATTGTCTTAATAATTTGTTCACCTGATAATTTTTATTTAACCGTACTGATTTATTTTGCAAATGAGACCTGGCCAAGAGGATGCCAACAGAGAAACACGCATTGTGGGGCCAGGTACAAAAAGCTTCTACAAAAATGCAGTTGTAGTAAACTAACTTGTAAAGCCTATTTGCATATAACAAAATGTGTTGAAGCCTAAGTACCTGAATTTACGTGCAGCGAGTTTAGAGTCTTCCTCCTCTGATGAACTTGGGGAAGGATCAAGGAGATAAACAGTGTGATTCACTGCATTGATGAACTGTAGCAAAGATAAATAATTAAAACAATATTAATATATCGTCATTAAAAAAATACACAGACTTTAAAGTTATAATATTGTTGCTTACCAGAAACTTCCAGTGTACATTTTTAATGTTAACAAACGTGACAATGGCCTGGTACTGATCGAAGTTTACCTGTCAGAAAAAATTTATGTATTTCTTACAGTTTGTGGAATTCTATTAGCATTCAATCAGTAATTCTTTCTAAATGTATTTGGACATAATTATATGGACATTGGACAGTCATCTTACGTTCCGCAAGCTTTGGCGAGAAAGCTGTGTCCGATCACCAAACAGAATCAATCCCGCTGTGTAATGGTTCATAATGTAGATCCCTTTTTGCTCCTTTTTTGCCAGACAATGAAAAAGCCCTTCAATTACCTACGTAAAGAATTTTCATAAACACAAAGCTATGTAATTTATATACTTTAAATTGTGTTAATGATAAATAATTACATGATAATGTCCTTTTAATTTAATTACATTACACATTCGAATTATTGTGGTTATGAGTGCTTAAATTAATCATTGATATACCTCGCCTGTTAGCCACAGGTGTGGTCGAAGGGTTCGCAGATCACTGTGGCGGATAATTATGGACGTACCATGGTTTGTTGAGGGAAGCACAGAAACCACAACCTCTGTGTCTCTTTTCTTCCACAAAGACAGGACCTCCTCATTCAAGAAAAACACACTTAACATACGATCTTACCAGCTATTGAACATGATTTTGTTATTTCTAACAAAAGTTTATGGACTGTTATTAACAATATGTCTTTGTAAAATTCATTCAAAATGTATCACTCCAAGTCTTGAATGGTAAATGAACTGGTTCTTATAAAGCACTTTTCTACTCTTCTGAGCATTCAAAGCGATTTACACAACTTGTGCATTCACCCAAGCAGATTTTTCTAAGTGTGTTCTAAGTAACATTCACACACAATCGATGGATGCACTGGAGAGCAATTTATGGTTAGTATCTTGGATTTTTGGTATGCAGACTAGGAGAAGCCAGTAATCAAACCAACAAACTTCAAATCAGTAGATGACCTGCTCTACCACCTGAGCTACAGCCACCCTTGAGCATTGGTAACTATATAAACTCAAAGCTGTAATGGCAACACTTGCAAAGTTAATTTTCCCATACTCTAACTATGTTCCCGAATGCTTTTTCCCATTCAGTTTCTACTGAGGAAAAAATATTTATTTATTTAGTTATTCCCAAAATTTACCATGTGATCACTGCATTCATTTTGAATTTTGGTGCCTCCCACTTAAGTTAAGGTTACAACTAGTCAACCAAAATCCTGGATATTCACATCGAATGAGTTGAACATGAATATCAACATGTAACTACATAAGATTTGACCTTCATACACGTGTCCATGACTGATTACTGTGTCATGGAAAGGATCTTCTATGGAAAAAGAAGGCATAACTATTACTTTGATGAATCCTTTATGTTAGCAGTTGTCAATCCTACCTGTAATTCTGGATTTTCTAAGGTGACATCCTCAACTTTAGCAGTCTGCACAGGGGAACTCGGGGCCATAGAGGAAGCAACCTATATAAATATTGTGTACAAGAAATACAAAAAATGTTATGCAAAATATTGGTCTTTATATATGAAAGATAAATTTGCGCAACATTTTATACCATCTTTGAAGATCTCTTGAAAGGAAATGGCTTGCGGAGTACTGTTACATATCTCCCCTTCTTTTTTTGGCGACGTTCCTTCCATTTTTCTTCGTCCACTCGAAATTTCTGAACCAAAAATATGAGTCATTGAACATTGTTTAGGAATTACAAGTGAAATGCTGTGACAACATTTTCCTTAATTTACAATACACCAAAACACACAAAAATGTCCAGTAAGACACACAGGTGCAAACAAGCTATAACATCACAATGTGGGGCACCTCAATATCCCACCACATCAAGAACACTTTTTTGTAATGTTCCATTTTGAAACGGCAAAGCATTGATGGACATCAGCCAGTCATTTTGCAAACCTTTCTTTGAAGCATTCTTTTTGAGTCTTCGTACTCCTTCAGCAGCGCTGTGTGACTGATTTGATACTGGACAACAAAGTCATCCAGCCTGGTGAGCCTTCCCGAACGTAGACGGATATGTTTCAGATCCCACTGGCTCTTCTCCATTATCCCCTGCGTTTTATTATTCTCAGTGATATTCTGAAAAATCAAATTAAGAAATCATTAATTGTGATTTCTTTTAAAGATACACATTGTTGTGTGCAATGTTGTATGATCTGCAATACAGATGACTCCTCTGGACCCACTGTTTCTCAATCACACCACACAAATATGTATATATACTAAAAATCAGGTGTCTTACTTGTCTCTTGATCTTTCTTAAGGCATTGTATTTGTTGTGGTACTGCTCATACATTTTCCCAGTGCCATGTCTTCCAAGGTCACCTTTGGATTTTGAAGATTCGAATAATATTGATGTGTGTAATTTCATTTTATAAACTAATTACTTTTTTACTTTAAAATGGCTTACCTAACATTATTGCAGACCATAATCCAGAAAAAGGAAGAAGATATTTGCTGATGTGCTCCATGAGCCCCTTGCTGTAGTAAGGGTTTGCCTCACCATCCATCTCCAATGATGTGTTGGAAATGAGCTTCTTAAAATGTCTCCCAAAGAGGTTGTTTCCCTTGACTCCCTAGCCAACAGACAAAACAGAATAATTATGTGATTTGAACATTGTGTACACTCATCTTTCATATCTATAATCTAAAAACCCAACATTATGTTGTATAAAACATTTAAAATTACTTGTGACTTGTGATTATTATGCTATTCCAAAGTATTTAAAAAGATATATAAGAGGCAAAAGTTTAGCCTTTAGTTTTAATAAAAATTGACTTTGGTTTACCTTCAGGTCCTCATCAGCTTTTGAGTTTCTGTCATTGCCATCAACATCAACATTGGCTTTCTGCATGAACAACTGAAGGTTGTGAAAATGTTTTTCGACATTCTCACCACTACATGGACTCCCAAAAACAACTGCAGCACTTTGCACCATGTCAGTGAGGTCTTTCAATGAAGTCGCAGTAGTGAACACTCCAAAAGTGTGCATTGCAAGATGGTAGTTCTTTGGTGCACTGCAGTTAAAGAAAAAATTGTCTTTAAGTGTTTCCAAAACAGTAATAATGTTTTCCCAAATTGAAAAATGAAATGCCATGTCACATGTCATAATAAAAAAACAAACAAGTGAATACCGTATTAAAAGGACTACACTTACTACTTTTTACAGATCTCCTTAGCATTCTTCATAACATGACTAAGGCATCTGTGAAGAATTGGAACCTCGAAGTCTTCCTTGTTTCCTTTCCCCGAAGCGATGTTATAATAATGATTCATTGTGTCAGAGAGATTTTTTTTTGCAAAAGCTAAACAGATAGCTTGCATTAGGACCATAGATCCATCACACATAAGCATTAAAGGTGAACGGATGGCTTTGCGCCCAAAGGCCCTTGCAACATCAGTCAGAAATGCTTCCAAAAAATATTTGACTGAGGCAGTGGTATGGTCACAGGTTAAATATGTAGCCACTGGTAGGGGGGAGGATGTTTTCCGTGGATTTCTTACTACAAGTTCGTAAACATAGAAAGGAGGCGAACCCTTTCTTTTTTTCATGATACTTCCTGTAGCATCCAAATACACGATGTCCTCCCGACAGCGGCTCTGGAAGATCTCAATACTCCTGGAAGACCATAAAAAAACACCTTTTGGATGTAACATTACTTTCTGCAATACATCCTCTGGGTTGTTCTTCTTGTTTGCCACCATTAACTGGAGACTCATAATCTCATTATGATGAAGACGACTTTTCTTTCTGATTTCCAAGGCTATGTTTCTCAACACTTGAGGAGTTGGAACTTCATCTCTACACCCCGATTGCACAACATCATCATCCATTTTGCTCATTTTTTCCAGATACATGGCTCTAGGTAATTGTTTTTCCAATTCATGGCCAATTTTATCTCTCTTATGAGCTCTTACAGGTCTTCTTCTTAGTTCATAGTGGTTGTGCACACACTCGAAACCTTGAAAATTGACTTTTGCCTTTAGATCTTCTTCATTATCTACAGTGACAGTGACAGTGACTGGACAATCCTCAAAACTGCAGTAACCCAGACACCAGAAGAAAGGGCCCTTTCTTACTGAGTCCAAAGCCTTGACTCTGTGCCTTTTGAAGGCAAAGGAACAATATGGAAACACAGTCCGTATTCCGTCTGAAATCAGATTTGTCCACTGTAGTCCCTTGTATCCTCTTTGGGATCTCTTATTTTTTATATTAGTCCATTCTTTCCTTTTCAGGAAAAAAAATTTTGTTGCAAGTGGGACCCTGACTCTTATGAATCCATCATCGGATGAGTTGCTGTTAGGCTAAAAAAGAGGAAAAAATTATTTTGTGAGAAAACATTTTGTCCATGTTACATAACTACTGTAATATCAGTAAATATACTTGAAATACTTGTGTATTTTAAGTATATTAACAACCAGTGTTTGTAATGTCATAATATATAGCAAACATTAATGTTGAGAAGTGTCATGAAATATAAATTTCATTCAATGTTACAACATTTGATAAAATTCTTTATTTAATTGTTTATTTTTTTTAAAAAATATATTTTTTATGTAATATAAAGTGGTCATTTAAACAATGATCCTAGTACCAATCATAACTTATGTGAAAGCATTTTTAATGATTGACCTGCTCAGGAGACAGCTGTCCATCCTCCTGCAAGGAGAAGACCGGTGACAGAGAAGCGGCAGCTGATAGTTCTTCTTCTGGTTGCTATTACATGAGTGGAGAGGTGTAACTTTAGTGTAATGACATGGAAGCGTTGAAGAGAATTTATGATAGTACAGACAGACTGACCTGCTCAGGAGACAGCTGTCCATCCTCCTGCAAGGAGAAGACCGGTGACAGAGAAGCAGCAGCTGATAGTTCTTCTTCTGGTTGCTATTACATGAGTGGAGAGGTGTAACTTTAGTGTAATTACATGGAAGCGTTGAAGAGAATTTATGATAGTACAGACAGACTGACCTGCTCAGGAGACAGCTGTCCATCCTCCTGCAAGGAGAAGACCGGTGACAGAGAAGCAGCAGCTGATAGTTCTTCTTCTGGTTGCTATTACATGAGTGGAGAGGTGTAACTTTAGTGTAATGACATGGAAGCGTTGAAGAGAATTTATGATAGTACAGACAGACTGACCTGCTCAGGAGACAGCTGTCCATCCTCCTGCAAGGAGAAGACCGGTGACAGAGAAGCAGCAGCTGATAGTTCTTCTTCTGGTTGCTATTACATGAGTGGAGAGGTGTAACTTTAGTGTAATTACATGGAAGCGTTGAAGAGAATTTATGATAGTACAGACAGACTGACCTGCTCAGGAGACAGCTGTCCATCCTCCTGCAAGGAGAAGACCGGTGACAGAGAAGCGGCAGCTGATAGTTCTTCTTCTGGTTGCTATTACATGAGTGGAGAGGTGTAACTTTAGTGTAATTACATGGAAGCGTTGAAGAGAATTTATGATAGTACAGACAGACTGACCTGCTCAGGAGACAGCTGTCCATCCTCCTGCAAGGAGAAGACCGGTGACAGAGAAGCAGCAGCTGATAGTTCTTCTTCTGGTTGCTATTACATGAGTGGAGAGGTGTAACTTTAGTGTAATGACATGGAAGCGTTGAAGAGAATTTATGATAGTACAGACAGACTGACCTGCTCAGGAGACAGCTGTCCATCCTCCTGCAAGGAGAAGACCGGTGACAGAGAAGCAGCAGCTGATAGTTCTTCCTGTTGAAAATGACATTACCCGTAACAATATTAATTTTAGGGATAATTTCAACAGTAACACATTGACTAAAATTTGGTATACCAACATATTTGATATCAAACACATAGAATTTTATGTATGGAACCTGCTCTGGTGGCTTTTGTCCATTATCTGAATCCCCTTCGACTGGTATAGACAAGTTCTGTAGAGAACAGGCATACATTTTTAATAAATTTGATTTTAACTAAATAATATATATATATAATAATATAGAATATATAATATATACAATATATATTTTTTAAAAATAAGTGAAAAGAACTAACCTGACGAAATGCATCACAAATTCTGTAGCGGTTATTTTTATTATTCTGAATACCAAGTGTCAGGCAAACTTGACCCCAGGGGCCTTCTTTATGAAGTGCATGGTCCTCCAGTTGCATGCCATGTTTTTTCAGCTGTTCCACAGTTTCAATAATTTCATTGATTGTGATCAGTTTATTTTTGTTCTAAAACAGAAGATATAGCATTTTCAGTTTTATTTTTCATGGAAAATGTATATGAAAGTAAAGAAGAAAAAAACACATACCCCAAATAAGCTGAAGCGGTAGACTCTAAATGTAAAAAAGAAAACATTACAAAGTCATTTATATCATTGATGAATATGAAATCATAACATTTTATAAATAATATGTATGATATTCTCAATGAATTGAGAACAATTTTAAATCAGTGCCACTAATTACAAAACTATCAACTTTGTTTCTATTCAAGTACTATTTGAACATGTTTTTGTGAAATGCAATGCCCCTGAAGAAAATGTGCAGCACTTGATGTTAAAAAATTCCCTCCTGCCTTCTTTTAATTCAATTCACACCCTTCACCCTGGGGACCGTTTAGTGCCACACCCCAAAAAATGCTATAAAAAATTTATATATTCATATATAATGTGAAACGTCAAATGTGAAACAAGGGCGCCACTTGGTGGACAAATAAAAAATTTACAACTCAAGGCCCCTAGTCCCAAACGAAACCTAAAATGAAATCATGACGATCACTTGAACGGTAATTATTTTGCCGTGAAAAATAGCGTTTATAATGGAAGTAAATTGGCACAAAACGGTCCCTAGGAAGGAGGGTGTGGGGATTTTTGCTGCTCAGCCATTTTAGATTGATTTAAGATATTCACCCTGAAATATTAAAATTGACAGTAAAAAACTATCTTTTGGCAAGTTCGGTTATATTCCACTGAACACAGTGGAAATGGCAGCCATTTAAAACATAAAAGTGGCACAAAAAGGTCCCAAGAAGGCAGGGTTTTTTATAAGCCATAGCCTGTTAGCAACAGATGTGCCTGTTATAGAACACGTGTTAATTAATTTCTGCGGTATGCTACAACTTTCCCTGAGTCCTGTGCGCAAATCTTTTTTTGTTTTTGCTCATAGCGAAGCCTGTTATCGAAAAAAACCCCAGTAATAATATGGTGAAATAAATGTAAGATTAAGTGTTACACATAAGAAAAAAGACATTTTTACAATCAGAAATAAACTAGCTAATATCTTAGGCTAGGCTACAAGACTTGATCACTCAATTACATGTAATTGGAGATGAACTACTTAGTTAGCAAATTTTAAAAGTTAATATTTAAAGTTTATACGTAAAAAACGAACTCACCCCTTCTCCTTCTTCGGCATTTTTTCTGCACAAGACTGTTATGTTCAAAATGACATGTTTTCACCTCTAGTTTTTGGAATGTCGACAGAGTCAGACACTCAAAGCACGCATGTCCAGTAGTGTGCGGTATAGGCTCTCCAACAGATTTTGTTTTTTTTCAAGTGGACCATTATGGCTTTGCAATATTGCTCCACTTGATTAAAAATTTAAAATATCTCTATTTAATCAAACATTTTATTGTAAAATTTAAATTTGCAGTAAAAATCAAAGGAATAAACATAATTGGTTGATAGGAAATATTAAGAGTTAGACAAGAGACGTTCAAAAGACGGGAAAAAACAGAGGGGATGTGGGACGGTGACACAAGACAGTAAATTCCATTGGATTACCTACTGGAAGAAAAATGCAGAAAAGAAAACAAGCAAAAATATAACACAGTACACAACAGCAAGTATCACATCCACAACCTAGATAAGTATAAGTAACAGTAGATAATAAATATTGGTGTCAGCACAGCCCCTGCCAACAAACATTACCATCTACATGTATTTAAAATTGAGACGTGGGCACCGGCAACTTAGGAGAGGTTGAATACACAGACCATCCCTTGGACGCCATTCAGCATGCCCAGCACAAGTGATGTTGATGTATAGATTGTGGAATAAAATTGAGGTACAGGTGGTCAGAAGGGGACACAGCAGGAATGTCTCACACCCACCTCAGTGAAACAACTGTACGCCAAAGCCCTGCATGTGTGACGGTGTGATGGAGTGGGGATGAGGAGGGGAGGAAAGTGAAGGCAAAGTACTCTCTCGTGGGGCCAGGTCCCCCGCTTACCCAAGTAGTCACCCCTGGAAGCCACAGAGGCCCATCCGGACGGGGGCCTACATTAGCACCACCACCAAGCCCCACGGAGCCTTGGGTGGTGGGCGCACATCGTAACCCACCACAGAGGAAACTACATCCACCCAAACATTCAATAATCTCTCTGACTGCATAAGACAAAAGACACCACGGCTGAGTTTATTGTCCACCTCTGTACTAATTTTAAAGTTAAGTATTGGCTTTTTTTTGTGTGTTTTAAATGTGGTTAATACTTGACAAAAAAAGTAAAAAGAAAAAACCAAAAAGAGAATTATAAATTAAAGGGCCTTGGAGATGTCATTCAAACTAACACCATTGCACATCAAAACATACATGTGAGTAACAGAAAGAATAAAAAAAAAACCATTTCAGAATAATTATAAAGTGGAATTACCCTTTGGAAACAGCAAAATTCTATTTAAGAGCATTTTGAAATCACTGAAAGTTAGGTCAACTATGGACAATTTGAAAAGTCTTTTATTTTGGAAGGCATAATCAGAATGACTTGATATTGATATGGTGTCACTGTGGGGTTGTATACTGTTGATCTAAGGTGGAATTACCCTGTGGAAACAAGAATTTTTCATTTTATAGCATTTTGAAATCACAGAAAGTTAGGTCAATTATGGACAATTTGAAAGGGCTTTTATTTTTGAAAGCAAAATCAGAATGACTTGATATTTATATGGTGTCACTGTGGGGTTGTATACTGTTGATCTAAAGTGGAATTACCCTGTGGAAACAGCAAAATTCTATTTAAGAGCATTTTGAAATCACTGAAAGTTAGGTCAATTGTGGACAATTTGAAAGGGCTTTTATTTTTGAAAGCAAAATCAGAATGACTTGATATTGATATGGTATCACCGTGGGGTTGTATACTGTTGATCTAAAGTGGAATTACCCTGTGGAAACAGCAAAATTCTATTTAAGAGCATTTTGAAATCACTGAAAGTTAGGTCAATTATGGACAATTTGAAAAGGCTTTTAATTTGGAAGGCATAATCAGAATGACTTGATATTGATATGGTATCACTGTGAGGTTGTATACTGTTGATCTAAGGTGGAATTATCCTGTGGAAACAGGAATTTTCCATTTTAGAGCATTTTGAAATCACTGAAAGTTAGGTCAATTGTGGACAATTTGAAAGGGCTTTTATTTTTGAAAGCAAAATCAGAATGACTTGATATTTATATGGTGTCACTGTGGGGTTGTATACTGTTGATCTAAAGTGGAATTACCCTGTGGAAACAGCAAAATTCTATTTAAGAGCATTTTGAAATCACTGAAAGTTAGGTCAATTGTGGACAATTTGAAAAGGCTTTTATTTTTGAAAGCAAAATCAGAATGACTTGATATTGATATGGTATCACCGTGGGGTTGTATACTGTTGATCTAAAGTGGAATTACCCTGTGGAAACAGCAAAATTCTATTTAAGAGCATTTTGAAATCACTGAAAGTTAGGTCAATTATGGACAATTTGAAAAATCTTTTATTTTGGAAGGCATAATCAGAATGACTTGATATTGATATGGTATCACCGTGGGGTTGTATACTGTTGATCTGGAGTGGAATTACCCTGTGGAAACAAGAATTTTTCATTTTAGAGCATTTTGAAATCACTGAAAGTTAGGTCAATTATGGACAATTTGAAAGGGCTTTTATTTTTGAAAGCAAAATCAGAATGACTTGATATTTATATGGTGTCACTGTGGGGTTGTATACTGTTGATCTAAAGTGGAATTACCCTGTGGAAACAGCAAAATTCTATTTAAGAGCATTTTGAAATCACTGAAAGTTAGGTCAATTGTGGACAATTTGAAAGGGCTTTTATTTTTGAAAGCAAAATCAGAATGACTTGATATTTATATGGTGTCACTGTGGGGTTGTATACTGTTGATCTAAAGTGGAATTACCCTGTGGAAACAGCAAAATTCTATTTAAGAGCATTTTGAAATCACTGAAAGTTAGGTCAATTGTGGACAATTTGAAAGGGCTTTTATTTTTGAAAGCAAAATCAGAATGACTTGATATTGATATGGTATCACCGTGGGGTTGTATACTGTTGATCTAAAGTGGAATTACCCTGTGGAAACAGCAAAATTCTATTTAAGAGCATTTTGAAATCACTGAAAGTTAGGTCAATTATGGACAATTTGAAAAGGCTTTTAATTTGGAAGGCATAATCAGAATGACTTGATATTGATATGGTGTCACCGTGGGGTTGTATACTGTTGATCTAAGGTGGAATTATCCTGTGGAAACAGGAATTTTCCATTTTAGAGCATTTTGAAATCACTGAAAGTTAGGTCAATTGTGGACAATTTGAAAGGGCTTTTATTTTTGAAAGCAAAATCAGAATGACTTGATATTGATATGGTATCACTATGGGGCTTTATACTGTAAATACAGAGTGGAATTATCCTGTGGAAACAGGAATTTTCCATTTTAGAGCATTTTGAAATCACTGAAAGTTAGGTCAATTATGGACAATTTGAAAGGGCTTTTATTTTTGAAAACAAAATCAGAATGACTTGATATTGATATGGTATCACTGTGAGGTTGTATACTGTTGATCTAAAGTGGAATTACCCTGTGGAAACAAGAATTTTTCATTTTAGAGCATTTTGAAATCACTGAAAGGTAGGTCAATTATGGACAATTTGAAAAGGCTTTTATTTTTGAAAGCAAAATCAGAATGACTTGATATTGATATGGTATCACTGTGAGGTTGTATACTATTGATCTAAAGTGGAATTACCCTGTGGAAACAAGAATTTTTCATTTTAGAGCATTTTGAAATCACAGAAAGTTAGGTCAATTGTGGACAATTTGAAAGGGCTTTTATTTTTGAAAGCAAAATCAGAATGACTTGATATTGATATGGTATCACTGTGAGGTTGTATACTGTTGATCTAAGGTGGAATTACCCTGTGGAAACAGGAATTTTCCATTTTAGAGCATTTTGAAATCACTGAAAGTTAGGTCAATTGTGGACAATTTGAAAGGGCTTTTATTTTTGAAAGCAAAATCAGAATGACTTGATATTGATATGGTATCACTATGGGGCTTTATACTGTAAATACAGAGTGGAATTATCCTGTGGAAACAGGAATTTTCCATTTTAGAGCATTTTGAAATCACTGAAAGTTAGGTCAATTATGGACAATTTGAAAGGGCTTTTATTTTTGAAAACAAAATCAGAATGACTTGATATTGATATGGTATCACTGTGAGGTTGTATACTGTTGATCTAAGGTGGAATTACCCTGTGGAAACAAGAATTTTTCATTTTAGAGCATTTTGAAATCACTGAAAGGTAGGTCAATTATGGACAATTTGAAAAGGCTTTTATTTTTGAAAGCAAAATCAGAATGACTTGATATTGATATGGTATCACTGTGAGGTTGTATACTATTGATCTAAAGTGGAATTACCCTGTGGAAACAAGAATTTTTCATTTTAGAGCATTTTGAAATCACTGAAAGGTAGGTCAATTATGGACAATTTGAAAAGGCTTTTATTTTTGAAAGCAAAATCAGAATGACTTGATATTGATATGGTATCACTGTGAGGTTGTATACTGTTGATCTAAAGTGGAATTACCCTGTGGAAACAAGAATTTTTCATTTTAGAGCATTTTGAAATCACAGAAAGTTAGGTCAATTGTGGACAATTTGAAAGGGCTTTTATTTTTGAAAGCAAAATCAGAATGACTTGATATTGATATGGTATCACTGTGAGGTTGTATACTGTTGATCTAAGGTGGAATTACCCTGTGGAAACAGGAATGTTCCATTTTAGAGCATTTTGAAATCACTGAAAGTTAGGTCAATTGTGGACAATTTGAAAGGGCTTTTATTTTTGAAAGCAAAATCAGAATGACTTGATATTGATATGGTATCACCGTGGGGTTGTATACTGTTGATCTAAAGTGGAATTACCCTGTGGAAACAGCAAAATTCTATTTAAGAGCATTTTGAAATCACTGAAAGTTAGGTCAATTATGGACAATTTGAAAAGGCTTTTAATTTGGAAGGCATAATCAGAATGACTTGATATTGATATGGTATCACTGTGAGGTTGTATACTGTTGATCTAAGGTGGAATTATCCTGTGGAAACAGGAATTTTCCATTTTAGAGCATTTTGAAATCACTGAAAGTTAGGTCAATTGTGGACAATTTGAAAGGGCTTTTATTTTTGAAAGCAAAATCAGAATGACTTGATATTTATATGGTGTCACTGTGGGGTTGTATACTGTTGATCTAAAGTGGAATTACCCTGTGGAAACAGCAAAATTCTATTTAAGAGCATTTTGAAATCACTGAAAGTTAGGTCAATTGTGGACAATTTGAAAAGGCTTTTATTTTTGAAAGCAAAATCAGAATGACTTGATATTGATATGGTATCACCGTGGGGTTGTATACTGTTGATCTAAAGTGGAATTACCCTGTGGAAACAGCAAAATTCTATTTAAGAGCATTTTGAAATCACTGAAAGTTAGGTCAATTATGGACAATTTGAAAAATCTTTTATTTTGGAAGGCATAATCAGAATGACTTGATATTGATATGGTATCACCGTGGGGTTGTATACTGTTGATCTGGAGTGGAATTACCCTGTGGAAACAAGAATTTTTCATTTTAGAGCATTTTGAAATCACTGAAAGTTAGGTCAATTATGGACAATTTGAAAGGGCTTTTATTTTTGAAAGCAAAATCAGAATGACTTGATATTTATATGGTGTCACTGTGGGGTTGTATACTGTTGATCTAAAGTGGAATTACCCTGTGGAAACAGCAAAATTCTATTTAAGAGCATTTTGAAATCACTGAAAGTTAGGTCAATTGTGGACAATTTGAAAGGGCTTTTATTTTTGAAAGCAAAATCAGAATGACTTGATATTTATATGGTGTCACTGTGGGGTTGTATACTGTTGATCTAAAGTGGAATTACCCTGTGGAAACAGCAAAATTCTATTTAAGAGCATTTTGAAATCACTGAAAGTTAGGTCAATTGTGGACAATTTGAAAGGGCTTTTATTTTTGAAAGCAAAATCAGAATGACTTGATATTGATATGGTATCACCGTGGGGTTGTATACTGTTGATCTAAAGTGGAATTACCCTGTGGAAACAGCAAAATTCTATTTAAGAGCATTTTGAAATCACTGAAAGTTAGGTCAATTATGGACAATTTGAAAAGGCTTTTAATTTGGAAGGCATAATCAGAATGACTTGATATTGATATGGTGTCACCGTGGGGTTGTATACTGTTGATCTAAGGTGGAATTATCCTGTGGAAACAGGAATTTTCCATTTTAGAGCATTTTGAAATCACTGAAAGTTAGGTCAATTGTGGACAATTTGAAAGGGCTTTTATTTTTGAAAGCAAAATCAGAATGACTTGATATTGATATGGTATCACTATGGGGCTTTATACTGTAAATACAGAGTGGAATTATCCTGTGGAAACAGGAATTTTCCATTTTAGAGCATTTTGAAATCACTGAAAGTTAGGTCAATTATGGACAATTTGAAAGGGCTTTTATTTTTGAAAACAAAATCAGAATGACTTGATATTGATATGGTATCACTGTGAGGTTGTATACTGTTGATCTAAAGTGGAATTACCCTGTGGAAACAAGAATTTTTCATTTTAGAGCATTTTGAAATCACTGAAAGGTAGGTCAATTATGGACAATTTGAAAAGGCTTTTATTTTTGAAAGCAAAATCAGAATGACTTGATATTGATATGGTATCACTGTGAGGTTGTATACTATTGATCTAAAGTGGAATTACCCTGTGGAAACAAGAATTTTTCATTTTAGAGCATTTTGAAATCACAGAAAGTTAGGTCAATTGTGGACAATTTGAAAGGGCTTTTATTTTTGAAAGCAAAATCAGAATGACTTGATATTGATATGGTATCACTGTGAGGTTGTATACTGTTGATCTAAGGTGGAATTACCCTGTGGAAACAGGAATTTTCCATTTTAGAGCATTTTGAAATCACTGAAAGTTAGGTCAATTGTGGACAATTTGAAAGGGCTTTTATTTTTGAAAGCAAAATCAGAATGACTTGATATTGATATGGTATCACTATGGGGCTTTATACTGTAAATACAGAGTGGAATTATCCTGTGGAAACAGGAATTTTCCATTTTAGAGCATTTTGAAATCACTGAAAGTTAGGTCAATTATGGACAATTTGAAAGGGCTTTTATTTTTGAAAACAAAATCAGAATGACTTGATATTGATATGGTATCACTGTGAGGTTGTATACTGTTGATCTAAGGTGGAATTACCCTGTGGAAACAAGAATTTTTCATTTTAGAGCATTTTGAAATCACTGAAAGGTAGGTCAATTATGGACAATTTGAAAAGGCTTTTATTTTTGAAAGCAAAATCAGAATGACTTGATATTGATATGGTATCACTGTGAGGTTGTATACTATTGATCTAAAGTGGAATTACCCTGTGGAAACAAGAATTTTTCATTTTAGAGCATTTTGAAATCACTGAAAGGTAGGTCAATTATGGACAATTTGAAAAGGCTTTTATTTTTGAAAGCAAAATCAGAATGACTTGATATTGATATGGTATCACTGTGAGGTTGTATACTGTTGATCTAAAGTGGAATTACCCTGTGGAAACAAGAATTTTTCATTTTAGAGCATTTTGAAATCACAGAAAGTTAGGTCAATTGTGGACAATTTGAAAGGGCTTTTATTTTTGAAAGCAAAATCAGAATGACTTGATATTGATATGGTATCACTGTGAGGTTGTATACTGTTGATCTAAGGTGGAATTACCCTGTGGAAACAGGAATGTTCCATTTTAGAGCATTTTGAAATCACTGAAAGTTAGGTCAATTGTGGACAATTTGAAAGGGCTTTTATTTTTGAAAGCAAAATCAGAATGACTTGATATTGATATGGTATCACCGTGGGGTTGTATACTGTTGATCTGGAGTGGAATTACCCTGTGGAAACAAGAATTTTTCATTTTAGAGCATTTTGAAATCACTGAAAGTTAGGTCAATTATGGACAATTTGAAAGGGCTTTTATTTTTGAAAGCAAAATCAGAATGACTTGATATTTATATGGTGTCACTGTGGGGTTGTATACTGTTGATCTAAAGTGGAATTACCCTGTGGAAACAGCAAAATTCTATTTAAGAGCATTTTGAAATCACTGAAAGTTAGGTCAATTGTGGACAATTTGAAAGGGCTTTTATTTTTGAAAGCAAAATCAGAATGACTTGATATTTATATGGTGTCACTGTGGGGTTGTATACTGTTGATCTAAAGTGGAATTACCCTGTGGAAACAGCAAAATTCTATTTAAGAGCATTTTGAAATCACTGAAAGTTAGGTCAATTGTGGACAATTTGAAAGGGCTTTTATTTTTGAAAGCAAAATCAGAATGACTTGATATTGATATGGTATCACCGTGGGGTTGTATACTGTTGATCTAAAGTGGAATTACCCTGTGGAAACAGCAAAATTCTATTTAAGAGCATTTTGAAATCACTGAAAGTTAGGTCAATTATGGACAATTTGAAAAGGCTTTTAATTTGGAAGGCATAATCAGAATGACTTGATATTGATATGGTGTCACCGTGGGGTTGTATACTGTTGATCTAAGGTGGAATTATCCTGTGGAAACAGGAATTTTCCATTTTAGAGCATTTTGAAATCACTGAAAGTTAGGTCAATTGTGGACAATTTGAAAGGGCTTTTATTTTTGAAAGCAAAATCAGAATGACTTGATATTGATATGGTATCACTATGGGGCTTTATACTGTAAATACAGAGTGGAATTATCCTGTGGAAACAGGAATTTTCCATTTTAGAGCATTTTGAAATCACTGAAAGTTAGGTCAATTATGGACAATTTGAAAGGGCTTTTATTTTTGAAAACAAAATCAGAATGACTTGATATTGATATGGTATCACTGTGAGGTTGTATACTGTTGATCTAAGGTGGAATTACCCTGTGGAAACAAGAATTTTTCATTTTAGAGCATTTTGAAATCACTGAAAGGTAGGTCAATTATGGACAATTTGAAAAGGCTTTTATTTTTGAAAGCAAAATCAGAATGACTTGATATTGATATGGTATCACTGTGAGGTTGTATACTATTGATCTAAAGTGGAATTACCCTGTGGAAACAAGAATTTTTCATTTTAGAGCATTTTGAAATCACTGAAAGTTAGGTCAATTGTGGACAATTTGAAAGGGCTTTTATTTTTGAAAGCAAAATCAGAATGACTTGATATTGATATGGTATCACTATGGGGCTTTATACTGTAAATACAGAGTGGAATTATCCTGTGGAAACAGGAATTTTCCATTTTAGAGCATTTTGAAATCACTGAAAGTTAGGTCAATTATGGACAATTTGAAAGGGCTTTTATTTTTGAAAACAAAATCAGAATGACTTGATATTGATATGGTATCACTGTGAGGTTGTATACTGTTGATCTAAAGTGGAATTACCCTGTGGAAACAAGAATTTTTCATTTTAGAGCATTTTGAAATCACTGAAAGGTAGGTCAATTATGGACAATTTGAAAAGGCTTTTATTTTTGAAAGCAAAATCAGAATGACTTGATATTGATATGGTATCACTGTGAGGTTGTATACTATTGATCTAAAGTGGAATTACCCTGTGGAAACAAGAATTTTTCATTTTAGAGCATTTTGAAATCACAGAAAGTTAGGTCAATTGTGGACAATTTGAAAGGGCTTTTATTTTTGAAAGCAAAATCAGAATGACTTGATATTGATATGGTATCACTGTGAGGTTGTATACTGTTGATCTAAAGTGGAATTACCCTGTGGAAACAGGAATTTTCCATTTTAGAGCATTTTGAAATCACTGAAAGTTAGGTCAATTGTGGACAATTTGAAAGAGCTTTTATTTTTGAAAGCAAAATCAGAATGACTTGATATTGATATGGTATCACTATGGGGCTTTATACTGTAAATACAGAGTGGAATTATCCTGTGGAAACAGGAATTTTCCATTTTAGAGCATTTTGAAATCACTGAAAGTTAGGTCAATTATGGACAATTTGAAAGGGCTTTTATTTTTGAAAACAAAATCAGAATGACTTGATATTGATATGGTATCACTGTGAGGTTGTATACTGTTGATCTAAGGTGGAATTACCCTGTGGAAACAAGAATTTTTCATTTTAGAGCATTTTGAAATCACTGAAAGGTAGGTCAATTATGGACAATTTGAAAAGGCTTTTATTTTTGAAAGCAAAATCAGAATGACTTGATATTGATATGGTATCACTATGAGGTTGTATACTATTGATCTAAAGTGGAATTACCCTGTGGAAACAAGAATCTTTCATTTTAGAGCATTTTGAAATCACAGAAAGTTAGGTCAATTGTGGACAATTTGAAAGGGCTTTTATTTTTGAAAGCAAAATCAGAATGACTTGATATTGATATGGTATCACTGTGAGGTTGTATACTGTTGATCTAAGGTGGAATTACCCTGTGGAAACAAGAATTTTCCATTTTAGAGCATTTTGAAATCACTGAAAGGTAGGTCAATTATGGACAATTTGAAAAGGCTTTTATTTTTGAAAGCAAAATCAGAATGACTTGATATTGATATGGTATCACTGTGGGGCTGTATACTGTAAATACAGAGTGGAATTACCCTGTGGAAACAAGAATTTTTCATTTTAGAGCATTTTGAAATCACAGAAAGTTAGGTCAATTGTGGACAATTTGAAAGGGCTTTTATTTTTGAAAGCAAAATCAGAATGACTTGATATTGATATGGTATCACTGTGAGGTTGTATACTGTTGATCTAAAGTGGAATTACCCTGTGGAAACAAGAATTTTTCATTTTAGAGCATTTTGAATCGTTAGAAGATTAAGTCAAATATCGGCAATTTCAAAGGGCCATTACTATGAAAAGCAAAATCAGAATGACTTGATATTGATATGGTATCACTGTGAGGTTGTATACTGTTGATCTAAAGTGGAATTGCCCTGTGGAAACAAGAATTTTTCATTTTAGAGCATTTTGAAATCACAGAAAGTTAGGTCAATTATGGACAATTTGAAAGGGCTTTTATTTTTGAAAGCAAAATCAGAATGACTTGATATTGATATGGTATCACCGTGGGGTTGTATACTGTTGATCTAAAGTGGAATTACCCTGTGGAAACAGCAAAATTCTATTTAAGAGCATTTTGAAATCACTGAAAGTTAGGTCAATTATGGACAATTTGAAAAGGCTTTTATTTTTGAAAGCAAAATCAGAATGACTTGATATTGATATGGTATCACCGTGGGGTTGTATACTGTTGATCTAAAGTGGAATTACCCTGTGGAAACAGGAATTTTCCATTTTAGAGCATTTTGAAATCACTGAAAGGTAGGTCAACTATGGACAATTTGAAAAGTCTTTTATTTTGGAAGGCATAATCAGAATGACTTGATATTGATATGGTGTCACTGTGGGGTTGTATACTATTGATCTAAAGTGGAATTACCCTGTGGAAACAAGAATTTTTCATTTTAGAGCATTTTGAAATCAATGAAAGTTAGGTCAATTATGGACAATTTGAAAAGTCTTTTATTTTGGAAGGCATAATCAGAATGACTTGATATTGATATGGTAACATCATGAGGTTGTATACTGTTGATCTAAAGTGGAATTACCCTGTGGAAACAGGAATTTTCCATTTTAGAGCATTTTGAAATCACTGAAAGGTAGGTCAACTATGGACAATTTGAAAAGGCTTTTATTTTTGAAAGCAAAATCAGAATGACTTGATATTGATATGGTAACATCGTGAGGTTGTATACTGTTGATCTAAAGTGGAATTACCCTGTGGAAACAGGAATTTTCCATTTTAGAGCATTTTGAAATCACTGAAAGGTAGGTCAACTATGGGCAATTTGAAAAGGCTTTTATTTTTGAAAGCAAAATCAGAATGACTTGATATTGATATGGTATCACTGCGGGGTTGTATACTGTTGATCTAAAGTGGAATTACCCTGTGGAAACAAGAATTTTTCATTTTAGAGCATTTTGAATCGTTAGGAGATTAAGTCAAATATCGGCAATTTCAAAGGGCCATTACTATGAAAAGCAAAATCAGACTGACTTGATATTGATATGGTATTACTGTGAAAAAGACTGCGGTTGGAAAGTGTTGATACAAAGTTCAAATAGTATTTGGAAATACGACTTTTGCTTTTAAGAGCATTATGAATTCATTGAAAGAGTAGTTCAAAAATGAAGATTCACAGGGCTTTTACTTTGAAATCCAAAATAAGATGGCCTTGATAGTGACAGGGCACAATTAGGGTACAAGGCTGTGTCATGTAGATGTAACATTAGAGTTTCTAAAAAAAAAAAAAGGCCTAAATTATATGTTATTATGTTCTTAACATATCTGTTAATTCACTCGAAGTTGGCTTTTATTTTGAAATCCGGTTTCCACATCCATTCCCGTAATACTTTGAATACACAGGGAACGTAAAATCAACTGGAGGCTGGCTTGACTGCAAGTCTCGAATTGGAGGCTGGCTTGACAACTGAGCGAGAGGGGCTGCCATTGTATGTGTGTGTGTGTGTGTGTGTGTGTGTGTGTGTGTGTGTGTGTGTGTGGATAATAGCAAACACTGAAATACATTTTTTGCACGCAGGAATGAGTTTTGTTCGCTCAAATTCAGCTTTTCTTCGCTCAAAATAAATTTCTCCTCAAAATACATCATTTGCACCTGCAAACCTTTTTTACGTGCGCTCAGAATAGTGGCACAAAAATAACGCCATATTATTTTGACCCCGAAAATGGCACATCAGGCCAAAATCCTTTCCACGCCCACCCCCGTGACATCACGCTCCAATGCCCTATGGTAACTAATGTTATAAAAATGTTCCGCCCCTAATGAGCATTTGAGCAGCCAATCAGAATCATCTATGTCATGTGATCATGAGTACAGCAGCAGATTGTTCTAGTGAGAGTTTCGAAGCACCATGGATGATGAATTTGAAGGTAAATGCACCTTTCAATTGTTTGCCAACCGCCAATACGACTGTCAGAAAGAAAGAAAGAAGAAAGAGTTTGAAGGTACCAGCTCTCAGGTATGAAGCTAACTTTCAAAAGTTACATGAGTACAAACAGGTACCTTGTCGGGTTTTTTTCGTTTGCTTGTTTTTGGTTGGTTTTTTTTTTAACCCTGTCCTGTCTGGCTGTTTTTGTGGCACAAATATAACGGTGTAGAGAAAGAGTTGAGCGCGCACGGGCAGAAATGTTGAGAGCGCCAGCAACACGTTGTTAGCGAGCGCAAATGCAAAAACCGAGCGAGAGGGGCTGCTGTTGTGTGTGTGTTAGTGATGGGTCGTTCGCGAACGAAATGGCTCTTAGAGCCGTCTCTTTGACGTGAACGACGGGAGCCGGCTCCTTATCGCGAGCCGTCACGTGGTTTTTTTTCTCTCTCTCTCTCTCTCGCTCTCTCTCTCGCACGTTTTTCCGCTTCACTCTGCACGTGGGCAGAGGGGGGGAGGGGCGGTAGTTACTCTCAGTAGCACAGGAACAGCCAGAGGGAGAGAGAGAGAAAGAGAGCCAGGGATAGAAAGGTATAGTAATCATCCACAACTATTTTCGGTTGCAGATGATAAAGGATTCAGAAAGTTTATTCATGCGGGCCCATATGACAGAGAATATACATGTTCTTTTTGTTTTCATATTATAATTTATATTTAATTGTGTTGTGGTTTGCAGTGTTTTGTGTTGTTTTCACTTTAAATTTGTAAAAGGAAAAAGATGAAAATTTAAATAGTTAAAAGTTGAAATGTGAATAGTTGATTTTTGTATTATATGATTTATTTATTACATTTTATGTGGATTTTGCAGCAAAATTATCCACACCCACCGCCGCGCTATGAATTGTGGGATATATGGGACCACGAAGCGTGCACCGGACCACGCTTGATATTTGGGGAAATCGACGGCGCATTTGAAGTACACTTCGAGTTGGGACAGTCGTCACGTGGCGGTGACGTAATCGCACTCAAAATGCATACTTCAAGCGTGCGGTCTCTGAATTGGGACACAGCCCCAGTCTCCATTTCAACTTGTGTTGAAAGTGCGGACTTCAAATGATATTCTCTTAATTGTGTTAATAGGCCACGTAAAACCAGAGTTATGATTCGAAACAGTACAAACGGTGTTTTCTGAGGACAGCGCTACCAAACACTCTCCGTTGGCGACCAAAATTTTAAAAACAAAATTAAAAAAAAAAAAAAAGGATGCATGTCTGCCATTACCTGCCAAAACCGGAAGTAACATAATATTTTGTGGGAAACGTAGTTTTTCCCCTCAGGGCCTTGATGAACCTATACTGGTGGTTTTAAGTTATGTCTGACATATGTCTGTGCAGTTTCTGGGATGCTTAGACCTCAAAATGCACTGTTGGAAATTATTTTATTTTCTATGTTTTGTTCTGTTACTTTTCTAAAAACAGATGGTGATCTTTTCTAAAAGCGATAGGACAGGTGTGGAGGAGAGTGAAGCAAGAGAATGGGTTCCTAAGGTGGGCAAGAAAAATCCAGCTAAGTTTCTGTAAATATGTTGTTTTCACACATCCATGGAAAATGAGCAAAATATATATTTTTCTGCTCTAATAACAGTCTGTGAGCTCATCTGAAGATGATGGGACAGATGACTGGAAACCCACACAGGATGAATCTGAAGGCTATTCAGAAGAGGAGGAAGAACAAGAACGTAAAAGGATTCCTAAGGTAGCCATGAAAAACAAAACTGGGTGTCCTATGCCACAAAGAGATGTGAAATTCATCCTCAGTTTCACTGCTTCCACAATCTATACATTCAACAAAATATGTCTTTGTATTCTTCTACGTCACATGGTCAGCTCATATGTATGGAACACCAGGACTGCCATAATGAATTAATTAAATACACCATTAGATAATTAATTAAATGTGGCAATAATTAATTAAAGAGAAGATTTAGAAGAAGATTAGAAATGAGTGATGATGGGAAACCTCCACCAGATAAATTTAAAGACAACTGAGAAAAGATGAGTTTAAGGAAGAGGTGAGTTAGCTCCAGTCCATTTTTAGTGAGGTCATGAGGAGGAGTAGTAGTGGGTTTCGTACACAAGATGAATTCAAAGACAGTATATATATTCAAAGAAATATAAAGGTCAAATCAAAAGTAGTCAGAATTACTAACAGTACTGCAGATAATTTATTTTCATTGGCATTTGTAAATATTAAGTAAGAGTAAGACAAAAAATAAAACTTTTTTAGTAGTTGTATGCGTCTTCTTTTTGTGTACAGGGGGCGTTCGTGAGCAGTGAGTTGCCGCAGAGGACAGAGGAACGGCAACAGGTTGCTGTCGCCTCAAAGTCTCAAAGGCATCACTATGTCAGAAATGGACACAAGTGTCCCATATGTGGACGTGTATATGCTGACTTCATCTACAGTTCACAGGGTGAGTAACGTGATCCCGCTGTGACACGCCTCCCTGCAGCAGCCATGTTGGTGACTCTGTCTCACATTATTTCAGATCAGAGTTTCCAGACCTCCGGAGTTTACAGCGCCACTGAGACCTCCACCAATCAGGTAAGAGCTGACCTCTGCCTCTGTCTCCTGTTAGTGTGATGCAGGTCAGCATAATGTTGCACATGAAAATTGGTTTGAAATTTGCACGTGTGAAGAGGTCATGTGATCAGTGACCCCATGAAGCTGTAATCAGTCTGTTTCTATTTTATTTTGAAAGGATGAGCAGGAAGGAGGCGTGGCTGACTCTCCCACGAGATCAGACGTGAACTTCAGCTACAGCCAGCAGGTACGTCCCGCAGCGTAGCTTGAAGGTGACATCATCGCGTGTGTGACAGCGGTGCCAGGGTAGCTCAGTGGTTGGCGCTGCTGCCTCACAGTCTGAGCGTCTCGTTTCAGACCCGGGGAAGTTCAACTTCCTGCTTCAGACTTCAGGAGAATATTGTTGCGACCGCGCCACAGACTGCAGCTGCCATCTCTGCTCCGCCTCGTCTCGGTGGGCGGCGATAAGCTGGACAGAGAACAGCTCTAAACATTGTTCGTCCAATCAAAAACCTGTACAGCAGGCCTAAAGCGCCTGTCCAACGTCATCCTCCAGAGGTCGCAACCTCTGAAGGTAATGGTGCTTGGACTTTGAGCACTTCCTGTTCCTGTGACGCGCCGAGCTCTCTTCTTCTCTTGGTTTTGGTCTAACGGCAGTCGGGACAAAGTCTGAGTGTGTATTTCCTGTTTCTGTTCAAAAACATAAACGCATTCATTCCTTTCTTCATACGGGAACAGGGATATCTGCATCTGACTGAAAGGAGTATTCCTTTTTCTCTTATGTCCATCACACTTTTTCTAGGATAGACTACTTGACTAGTATTGCATGTGCCTGTGAATACCGTGCCATAGTTATATCAGACCACGCCCCTTTAATTCTGACTGGCTATGCCTGACTTACCTAGAACAGACAGGAGTTGGCGTTTTAACCCCACACTACTATCTGATCAGTGTGTTGAGCAGTATGTGTAGACTGCAGAGTCCTCCAGTATTACTTCAATTTGGGCATCCAGGTAAGAGACACCTGAACAGTAAACAGCAGTCTTTGAAGCGGCGCTGACAGGTGAAGGTGAGACGCCTGAATGAACTCACGGAGCATCACAGAATGTTGATTCTGTTCTGGACGTTTTCAGTGGGAGAAACCTTTCGTTATCATCCAGGTGATCCTTCAGTCTCAGCTGACTGCAGGTTTCCGACCTATAAACGGGACATAATGACTGAAACTAGCTCAGCTCCTCCACTGGCAGATCTGTTTTAGCAGCAGAAGTCTGAGTGCACCTGAGTCACTTGCAGGTGTGGTAAACATCTTCCAAGGGCACTCTGATCACCTGGGTCCTGTGGAGGTCATGTGACTGGTGTTCCTCTCCTTTAACCTGTGGCTGCCGTTTCAAAGAGACACACGTTTCCTTCAGGTTCTTTGAATGTTTATAGATGATTCTGCAGGTGTTTCAGGTTCAGGTGATGACATGATGCTGTGAATTTGTCATGTGACCGTCATGTGACCATCTGTCTCCTCAGTGGTACCATCAGAGCTGCTGGAAGCAACAGCAGCAGCTGTATCCCGCCTCCTCACCTGAGACTGCCTACCCCTACCAGCCCTACACGCCCTACCTGGGCCAGGAGCCCCCTCTGCACGGTAAGAGTGATCGGTTCCAGCAGGTGGTGCTGCACTTCCTCCACCTGTATACAAAAGATGCAAGTTTCATCTTTTAGCTGAGCCTTCACTTCCGTAGCGAAGCCTTTCACAATAAAACAGTGCGATCAGGTAGGAGGCAACTGTGGGGAACACATGACTAACAGGAAGATGTGTGCAGTGATGTCATTACAGCATGGATGGTCCCTCAGGTGTTTTAATTTAAGCTCCACCCCCTTTACTGTGACTTGATCTGTCCCATCTTCCGTCCCCAGCTGCCTCCCAGCCGTTCTCTGAGACTGGGCGGATCTCCCATCAGCCCGCCAGCTCCTACCCAGAATCCTCCAGGTCTGCAGATGGACAGACAGAGGGACGCAACGGCGGTCAGTACTTTACCTTTACCTTTGGAGTGCACACGCTGCCAAAACAGGAAGTGTTTGTCAATAAAACAGTGTAGAAGTGCCGGAGGTCAGCAGGTCTGTTGGTGAAGCTTTACAGCTGCATAATGGTGAGAGTGGCGCAATGAGGACGGAAGGGTGGGGCAAACCCTACACCATCCAGCTGTCACATTCCTGTACCCAATGACTACTGTATTGTTATTAAGGTGAAATTTGACCGGATGAACATAGCAAACAGGCGTGGCAACAGACAGGAAGTGCGGTGCAGTAATTCTGGAGTCAGATGAAGGCAGAAGCACAATGGGCCAATTGCAGGCGCTGTTAGTCATTGGTCAGGTCACATGATTAGTGTGCCTCCACATTAAAACCCAAATTTTCTGCATTATAAACGAATTTACTTTGAAAATAAAGGCATGTGGTTTGTCTCCTCAGGTGTCTCCATGGAAAGCTCCTCCTCCATCAGTCCTACTCCTCCAGGCTCCGCCCCCTCCTCTGCTCTCCTCTACCCAGATCAGTCGCCCCTCCCTCCTCTCCCACTGCTCCACCTGCCATATGAAGCTCCACCCCCAAGCACCTACCTGACTACAGCCCCTGCACCTCCTCTTCCACATCCCGCCCACCACCCTCACCACTCTTCCTACCACCCATACAGGCCAATATCGACTGGAGGCCACGCCCCACGACTCTACTGCCTTGCCCCCAACCCTTCTCATGTTGTTGGATACATTGCTGCCCCGCCCCCTCACCACACAGACACACTCTACATCCCACCCACTATGTAACGTGCATATTAGCTCAAGGCTAAAACCCCTTTTGTTTTGAATTAGTGGTAACATTATTATGAACACTTTTCCTGCAGCAAGACTTTCAAAATTAAAGTTAGGATTTAAAGGTAAATATTGGCTGGATGTTAATGGATGTTGCTGTTGGTTAAAATTCATGTTCAGCCAATGGTAGTGGTGGGTGGTGGGTGTGACCAGTCCCTATTTGTGGAGGGATCTTTGTGTTGATGTTTTGTTTTTTGGGTTTTGGGTGAATAAAGTTTGTTTCACCAGCAGATGGCGTTTTTGCTTCATCACATGACTATTGTCCAGCTAACAGTCCCAAACATCAACTTCCTGTTTTTTATGCTTTGAGCAAACAGGAAGTAAAATAATAAAGCCAGAAAGGTGCGATTCTCCACAGGACGTGAGAGATGGGGATCAGAGGGGAGTTACAGGTGATAGGTCGTCATCTCTGGCGAGGGGGCAGCGCCTCAGTGTGTCAGTTTGAGCTCTCAGGTAGAAAACTCTCACCTGTGCAGGTTAGGGGTGAGTGTGATTCATAGCAGCAGAAAATTTGAGAGCTTTGGAGGCTGACTCTGATTTTCTTAGTTTCCATGGAAACTAAAATCAATAAAGGCATTTTTTTCCATTACAGCTGCTGTGACACTGAAGTTCAGTAAGTAATCTGATTACACTGAGACAAAGGTTGATGGATGTTTGAACGACTACTTTGTCCAGACCTGTGATGAGCAGCGAAGCCTGAGACGACTCCCCCCACCCCCACTGAGTCGCCTGTTGTCATTTTTAAACCTTTATTGACACAGGAAGTGGCGTCACAGCCAAGAATAGAAACGCGGTGATGGAGGGACGTCCCTCAGCCCAGGAACTCTTTATCTGGATTTGCTTATGGTGACATCATCATTCGGGATGAGCTCACGTGGATGTAGCTGCTCCATCCACCGCCGCTTGTTTCATAGAGAAAAGCGCCACAGGTTGTATGAAAATCTGCAGATGGCGTGTTGACTCAGCCTGATACATGTTTAAATTATACTGTATGTGTATTGATCACTGTGGGTTTTTATAGATCTGATTGGTTAACGGGTGCTGGTTTCATACCTGCTGATAAGTTACCATGGTAACTTTTGATAGGAAGCACCTTCAGAAAAGCCTGAGTTACGTGCAGTTACCTGGATTAGAGGTCGGTTTGTGTGCTTATCCATTTGTTTTGTTGATGGAACCATGAATTCTGCAGTTTACCATCCTCTGGTTTAGTCAAAGTCCTGACGGCTTCATGCTCTAAAACCCTCCAGTGTGACTGAATTACAACAATTCTGCACAGACTGTTTTCTAAAACAGCGAGAGAACAATGAGCAGAACAGCAAGCATAGCAAAATATTACCTTTTAATTTCAGTGTAACATACAGCCGCCTGATAACAGCACCACAGGTAGGTTATTTACACAAACACTGGACGTTTGGAAGGTGCCCTTATTAACCCACCGGCAACAGTTGCCGTTTTAACCCCCACACATCAACAAAATTAAACATACAGTCAGTAGGACAAGTCTAAGGAGTGAAATGCATTCACTTATTTTGCTGCGAAAAATCTGGGATTAGACGGGTTCCATCATTTCAAAGAAACAAAGAACTGGACAGGTTGGACTTTTATCGAGCTGCTGTGAAGCCTCTGGTGCTCCGGGATGACGGCCCCAGGAGCTCAGATCATTGGTCTGACCCCCACCCCACCCTCAGAGATGGAAGACCTCGCTCGACCCCAAAAATCAGGTGTGCTGATGACATCACAGTGACCTGATCTGAGGTCAGCGCCACCGCTCTGATCACAGATCAATGATCAGCTGTAAAAACCAAAGTACTATGACAGAGAAGTAGCTCCAGCATCGGCCTCAGTGCCCGGGTAGGTTACGTATGTGTTGTCACGGGAACAGTTTTGCTGGGATCTCTATGGTCCAGAGGTCGCGACCTCCCAGAGCTCTCAGTGGGGCCTTCAGCCAGCGAGGGTTGGACAGGTTAGTCAGGTGCTTCTCCTGCAGACCAATCAGCACGGCCGACTGCTCCAGGCACTGTAGGTCCTTCCCCTGGAGGGAGGCGGGGCAAAGCCAGGTCTGGCCCACATCCACCAATCCTAAAAGAGACCACAGGGTTCGTTCAGGGATGTGTAAATGTGGCAGAGTAAATAGTGATTCTAACCTGCCACCACGCCGCGGCCGAACCGCTCCCCGGACTCCAGAAGTGCCTCAATCTGTCCATCCCCAGCAGGCCGCTTAGCACCGCCCACCACTCCAACCCCTCCCAGTCACGCTGAGCCACGTGGACCGCCAGCGTCTGGTTCTCCAGTGGAGCGAGCAGCGGCCTCCAGCGGCTCTCCACCGTCTTTACCCCGTCCAGAACCAGGCCGGCATACGGCTGCCGGTGTTCCAGATCTACTGGCGTTTAGATCAACTGGCGTTGGTCGAACAGATGTGTGGCAGTCTTGCGTTTCAGTAGCTCCTACCGACAAACCAGCAAAAAAAAGCCAAATGTGTCATCTGTGACACTTGTGAGGTTGTCTCAAACACACTCCGTCAGTCTTGATGCTGTTGAACAACAAAATGTTTAAAAATGTGGCGAGTTTACCTGGTGATATCCTCGTGCGCCACGCGATCGCGAAAACAGCAAACAATTAACACCATGCCGTTGTTGTTCACGGGACAGCAAGAGTAAACGATCGGGAGACTCTTGTCGTCGTTATCGTTCCCCTCGCACGGTTTATTTCTCCGAATTCAGCGTTTTTGCTTCACAACTACAGCGTGCAGTTTACTTTGTGCACTAACATGGAGTCGAGTCAACCAGCGCCACCTCTGGCCAAGTGCCACAGCCTACAGCCAGATCAACCTGTGACACACATCTGCACCACGTTTGAATTCGTGTCATGCACATTTGTACCTTTCAATTGTGTCTGTTTGTGCGTCATGCAAATAAACCTTTGGAAAGAATGAAATGATATCATATATTCCTTATTGGCCTACATTTGTACAAAATTCCAAATTATATACACAAAGTCATAGAAATCACCACTCCAATTGGTCATCATGATTTTAATATTCTCTTTTTCCATAACAATGAAATACACCTTGGACAAATATGACACATCAATATTTCATTAGTGTTGTCACATCACATCCTGTAAGCATCGTCTGTCTGTGTCTTTTCCCTGAAAATGAATATTTCCAGCCAATATAGGCAATTCATCAACATGGCTGGAGTTATATACAGTCTGTATAAGTGTGGTTAATCTAATGAAGATTTGTAAGGAGACGGCAGTTACTGTGAATTCACAGCAGTTACACAGTGATTAGTAATAAACAGCCAGTGAGAGTGAGTGGATATGACTGTTCCCACCACTAACACATGACCATAGGCCACTACTAGATTAACTTGTGACACATCTGCACCTGCTGCTATGATCACATTGAGTAGAGGCTGAGTGGCTGCACTTACCCCTGGTACATCCAAATCTACCCACAAACATGTTGAAAGATGCAATGCCAGCAATGTGGATTGTCAACACTGAAAACAATCAGTAAGCAAAGACAACAGGGATCATTTGTTTCTGTTTATTTAGCACCCACAACATTTGTAGTCGCCTTCTGCACAGGGGAAGTCCACACACACCGTGTGGTACCACTTTCCACAGAAGGTGCAATCTGCAAGATTGAATGAGATTGTCAGGGTCATTGTCTGACTGTTTATTACTAATCACTGTGTAACTGCTGTACATTCACAGTAACTGCCATCTCCTTATAAATGTTTATTAGATTGACCACACTTATGCAGACTGTATATCACAACCAACTCTAACATGTTTGTTTGCAGAGGGCAGACACAGACAGACTACGCTAACGACATGTGATGTTACAACACTGGTGAAATATTAGTGTGTTCACGACATTTTTCGTATGGGCAAAAGTATTGATATCAGGATGGTGATTCTTATGTGTATGTCATTTGGCATTTTGTACAAATGTAGGCTGATAATAAATACATGATATCATTTCATTCATTTCAAAGGTTTATTTGCATGACGCACAAACAGACACAATTGAAAGGTACAAATGTGCATGACACGAATTCAAACGTGGTGCAGATGTGTGTCACAGGTTGATCTGGCTGTAGGCTGTGGCACTTGGCCAGAGGTGGCGCTGGTTGACTCGACTCCATGTTAGTGCACAAAGTAAACTGCACGCTGTAGTTGTGAAGCAAAAACGCTGAATTCGGAGAAATAAACCGTGCGAGGGGAACGATAACGACGACAAGAGTCTCCCGATCGTTTACTCTTGCTGTCCTGTGAACAACAACGGCGTGGTGTTACTTGTTTGCTGTTTTCGCGATCGCGTCACGCATGAGGATATCACCAGGTAAACTCGCCACATTTTTAAACATTTTGTTGTTCAACAGCATCAGGACTGACGGAGTGTGTTTGAGACAACCTCACAAGTGTCACAGATGACACATTTGGCGTTTTTTTGCTGGTTTGTCGGTAGGAGCTCCTGAAACGCAAGACTGCCACACATCTGTTCGACCAACGCCAGTTGATCTAAACGCCAGTAGATCTGGAACACCGGAACAACAGGCACGGCACCTGCACCGCCATGTCTGCAAAACAAGCGCACCCAAACAGGACGCACTTTTCAGAGGTATGAAACATTTTCAGGGTTTTTTTTAGCCCCTTTTGCATTAGTGCCTGCTCGACTCGCCACAACTCGACTACACTGGGTTTCCACTATAACCAATACCATCTAATATGGGTGCTCGTTGTTATAGCAACGTGTAATCTTAATTAAAATGTGACATGAATGCGGGGGCTGTTTGTCAGATTCCGGGAGCATGGCGTTGTTTCTTGGAGCAAACCGTCCTAGTGTACATTCCTGCGGTCACACAATAATTCCAGCAGAAATTTAAGTAGATAGGGCGGGTTGCCACTTAATTTTGTGTTGTGCACATGCGCAGAAACAACAGGTAGGATGGTTTGTGAGGTCGCATGGATTCCCAGAACACATTTCTCTCATTTTTTTGTGAAGTAGATGTTCTCATGACCTATCGAGTGATGCCACTGACCAGCCAATCAGTGGCATGCTGTCCGATGACGTAATAGTTTAATACCTGCTCGGATCGCTTGGAACCCGTCCGAGCAGGTACTAAAGCAGTACCAGGAACTAGTGATGTGACGTTCTGTGTCGAGGCTTCAAAGCTTGTGTCGAGTAATTGAGGGGGCGTTTCCGCGATGCGCGTATCGAGGCTTGCTTCATTTACGGGAGGAGCTGAAAAGACAGTGTCACTATAATTATCGTGCGAGTTACAGGTTTTTCACAATTTGCCTCAAAGTGACACAAGGTCTAAAAACTCCCCATTCAAAGTCTCAGAGCTAAAATACTGAAACTGAAGGCATTTTCTGTAACTTTATTGCAGTTTATTGTTTGATAACAGCATTTTGGTTATTTTGTAAGTGATTTAAGTGTTACTCACATCCTGTCACTGCTGAGATTTCTTCTGCTATGATGGGTCATTGGAGTTTAACTGCCTAACAGTTACATTTATTTCTGTACCTCAATAAATCATGCTCAGTTTTTCCACATGATCTCTCCTTATTGAACTGCTTTTGTAGATAAGCTTCAAGCCAGAAAGCAACAACACCTAAACCAAAAATATTATCATCAGAAGTGAGAAAGTGTCTGGACTATCTCCAGCTGCGTTGCATGTATTAAAGATAACTTCAGACACTGTCTGGTTGTCATGTCTGAAACAGGCTGTACAGTCACACAGATAAAAGACAGCAGTCATGTTTCTAATATTACAAATCAACCAGAAAGATTATGAAGATAAAAGCTGTGAGACCCCACTAGAGAACGGATGGCTTGTTATCATTACATGAAGTGATTTAGAAATAAGCTGCCAAGTGGCTGCTGTGGCTGCTGCTGCTGCTGTTGCCTTTCTAAGATGCCCTCCACAATCTTCTCTATTGAGACTTGTGTCAGTGGTGTAGACAGGGCAGGAGGAGGCGGGTTAAAGACGGCAGGGCTCTATGGTGACTACAGGGACACTAGTTGTTTCACTGCCTTCAGTTAAAGACTGCCACAGCAGCTGCTGGGCAGCCACAGGTTTTGGAACAGAGGGTGGGGGCTGAAGGGCAGCTGGTTCATCTTTTCTCAGAGTTTTGTGTTTGTCCCAGTTCAGAGGGACTGGACGGCAGCCTGGCTCTCTGTATTCAAGCCCAAATTGCTCTCCAGTGTCTCTGTCAGAGAGGTGAAGTGCAGTGTACTTCTCCTGACCAGTCACTCTTCTGGAGGCTGCATTAAACTCCACCACTAGAGCTGGATCAAAAACACAAGGTAGCATGACACCTGGCTGCTTAAGCTCCACCAGTCGTTGGTAGTTCCATCGTGCCACCCCTGTGATGCCCTGGGCCTGGAATAGTTCAGTGGAAACGTGAGTCCCGGTGATCCACTGGGCCTGGTGGAAATGATAACCCTCCTGCTGTGAAGTGCCTCGGACAGGAATCCAGATGGGGACCTTGGCACCTTCACCAGGGACATGGTTAAGCTGAAGAGTCCCACCGTACCTAAACATTACACCCTCTGAGAGTTCAGGGTCACTTAGGCAGCCACGCAGAATGTGCACTGCGTCACGTCTTCAGCATGGATGGCTTGAAGAGTGGGACGTTGTTGGGGTCTGTGGCCAGGTGAAAATGGTTCAGGACCTTTTCCACTCTGTTCAGCAGCTCAGTGGGTTGTGGTATTTGGATCCTGCAGTGCTCCCTTATGTGTTGCTTTGTGGGATTAGCAGGATGGATGCCACAGAACTTATAAGCATCCTGGAGCCTCTTCAGGTCTGCCTGATCAACCACTGAGAATGCCGCAGAGAGAAGCTGGCAGAAAGTGCTGAACAGAGGAAGATGCTCAGAGGTACACTCCCACAAAAATCGCCTCAGGCAGTGGAACAGGTCCAGTTTTACAATAATGTTCTTGTTGTAGTGGGTTCGAGAGGCACAGCTGTTTGCCACTGGTCCAGATGTGGCCGCAGCAACAACAGCAGGAGTGGTTTTTCAGGCATCCCACGATAGATTTTCGACAGGGATGCAGTCTGGGATCTTAAATGGAGCACAGCAATCCCTAAATGTAAGAAATACAAATACATGTAAGTATATGGAATATTATGTGTGTGCATCAAATTGATCTGAAAAAGAAAAACTCAGTTTTTCCAGACAGATTAGCAGTTTGAATGACAACGATGATTACGGTTTTTACCTGTCCACCCAGTGGTAGCCGGCCTTTTCCACTCCTGCATCACTGTACCTCTTGGCCATTCCCTGGTACATGGGCTCCAAGGACCTTTCTGTGTCAGACTGAACCATGACCCACGAAACAATCAGCCAGTTTTCATTCATTATGGAATAACTGGACATGACCCCAGATGCCAGCATGACTTTTTGTGCCACCTTCCTGATGTGGTCAGACCTGGAAATGTGGCCAAAAGTGCCCTGGAGGAGTTTGGATATGGCTGGATGTTGACGTCGGAATTCGTCGAGCAGGCAGTCAGTCAGGTAATGGCTGGACACAGAGACGCCACACCAGGCATGTGGGTCTTCATAAGACCTGAACTCCTGTGGCTTATTTTCCTTCCTCAGGAACTGCCCAATGGTCCTCTGTGCATGAGCTCCTGCCTCAGAATCCCAGACCGATCCTGTGGCATGGAGGTACGTCAGGTGAGCTCGCTCGTACTTGAGGTGCATGAGTTCATTTATTTGGTTTGCCATGTCTGTTGGAGATTTGCCAGTCCTCCTGAGCTCATCCATAACAGACTTGCAGATGGCCTTTTTGTTTGTAAGAAAAGCAGGGAGAAGGTTGGTAAACCTTTGGGCAGTTTCTCCAGCCATCGTGGATTGTCAGCAAACCAGTTCCTGCGACAAGCCCTGCAGCAGAGTCGTGAAGACAGGATGTAATACTGACCACTGGTGCCAACAATTACACGTGGCCTGCCCACACCAGCAGAGACCACTTGTGAACGAAAGCAACCATGGAGACATGGCAAGATATAATTGTTTCTTAACCTGACCATGATAGCACTCTCAGGTTTCATTTTACATTTTATGCACAGGGCGATTACATCTGATTGGGTCACTTCCAAACTCGTCCTGCCTTTGTCATCATCATCATCTTCATCCGCTTTATCCGAGGCCAGGTCGCGGGGGCAGCAGCCTAAGCAGAGAAGCCCAGACCTCCCTCTCCCCAGCAGTGTTGCCACAGTTACTTTGAAAAAGTAATATATTACGGACTACTGATTACTCCTTCCAAAAGTAACTTAGTTACTTTACTGATTAGTTTATTTTTAAAGTAACTAAGTTAGATTACTAGTTACTTTATTAGTTACTTTCAGAAGCAGCCAATAACACTCCCCACTGCCTCAACATAAAAACATCAACCAATTTTGCCAATACTCACTTTATTGGAAGTGTATTTTAACAGTAATGTCAACAATATATCTCCTGACATTTGAAGTTGAACTTAAAACTTTTTTCCTGACAGAAATACTTGTTTGTATGAAAATAAAGACAGTCTTGTTACTTCACTTAACATAAATACTTTTTATAAAAAAACAAAAACAAACAAAGAGTCTTTCTTGACTTCCCTTAAGATACTTTTTATACCATCCACATGTAAACACTATTGTCCGCTTTTGTAACTTTGGACTAATCTTATGAAAAAAAAAAGAGACTGCAGGTCCAACTTAAATTGTCTTACTTCCTTGCAGGTAATTGATTTAAGTTAATCAACTTGAAAACTTTAATAAGTTTATTAAGTGACTTTGATAAACTTAATTTAATTACTTGTAAATAGTTATTTAAATTGGATTCCCCATTCTCTGTTTTTTCAGTATATGTTGTCATCGCATGTTATGGGGGAAACAGTAGAGTGGAGCGAGTAAACCAGTGGTTGTACCTCATTAACAGAAGCTTCTCAAACCTTTTGTCAGAAAGTCGATGTCTTTTAGGCGTGAGCACCAAACCTCCCAGACTAAAAAGCCGCTCCACAGGAGCACTTGATGGGGTTGGAGTGTTATACTTTAAAAAAATTGTCTTTATGCTTGAAAATTTATGCAGAATCTGAAGGTCGTAGCCTGACATCAGGTAGTCCATGACTTCTTTTTCTGCAGAATAGGTCTCCTCCTCTGGCTCTGCCTCAAAAGTGAAAAAGTCCATCTCACCTTGGCTGCTAGATGTAGTAGCACTGGGCACACTGGCAGGGTTTTTTGCCAGAGGAACAGTGGTGCAACACTCTGCTGTCAGAAGCTGTTTTACTCGCTCCCTCCTTCCTGCATCTCTCAGCCATCGGAGTTTGAATTTTGGACAACTGGCAGCTGCAAGAAGGGCATCTTTGTCGTCCAGCACACCGGCGAAATGAGTCTGAATAGCCTAAAAAACATAATTGATATTTTTTATGCCTACAATTTATTATGTTATTGAATTATTTGCAAACCATGCCTAATATGAGATCAGTATTATGGATTTATTTTGTTTTAGGTTACTTGTAAACATTTTAATTGTTTTAATCTTATTTTTCAATGATAATTAATATTCTGTTCCATGTTTGTGAATTGTATGAAGCAAAAAATCTGACTAATTTCAAGATAGAGCGTACCTGTACAATGGCATCTGGAAGGCCTGCAGTCATCCTGGAGAGGTCATCTTTCACAGCCTGGGTCTTCTGCATCAGAACTTCAAGTGTTGGTAGTAAAGTATGGACAGTCGCCTTGTAAAATGTCCAGTGCTGCAGTCAGAGGTTTCATGGACATGCAGTACTCATGCAGGAACTGGTATTCTTGATCTTTGAAGCACTTCAGTCCTAGCTTTGTGCACAGAGTATTCAGCTCACCCATGGGAATTTCTGCAATTCTCTTTACAGCATCAAAAAAGGAATTCCACCTTGTGGATGTTGGTATTAGGAGCTTTCTTTTGCTGATTTCTTCCACTGTTTCTGATGCAAGTGTAGATCTACTCGATTTGGTCCAAAGAGCTGTGCATTTTGCTGTGCTGCTCCTATACACAGCCCTGCTCTCTGCATTAGTTGTTAAATGTTTCTCCACATCACGTGTGCAAATTATGTTGATGGTGTGCGAAGCACACCTGCGGTGCGGGGGAAGAGACAGCTGACCATCACTTTCATTCTCAGCCGAGAGGATTTCTGACAGATCAGAAAAAGTGACATCGTCGTCTTTGGGGCTGGACTCTTCCTCCTCCATCTCATCATCGGACTCCGTGACAGGATGATAAACTTGAAACGCCTTAACAAAGTTGGATCCATTATCAGTAACTGTTGCAACTACTTTGTTGAGTAATCCATAAGAGGAGTGGATGTTTTCGATTTCTGTACCAATGACATCATACGTGTGTCTACCACGAATTCGCCTACATGCTAATGCAACCTTGTGGCGCTCTAATGTGGTTCTACTGATCCAGTGGAGCGTTACTCCCATATAGCTTCTGTTGTTAGCAGTCCAAATATCCACGGTAGTTGAAACAAAGTCAATCTCTTTCAGTGTGGCCTTCAAATTTCTCTCCATTTCTGTAAACTCCTTCTCCAAGTAAGAAGTAAAAGTCGTTCGGTGAGGCAGCTCGGCATTAACAGAAGTAGGGATCTTTTTTATTATGGCACAAAACGAGGGCGAGTCAACAGTGTTTATAGGTAGCATTTCTTCTACAATATACTGCGCGACCAACTTCTTCAATTCTTCATCACTTACTGGTTTTGCACCAAAGTCCAACTTTTGTTGTTTGGGGGGTGTAGGACCTTCTGCGGAAGTCACGGCTCTCTGCTTCGGACCACTTGGTGGGACTCTCTCTGTGAGTTTGACTGAGCTGTGCTGCGACTCCAAATGTTTCTTTAAGTTTGACGTAGTGTTTTTGAAGGTAGATAACACTTTTTCGCCAACACAGAGTGTACAACGAACCTTAATATTTAAATCTTTAGTTGACAGAAACTCAAAATAGTGACTATATTTCCAGCTAAAGAACGAACATCACTCTCCCTCCATTGTTGTTTACACTTTTTTACGTCGCTGGCTGCTTGTGAGCGGGAAACGTGACCTGTCGCTTATGTGACGTTTCACGACACGTATGCGTTTGTCATCCGCTGAGACGAAAAGAAGAAACCAAATCTTTTTGCTTAAAAAATAGTAACGCACAGTGGTTTGAACAAGTAACTTTAATCTGACTACTGTTATGGAAATAGTAACGCGTTAGATTAGTCGTTACTGAAAAAGTGGTCATATTTGGAGTAACGCGTTACTAAGCAACGCGTTACCGGCATCACTGCTCCCCAGCCACCTCCTCCAGCTTATCCGGGGGAACACCAAGGCGTTCCCAGGCCAGCCGAGAGATATAATCTTTCCAGCGTGTCCTGGGTCTGCCCTGGGGCCTTTGTACACAGCTTAAATATTTCTGATTGGATCTCACATTTTTTATTTTTTTTTAGACCAAAGTATCAATATATTCCATTGCACTTTTTTTTCTCGTGCACTAGTTTTTAGTTAGTTATTGTCTCCCTTTCATCATGAAAACAAAGGTAACTGACAAAAATTATGACAAAAATAATTGGTCAGTGAAATTAACACTGGATAAGAGCACCCATGCTGATGTAGCATTAACTTGTAGCTTAAAAATAGCACGCACAAACCATTCCATAGGTGCAAGATTTGCATGACAAATTGAGGTATTCAGTACAGTTTCTATTACAACATTTTATTGAGATTGATGCCATATATAGGTTGTTCCCCCAAGGATCGATATAGTCTGTGTAGTTGGAATTACTGGGTGGTCCCATCATGCTGTGTCCACATCAGTCAAATATCTGTTGCAGTCAGCTGGACCACAATTAAATAATTCTGAGCAGCACTTGGCAGACTGCAGCAGCCTGCATGTGTGTGTTCCATGAAAATCAAAAGTAACAAAAACCCTGCCATTCCTCAAGCCTGAATCATTTCAGTCACATTTTCTCCTGGAGATGTCTAAAGACAGGCTGTCTTTTGTTGCCATAGAGACCTGAATCCCCCCCGAACACAGTGTAGAGATCTGGCAGGTTTTTGACCATAATTCCGGGTTGTCACCCTCTGGCAGTAATAGGGGGAATATGTAGCACACAAGCACAAACTCCTTGTCTTGGTACAGAGCTCTCACTGCGGGACCAAAGTGCCACTTAAATCCAGACTCAAATTTTCTGTGATTGCAGGTTCCGATGGAGACATCGCCTGTTCATCATCTCCGCTCCCAACGACGAGGAGTGGGCCTATCAGCAGCAGCCTTACGCCCTCAACAGCCAAGCCTGCAATCTGGGTGAGTCACCAGAAGTCAACCAGTTTCACTTTTCAGAGGTCACTTCAGTTGCTAAAAGCTCAAATATGCTCGCCACCCAAGCTCTAATTGTGTCTCTCTGCTGCTAGGTGCTGTTTAGGTGATGTAGGTTTTTTTCTCCAAAATCTGCTGCCTGCTGCAACCAAAAAACAAATCTATAAGAAACACAGTTGCAGGCTCAATGAACCGATTGTTAGTGTGATTAACACTTCTTAGTCTAATTTATCGTTGTTATAAGATTTTACTATTTTGCTTATTTCTATTGTTTTACTGTATTATCTGTTTATTTACTCATGTAATGCAAAGCTTAAAGGAGCACATAGTGTTCACATATTTTTATGCCTTTGACACGTGTGCATAGACACATGA
Source organism: Rhamphochromis longiceps (assembly GCF_057381845.1). Lineage (NCBI taxonomy): Eukaryota > Metazoa > Chordata > Actinopteri > Cichliformes > Cichlidae > Rhamphochromis > Rhamphochromis longiceps. The sequence continues at coordinate 5,253,153 of NC_140564.1, forward strand.
ACTCTGCTTTAACTGCTGAATAGAGGAAGAGGCTCCTTGGTAACAGGAAAAAACCGTCTTCTCTGAAAGAGAGCGACTACACACACACATACATTCACACATACATCTTTACTATCTTTAGATATACTCAAGTCTGAAAAAGAGGAAATGTCATGAAACTGCTTCTGTGTATAAATAAAGCCTGACTGCAGCACTTCGGTGTGAGTATCCATTCTCTCTCACCCGTGCACGTAGTTCTTTGAAAACTCTCTGACTGTCTTGTATTCCTTCTTAGTATATAATGTCAACAAACTACTGACATTTAATTGGTCCTTCGAGCCGGATAGTTGACTGATATTATTAGTCCAACTGTCCACAGACGGAGTCTTCGGATCCTGACGTCGTGACCGCCTGCACTGAAACGCTCGCTTCCAGGAAGATGAGGAAAGACCACAGTCGTAAATTCGTCTGCTGGCCGGTGTTTACTCAGGCTTCACGGCGACAGGACTCGATAACACCGGATAAGAACACAGCGCTACTTTGAAGGTGAATATAACACAGTCATAAACATCATGCGTTTGAAATAAATCGACTTTACAACGACACTCATACCTGTAGAATCCTGTGTGGATAATAAGAGTCCTGTGTGGACACTAAGAGAGGTCCTGTGTGAACCGAAGGTTCGAAAGTAACCTATAAGACGGGATTGCACTTCCTGTGTGGATCGCACCCGCTAAAAACTTTAACAAGGGAAGGTTAGAAAGTAACCTATAAGACGGGATTGCACTTCCTGTGTGGATCGCACCCGCTAAAAACTTTAACAAGGGAAGGAGTGTCGAGTAAAAGCAGGTTTTTTTTAAGCGCGCAATGTATATGTGTAAAGAGTAAGTACGCCTTTGAATAGAGACTCTAGGTCTCTGTGCTACTCTTCTGTTTTCCTGTGAGGTATTGTGTGGTGGGAAAGAGAAAGGTTGCGCTTCATCGCATAAAATTGGGGCCGCCCTGAGTTTAGCTCAGGGTAGAAGGCTGCCTCAATAACCTCCTCCGACCTTTGTATCCACCAAACTTCATAGTGTATGTGTTGGCAGTATTAATAAAATAAACATAAAACAAATAAATTAAAATGGGAAATGAACCCACAAGACCTGAATTAACCGCTGATGAGCAGTGGATGGAGAAAATCCATCCAGGTGCCGGCCAAAATAAGCGCAAATAGGTGGAGAAATCCAAAGAAACTAAATTGTCCTACGTGGAGACCCTCCAAACAGAACTAAATAATGTAATATACTTGGCATGACGATCATGCCCAGATTGTATAAAATAAATAAAAGGAAATCATTCACATGAAAACCTTTTCTATAAAAAGAGAGATGCATAAGGTAGATTATGGCTGTGTCATTGTTCAGCCGAGGAAAGTGTGTGAAAAGATAAATGTCTCCAGCTTGGAAATGGGTGAGAACTGCAGCTCTCCCACAGTCCTTGATGGATACAAAATAAAATATAATAATAAACTACTTGGTTCGACATGCAACAGAGAGAATGAATGTGAATGAAGGTTGGATCTGAGATGAGGCAAACAGAAGACCAGTCTAAAAATAGGAAAAAGGAAATTTGTACAGATTGGATGAATTCTAAATCATCTGTTTGCTGAGTAAGATGATCCTAACTATTAATAATATTAATAATGGTATAAAATTAATAACAGGAAGTATCCTAGTCAGTATGATGTGAGATGGACAACTGTTATGAAGTCGTCTGCATCAAGCTTAAGGTTTGCTCAAACTCAGTATAATGACATATGAGATGAAGAAAATAAAGGCAATATCTAAACCAATTAGGTGCATAGAGGCACTTAACCTGTTTGAAAACCTGTAATTTATCCTAGATAAAATATTACTGAGATGTGGAGCACGTTTATAATAACAACTAATAAGCCAAACCCTGTAGATAATAACTAAACCTACAGGATTGAGAAGCTGAATTAAATATGTGGACACCGCTAAGTTGATGAGCATGTTACACATTTTCTTTTATCTTTATTTATTTTATTATTTTTTAGATCAGAGGCTGCATGCTATTAAAAGCCCACACATGCAGCTGTCTGTGAGCTCAGTTTTCCCCTGACACTTCTGCTTTGTTTCTGACAGCATTTTTCTTTGTCTTTTTGTGTCCTGACTCAATACAAGCAGCGCTACAACCAGTGTATGAGAGAATTAGAACCATACTAGCCCCAAGACCTGATTATGCAAAAATAGGAGAGACTAAACAGAAATAAAATGAGACAGCCTCTGATTTTCTGGATAGACTGCGCCCAGTCTTCCGACAAAATTCAGGTTTAGAATATACTGAAGGCCCGGAGACACCCTACCAACAACAGCTAAAAAATGCATTTTTGAAGGGCCTCCTCCCAAAAGTTAGAGCTCATGTAGATAAACATTGGGTCACCCAAAATACTGGGAACCTACCCGATGCTTTGCAGTATGCAGAACATGCAGTGAAAGTCCAAAAGAATAAAGCAGCCCAAAGTGGAGTTTTTGTAGTAACCACTGAAGGAGGTATCGTTGCATACACAGGCAGAAATCCACAAAAAGGGAAAGGCAAGAAACAGAATAGAGATGATAAAGAACGACATAGAAGGTGTTATAATTGTGATAAAGAAGGACATTTTGCCAGGGCAGAGACAATAGGGACAGTGAAGATGAAATGTGACTAGGCCCTAGCCCAAACACCCCACACGAACAGCTAGAGTGCGAGGGTGAAATTTTCAACATCCACCAGTTGCTTTTAGGCTCTGAACACAAATCAGAAGTAACTGTGTACATAAATGTCAAACCCAGCACTCATTTAACCACCTCTCCAACCTCATGCCTTGTAACTGAGAAAGAAAAGTGACTGATGTTAACCACTGTACATGACACAGAGATTGAGGCCTTGCCAAAATCTTTGTGGTCAAATGGGCCAACCGATGTAGGATTAATAAAACACGTTGATCCAATAAAAGTAAAAGTAACCTCTGACCGCAGACCAATGAAGCCACAATACCCACTATCTGCAGAAGCAAGAGACGGGATTCGCCCGGTCATAGCCAGTGTTGGGACTAACGCGTTATTAAGTAACGCGTTACAGTAACTACGTTATTATTGTGGTAACGAGCACGGTAACTAGTTATTATGCCAAAATCAGGAACGCGTTACTCGTTACTGGGATTTAGATAGGGTCGTTACTCGTTACTTCGTGTGGTGGCATCGCGGAGTTTCCACAGATTCAGTAACATTAGCAAGTGGTGGAGGCAGCAGGTGGATGAGGGAAAAGGGACGCAGAAGGAAAAGAGACCCGAGGCGGCCGCCGGTCCAAGTGTGAACTGAACTTCAGGTAAGAAGTTATGACCTGCAGTCTCTCTGGGTCAGATATAAACCAAGCTTAGGTGGAGTTTATTTTCGTTATTCTGACTTTTTCCGTACTGCGTGCTAGCTAGCATGACGGAGTTTCTACACAGCTGGGTGGTGCTATGAAGTTAATGATGTTGAACCTTAATTTGTTCATAAGTTATTAGAGTTGCCAACCGTCCCGTCTGGTATTCAGAGAAAATATTACGCGTTTCTTATTGAGGTGAAAAGGAACAGTTTGTCCCGTAATTCAGCTACAATGAAAAAGGCACAAAGCTGGAGTTATTCTGTGTCTTTACGCTGCACAGCTGCCTCTTCTTCTCTCATTCTCCCCCCTCCCTCTCCCGTTTCTACTTCAATCATGAAACTGATCAATGATCAGCTGATCGGCTCTCTTGTTTGTTTATCGCCCACTTTGCGCCGAAAGAGGAAACCAGCGGATGTCGCGCTAAACAACAGCAGCACGTTTAAGCTTGATCAGCTGTTGTTAGAATTTATTTAATATTAATTTCTAGTATCAGCTGATGTTTGCTGGAGCCACAGCTGTAAAAAAAAAAAGCTGCTGGTCATGATATGGTTTGGTTATCTGGTGAGAGGGAAACATGAAGATGAAACCAGGAGATGTCCTTACTGGATCATCAGAGCTGAGCAGGTGATGGAGAAACAGGTTTACCTTTTAGATGACATGAATGAGTTGAAGGGAAGTTATGAACTGTTTCTGAGAGACAAATAACCCCAGGATCCTTTTTTAGGTAGCTGACAGCTGGTAACTGTGCAGGTGCGGATCTAGCAAAGTGTGGCCAAGGGGGCATGTAGGGCATTAACAGGGAATGGGGGGCACAAAGAAATACTTTTCTTTCTTATTCTCATTTAAAATGTCTAGCTTTTAAAAAATAATTATCTGAATCTTACAACAAACGATTGATAGATTGATGCATATATACCATCAAAACAGTGAACATCACTGTCACAACAGTGTTTGTTTTCATTCAAAGGCTTTATGATTTTTCCTATAATGGTGGGCCAGTTTCTAGTCAAAATGCCCGGGCCAATTTTCTGTCCCAGTCCAGCCCTGTATGCAGCTCATCTGCAGTCTGGTGTTACCTACATCTTCCTATTCAGAAGGCAGAATTTCTGAGTTCTGAGTACAATCGAAAGCACTACGACTGCAGTTTTTGTGTTGGATGTAAAAGGCGCACATGACTCTGTGACGTAGGCTAGAATCATGGCAGCAGTCAATGACGGTCCAGGCGTGGGATTTCTCTCGTGGAAATATGCACGTTATCATATCCTTTCTATTGGTAGGTGGCACAGTGCACTTGTGGCAAGTAAGCAAGCTAGAAGACTGGCAAAGTTATGGAAGAAACACATTAACAAGAGAATTCTGAGTAAAACCAAAGTTACTTTCCCTAGTAACTAGTTACTTTGAAAGTAACGAGTAACTTGAAGTAACTGAGTTACTTTTGAGAGAAGTAACTAGTAATGTAACTAAGTTACTATTTTAAAGTAACTTACCCAACACTGGTCATAGCAGACATGGAAAAAGCAGGGATTCTGATAAAAACAACAAAAACAACATGTAACACGCCTATATTTCCAGTAAAGAAAGCAAGCACAGGAAAATATAGACTTGTACATGATTTGAGAGCAATTAATGACATTACAGAACAAATCCCTCCTGTTGTGGCAAACCCACACACAATATTGAACCAAGTGTCACCCAGAGAACAGTGGTTTTCAGTAATTGATTTATCTAATGCTTTTTTCTCTGTGCCTCTGCACCCAGAGTCACAGAAACTGTTTGGCTTCACGTTTGATAACCAGAAATACACATACACACGCTTACCACAAGGTTTTCAAAATAGTCCAACACTATATGCAGAAGCGCTTAAGCACTCAATGTCCACTTGCAGTCTGCCCGCTCCAGGACAGTTCCTGCTCTACGTAGATGACATTCTGGTAACCGGAAACACGCAGGCAGACCGCAAGGAAAACACCCTAACTGTGTTGCTACACCTAGCACAGCAGGGTCACAAAGTGTCACAACACAAGCTGCAATTGTGGCAATCAAAGGTCATATATCTAGGTCATGAGTTGACAGGACAGGGCAAGAAATTGCTAGACAGCCGGAAAGCAGCTGTACAAGATGCTCCAAAACCATTAACAAAACAACAAATGATGAGCTTCCTTGGTCTCTGCAACTTTTGCAGAAGTTGGATTCCAGAATATGCCCTCAGGGTCCAACCCCTGCAAGACTTAATTTATGGAAAAAATCTAGCTTTGAGAGATAAGTTGACATGGACGCCTGAAGCAGAACAGTCATTTCAGAATTTAAAATCAGCTCTGCAAACTAGCACTGTCCTAGCATTACCAGACTATGACAAGCCATTTTACTTGCACGTGGATGGCAGCTCTGGATACATGAAAGCCGTACTGACACAAGCTTTTGGGGATAGACAGCGGCCATTGGCATTTTATTCATGTAAACTTGATTCTGTGGTTGCTGGCCTTCCTACCTGCGTGCAGGCCTGTGCGGCTGCAGCAGAGGCAGTTAAAAAGTCAGCTGATATCATTTTAGGACACCCTTTAATTGTTAAAGTGCCACACGCTGTTACCTCGATACTGCTGCAAGCGAACCTCTCATATCTAACACATGCAAGACAGCTATCATATGTAGGCATCCTGCTTTCACAGTCACACATAATACTATAGAGAAGTGTAACCAGCTAAATCCGAGTACTCTGCTTCCTGTGGAAACAGATGGTGATGCACATAGCTGTTTGCACAAGCTAGATGAGGAAACGAAACCGCGACCTGACATATATAGCACACCACAAATATCCTTTGTAGACATCTTTGTAGATGGTTCCGCAAGCAAGGACAAAACTGGACGAAACTGTGTTGGTTATGCTGTGACCACAATAGATACAGTTATTGAAGCACGGCCATTAACCTCTTCACACTCAGGCCAAAGTGCAGAGTTAACAGCAGTCATCAGAGCCTGTGAATTATACAAAGACAAAGATATAAACATACACACAGACAGCCAGTACGTCTACGCTGCAGTACACCATTTTGCGAAGATATGGCAGAACAGAGGTATGATAACATCAACTGGCGCACCAGTACAACACGGTGGTCTTTTGAAAAGACTGCTGGAAGTCATCACATTGCCCAGACATTTAGCCTTATGTAAATGTGCTGCACATCAGAAAGATGACTCAGACATCACTAAAGGAAATGACTTTGCAAGATAAGGCAGCAAAAGAGGCAGCAGGAAAAGAAGCAGACGCTTTTACATTAACCCCCTGCCCTCTGATATCAATAGATGTTTTGAAAGACGAACAAAAAGCAGCATCACAAAATGAAAAATCCTCCTGGTTAAAAGACGGAGCAATATTACAAGACGATATCATGACATGACCTAAATCTTTGCACAAAGCGGCAGCGTTGGTGACCCGTGGGAAAACCCACGTGTCAACAGCGGGGAGGCTACTTATACAAATTAAACAATTCTACACAAAAAATTTTGAAAGTTCAGCAAAAGAATTTATCAGAACATGTATGGTTTGCCAAAGACACAACGCACAGGGAAATTTACGACCAAAGCGAGGGCATTTCCCTAAACCACCACATCCATTTCACACTATCCACATGGATTTCATAGAATTAAATGAATCACAATCCTCCAAATATGCACTTGTGATAATAGATGTATTTTCTAAATGGCCAGAAATATACCCAGTGAAAAAAGCAGATGCAATTTCAGTAGCAAAATGTTTGTGTAACCATTTTATACCCACGTATGGCATTCCAAGTTTAATACGATCTGACAATGGCACACATTTTGTAAATGAAGTAATAAGCAAAGTCTCTGAAGCTTTAGGTTTTAGCATAAAACACCATTGTGCCTATCACCCAAGCAGTGCAGGATTAGTCGAGAGAACTAATGGCACAATTAAACAGAGATTAAGAAAATGTATGGAAGAAACTAAAAGACCATGGCCTGAATGTTTGAGTTTAGTTAAACTATGGATGAGAATAACTCAAGGAGCAAGAGGTCTGACCCCATTTGAAATTATACATGGCAGGGCATTCCCACTGCCCATTACCAGTGAACCAATTAATAAAGCTGCAGCAGAAACAACAATGGCAGAATGGATGATAAAACTATTTGAGAATAAAGAAGTGAGACTAAGCAATCAACTGCCGAGTGATCTCTCTCCAGTCTCTTGCAGGTTGAACCCCGGTGATTGGATTCTGATTAAAGTCCTCCAGCGGAAAAACTGGAGTGCTCCGAAGTGGGAAGGTCCCTTCCAGGTGTTACTTACCACACCCACAGCTTGTAAGATAGCCGAACGACCTTCGTGGATACATCAAACCCACGTGAAGAAAGTGTTTGCACCACAATAAGACGCCGGTTCCCCTGGCTTCTGAGTGATCTGCCGGTGGAGGAAGGGCTGATTGGGTATATCCCGCCTCTTCGCTTCGCACGGGGTCTACTCACCAGAAGTTTTAGGGGTTCCAGGTCATCACTGAAGAACAGACACTAATAAAGACTGACCTATCCCACCGAAGAGCAGAACCAATAATAACACCAGGGACGCCTGAATAAAATCTCAACAAGATGACTGAGGAAAACAATCTGATAAATCCAGAAGAAGAACCAGCCCCAGGATCAATGCCAGCACCAGCTCCAGCCCCAAAGCTGTGTTTGGGCGCTTGTGACATCAAAGGAAAGCAACTCATGTGCCGCATATTCTGTCTGATGGCCGTCCTCCTGATGACGGCGCTCTTTTGGTTGATGCCCAGCGGTACCCACAGGACAGAACCAACTATTCCCCGACCTAAGAGGTGGACCCACGACAATTCCCACCTCTCTGAGATGACTCAAGACCATGTTCACCCTTGGATGAATAACGCCTGGTATCGATACATACACAACAGAGTGGAGGAAAAAGAATGTTATGTCTGTTCTCACATGCCTTCAATTTCAGTCTACCCCACCATCTATGGTCGCATGATGAACAGTCACTGGCAAAGTGAATGTGCAGCAAGTTTTGCCAGCATTGGAAGACAACACTTTGCAATCAGCATGAAAGCTTCACTCCCAGAGAAGTGGCATCCTCTATGCTTCTACCAAGCGGCAGGGCAAGGACGCCACCCCCTGGGCCATACCAGCAACTGCAACGCAACCTATGGAGGAGTAAGGTAATGCCAAAAACATGCTCAGGATAGAGACACTCGACTACCGTTTTGGACTGTTTCTGAATGCTTCAACAGAAGATTGGCTGACCTGGCTACTTAGCAGGTCATGGAAGACATTGCTTATTAAAGGACTAATGCTCATTGGAGTACTTCTCATACTCCTTTGCTTATTCTCAACATGTGTGCTACCCTGTATCCGAAACATGATAAGCAGAATGTTCACTGTAAGAATGCAAGCTTATGTCGCATTATCCCAAAGCAAACAACAAGAAGAAATGCAATTTGAAGAAGATGACTTCTAATCATTAACTATGTATACCTAATAAAGCTGATCATGTATGTTTTTACAAAATGATACACTAGTTGAAAATGCACACGCAAGTGACTAGTAGTTGAAGTACATAAACATATATGAACAACAGCAGGGAATGTTATGAGATTTTACTATTTTGCTTATTTCTATTGTTTTACTGTATTATCTGTTTATTTACTCATGTAATGCAAAGCTTAAAGGAGCACATAGTGTTCACATATTTTTATGCCTTTGACACGTGTGCATAGACACATGAACTCTGCTTTAACTGCTGAATAGAGGAAAAGGCTCCTTGGTAACAGGAAAAAACCGTCTTCTCTGAAAGAGAGCGACTACACACACACATACATTCACACATACATCTTTACTATCTTTAGATATACTCAAGTCTGAAAAAGAGGAAATGTCATGAAACTGCTTCTGTGTATAAATAAAGCCTGACTGCAGCACTTCGGTGTGAGTATCCATTCTCTCTCACCCGTGCACGTAGTTCTTTGAAAACTCTCTGACTGTCTTGTATTCCTTCTTAGTATATAATGTCAACAAACTACTGACAATCGTAAACGGTCATGATGTGCCTGTTCACTGTACTCTGTACCCTATAAGAAATGTTGTAAGAGATTGAACAACTGACCTTCCGATTAGTGGAAGATGCACAGCCGCCCATAACAATCTTCTGTTTCTGCAAGTCCGAAAGTACAAAGATTCATTTACTGGGAAGAGATAGCTAAAAGAGCAGAACTCTTTATGAAACTTCCCTTTGATGACATGTTTATTCCTTCACTTCACACGGGCCTGTGTCATGTCCCTGCTTGCCAAAATGTTAGTCAGAATATTCATGAATATGTTAATCAAATGAAGAAGCAATGAAATCAAATGAACAAGTAATGTTTTTTTGTTTACTGCAACTTTCCAGACATTATCAGCCTGTGTTTATGCACATGAGCACTATGTGTGAGTTAATGCATGTTCACCAGCGGATGTGGAGAAGGATCCCAGATGACGGAACTGGCAAAAATCTGAACTGTTGTTCTTTTCCTCCCCTGGCAGGAGACTTTTCAGCCGGCCAGTTAGTCAACTTTTCCACAGTAACTTGAAAGTTATTATCGCACATCTCAAAAAGAGGCATTTGTCTCAACTTTGCAAATCTCAACAACCTGACATGTTTGACAGGTTTGTGGAAGATACATGTAAACTTTAAATAGCCCACGGTGAACTTTCCTTCTCTGTGAAACCAAATAACTGCTGTCAGCAGGACTTTCTGCCCAAGATAAACCTCACGTTTTTGTTTTGTTTGCACAAGCTGAAGATTTTGGACATTTCTTCCTGGCTCCCTTCAGACTTTTGTTGCTTCTGCATATTCATACAGGTTAACATAGTCTGTAAAAAACACTAAATGGTCTTTCACGCGTATGAGCTTGACCTTGAGTCAGATGTTTTATTGGTAACAATCAGCCAATAAATCTACAATTACATTATATCAGTTTCTGACCGACAAGTAACCTTTCACTTTTTTTCTTTTTTCTTTTTTGCCTGTCCCATTTGTTTCTTTAGCCATCAGAATTGTTGTCTGAAGACCAACAAGGATACCCAATGGATTTATTTTGCCAAAAGGATCATTGTGGCATTGCCGTATTGGTCCATTTGATCGACCTTTGTTTTTATTATTTATTTTATTTTATTTTCAGTTGTTACAGACGGGACAGACATGAGTGAGGGATAGGAAAGGGAGAAAGAAAGAGGAAGGAAAAGAAAAACAAAAGGGGAGAGGGACAGTGAGAAAGGGGGGGGGGAGAAAAAAATCTCCTGGATCACCTGTTGAGAGAAAAAGAATAGAAAACAAGCAAAAAAAACCAAAGCAACATACTAAACACAACACCATCGCAATAATCTAGCTAAGTGTAAACAGCAGTAAATACTATTTATTCAATGTTGTTGTGCAGCACGCAGGACAGACAGCGCACAATGTGCTTTGAAGTAGCAGCCAAGAAAGGTGTAATTTAAGTCTACGAGCAGTGAACACCCGTGTGCACACCTGTGTGGATCAGCGCGCTTGTATTCAAATGGTTTCCACATGTAATGGTCTGCAAGAGGATGTAGAGAGCCATAGCCCAGTCCCCCAGGGCATGAAGCAGGCATGGAGGAGATCCAGGCCCCAGACATCCAGAGGCCCCAGAGTGCGAGAGCCCAAGGAGGACCACTGGAGGGGCATCCGTGCCACACTCATGGGAAGGGCTGAGGATCCCCAGACGAAGCGTCACCCAGTAGCCACCGAGCAGAAGCTAGAGGGGGCTGCACCGGCGTGCCCGCCGGCTCTGCCAGCAGCCAGCTGTGCCAGAGTGAACTGAGCTGCAGGCCCAGAGGCCGGAGGCCCGAGGGCCCCCCGCACCCCGGAGGAGGCCTGACCAAGCAACAGGCGCCAGGCCCCGCCAGGTAGCCACCGGGAGTGAGCCGGTACATACCTGAGCGCCCAGCCCCGGACACCAAGAACCACCAATGCACCGACCCCTGAGGGCATCAGTCACCGACAGGGAGTGTGGTGAGGGGAGATAGGCCTTGGAGGACCTGGGAGTTCCCAGAGAGGTGGAGTCTAAGACCCGACCTGACATATAGACACAGACAAACAGGCACACACAGACACAAACATGCATTCCCACCCTCATGCACACATATACAAACACTCAGCACTCACCCAACGTAAGGATTGACATAAATGGACATGTACACACAATCACACTCCCCAAACATACTCTATACCCCGGGTCCAGGTACCCTCGCCCCCAGAGGGGGAAACAGAACCCAGACCCAAGAGATGTTACCCTTCCCCCCGGGGTGGAGGCAAGCAGATCGTCCCAGGCTCCGCAGCAGTAGGGAGGCCAATCGGACAGCCAACATCTCCTCCCAGCCCCCCCGCCCCGATGGTTAGCAGAGAACGGGGATGTGTGAAGACCCCATACCTCCCTCCTCCCGCTCATGTGTAGTGTTGCTGCGTGTTGTTCTAAAGTGCATTTAAAACAAGGGAGAGCATGGTGCTGCTGCCAGAGAGCAGCAGGTGTTAGCACGGCCCCTCCCTGCCTGCCCTCTCTTTTTGAATGTTTCATGCCTGTTTCACCTTCAAACACACATACACTGTGTGTACACAGGGGCATTAAATAGGGGTTTATATTTAAGCCAAAGCAAATTTTTACAACCTTGCAATGATAAAAAATATTTTTAGCTTACTGTTGATCTGTGAAGCATTAACAGATTATCTATCATTTGTCCTAGCTTATAAAGCTCTCATGAAATATAACTTCCTAGAAAGTAACCTCAGTTTTATCTGAAATAAGAAGCAGAAAGTTAGCGGCCATCCAGGTCTTTATGTCTTTAAGACATTCCTGCAGTTTGGTGTGTATTATCTGGCTTCATGGACAGATAGAGCTGGGTGTCATCTGCATAGCAGTGAAAATTTATGCTATGTCTTCTAATGATGCTGCCTAAGGGAAGCATGTATAATGTAAACAGAATTGGTCCTAGCACTGAACCCTGTGGAACTCCATAATTAACCTCAGTGTGTGAAGAGGACTCACCATTTACATGCACAAATTAATTAATTATCGGAAATAATTAATTACATAAATATTTACAACAAATGTAATTAATTAATTAATTATTGACACATTTAATTATTTATTTATTTATTTCACATTTTAATTAATTATTGCCACATTTAAATAATTATTTAATTGTGTATTTAATTAATTCATTTTGGCACAGTTGACTCCTTCAGGTCTCACCATGAAATAATTTTATCTGTCAACCTCACCCATCAAACTCAGGAGGCGGGGTTAACACTGATCGAGTCAAAACCATTGCTTTGGCCTGGTGGCCATTGTTTTTAGCACACAACTGTTAGGATGCCTGGGTCGTCGACCCAGGGTTTTTGAGTTTATAATATTATGTATACTTTCTAGTTTTTGGTTTCTTTGAGTTCTGTCTTATGGCTTATGTCTCTGTCTTCTTTAGTTGCTCTGTCTCCCCTATCACCTGCATCGCCTTGTCTAGTTCGCGTCTATGTGTATCTTAAGTTCCTATATCCCCGTGTTCAGTCAGTGTTTGTGTCTGCCCTGTTCCCACGTCTCTGTTCCCTTTGTAGTGCCTGCTTATGAGCCTGTGTCTTTGTTCAGTCTGTGTTATGCGTTTCCTGTTTTACTTTGAAGGTCTGTGTCTTATCTCAGTGTGTTCAGTTTACGCTTCTTTGGTCTCGTCAGTTCTGATTTGCCCCAGCTGTGTTTCCCTCCTGTTACTCATTTCCTGATTGCTCCCTCTGTGTATTTAAGCCCTGTGTTTCTCTGTGTCCGTGTCGCAATCTACCGTTTATTTTGCTGTGTGTTTTGCCTGTCCACCGGTGTTAGTTTATTTTTGACATTTTCCAGTTATGCCATGTTTGCGTTCAGCATTAAAGCTGTTTTTGTTTAAGTTCTGTCTCCGGAGTCTGTGTCACGGTCTGGCTGGGGCAGACCGTATGTGTTGCAGAGGAGGACTCAAACACAGACCAAAACGTGGTGTGGATTAACAAAACAAGCCGTTTATTGAGACTAGAAATGAGGGTACAAAATAACAGGGCATCGGTAAAAACTAAACAATAACCTAAACTGGGTGAACTAATAACAAAACATGAAAAACCTTAACCATAGTGAACTGACATGGGTACCTGGAGCTGAGACATGGATGAGCAGACGACCTGACCCTGGCATGCAGAAAACAAAGGGCTTAAATACATACATGAGGTGATCAGGGGAAGTGGAGACACATGGGGGAAACAGCTGACAGACATGAACCTAATGACAGGACCAGGAGAGGAAAGCTAAATACAATAAACAAAGAACACATGACATTGTCAGAATAAAACAGGAAATACTAAAACTAAAACATGACAACACAACTTAACAGACCTAATATGTGATGAATAAATACAAAACCCCAAAACATAGAAAACCCAGGAACAATAACTGCCTAAACTAAAGGCAGATAGGAAATAACACAAACTAAATCACATAACAAAATGAGACAAATACAAACATGAACTCAGAGCGCTGGGTCAGAGACCCAGCCTGTGACAGTCTGCACCTTGGGTCCTATTCCTGTCTGCACACAGCCACACCTAACAACAACAACCAGCATGTGGAAACTCACAGAACTGAACTTTGAAAAACCCTGTTTGTGTGCCACCAAATACCGTTTTAATATTTTTTTTAGCGAGAATGTAGTGATTTAATCTTCATATGTCTGGTCGGTTTGTCAAGATACAGCCTCTTTGCAAAAGTGCTTCGATGATTTTGGAGATGTCTGCCCAGGATAGACCCGTTTGCCTCGCAAGCAATCAAGTTGTTATTACCACTGACAAAGCGCAGGCCCCGGTACACAGCTGTAATAACCCCCGCTGACACTGACTTCTTTTACTGAGGTTATATTTATCGGGGTTTTATTTCCTGATGTTCAGTCGCCAATTCTGAATTATAACTAACATTAAAAACATGTTTAAGGAGGAGAGAGAGCAAATAAATTTGATTAACAGCTGATCTTTGGGTTTTTGTTCAGTAATCAGCGTGACCTGCGTATAAACGTATAAATGAGATAATGTTGGTGTTTCCGTCATGTAGTAACTGCTGGCTTTAACTGTACAAAGGTTGTTCGACACTATGAAACACATACAGACTTCATGATGTTCGGCTAATATTTTTATTGTGAATAGTAATCATGAGGGTAAACGGACCTGTACACCACGGAGCGAGGTCAGCATATCCACGATATCTTCAGCTCTGAGTTAACAGTTTCCCAGCTGACTAGTCTAACTGACATCTACGAATATGTCACGGGTCATATCAATATGATTTTACAGAAGATCATCCTTATTACTGCCAACTATTCCAGAGACGTGAAAATCTACAGCATAAAGAACAAAAAAATATAGCAGTCTAACGCAACACTGTAACAGAGATGAACCGTCAGTTTGTCGCAGATCAAAGTGGAATGAAAGTGATTGGTTGAACAGGTGTTCGTGATCTGTGTTTTCTGCATTTTCATCAGCGTAAGAGACTCAGCAGCAGATTAGAATAACAGTTACACATTTAATAAATCACCAAATGAATACACGCAAGAAACGAGCAAACCTGTTCCGACAATTTGAGTTTGTGTTCCCTCAGCTGCAGACTCGCTGCTGTTTAAATGTTTGAGAGGAAGATTAGATATAAAGCAAACGTCAAACATAGACTCAGTCTGCGTTCACATTTGATATGAGGCCAGGACGGATAATGGCTGTGTCCTGTTTGAAGATCATATATGTAAAATTGTTGTCTGACCTTCGTCGAGCCAGCCGCTCAGAGTCCGTGGTTACCATGGTTACTGTATAAGCACCTATAATGTAAACAGCTGACACAGGGGAAACCTACCGGGAGCATGGGTGTTTATGGTTTTCATTGCAAAAGAACCGTCTGTCTATGTTTCAGTGCCCTGGTCTGCCACAGTTTCCACCAGCCCCACTCCAGTCTCAGCAGTTTAGTGACCTGACTGTTCCATTTTTAACTTTTGGTGTTTCTGCCTATCACAAGATTGATAACTTCAGTCAGCACTGTAGTGCATCATTCTCACATCAGAGGGACATTTGAATACTGTTTTATACAGCATATGACTGGAAGATGAATATCAAGCAGGCATAAGTGTGATGTTGATTGAACTGAGATCTCCTACTGTCATTTCTGTTGCTGGAGATGTCCACTCTAATTTAATTTAATTTAATTAGTTTGCTGCTTTGAATTATATGCAAACATGTCCATGTGGATTATATAAGTTTCTTGAGGAAGAGAAAATATGTTCATCAAAAGAAGACAGTTGAGGTACTCGGGGCATCTAACCAGGATTCCTCCTGGACTCCTTGGTAGGTGAGATGTTTTTGGCCATGTCCTACTGGGAGGAGGTCTCAGCGGGCTTGGGGAATACTGTGTCCTCCAGGATGAGCTGGAAGGCATGGCTGGGTTGAAGGAAGTCTGTCAAATTGATAAGCAGAGGAAGTGGTGCAGCACCTGGTTCTGTTTGTAGAAGCTCAGATGTAGGGGCAGCCAATCAGATGAAAGCTGGCGTAAATAGAGGAGGGGTTGGGGTGGGGGCTCCAAAAGACTGTAGCATGCAAAACCACTACTTTGTACAATTTCTGTCGTCTACAGACAAAATCATCTTAACTTGTGATCTTGTAAGCTGCTGGTACTTGAGTTGTTTTATGCCTTTGAACAGAGCCTGGTGGGTATTTGGTCCTGCTTCTGGCATCAGTGCTAAGTTACACTAATCCAGCTGCTGGGTGTAATTTGTTATTAACCGGACTAGTTCATTTATCTATCTCTAGTATGCATTTGAAGAACTCATAATCTTCTGTGTTCTCCCTAGCTGCCCTGGGCTTATCCGTGGCCTTCATCTTAAAATTCAGAGACAACATGTTCCATGTGCTGACTGGCCAGTTCACTACTGTTCTGGTCACAGGCCTCTCCCTCTTCCTCTTTGACTTCCACCCTTCGCTGGACTTCTTCCTCCAGGCACCCACGGTCCTGCTGGCCATCTTTATCTACAATGCCAGCTGGCCCAAGGACCTGGAATATAGCCTGCAGCGGGAGAAACTACGGGTCATCAACGGGGAGGTGTTTGAGAGGTCAAGAGGGGTAGGAGACAAACCACAAATCCTCAGTAGTCACGCACACAAGCCCACACACTCCTTTTCCTCACACAACTTCGCTCACCTAACCCCGATGTATATCCACTTCCTCTACTCCCGCCCACATACCAAGTGCTCTGCAGGAAACTTGGCTCTTGTTTCTCTGTAATGTCATTTCTTGAGTGCAAGAGGAAACCTGATTCCCAGCTATGAAAATAGCATCCAGGCTCATGCTGGAGCCTTACGTCATAGAATTCCTTTAGTAGTCAAGTGTTTTTTGATGGAAGAAGCTATTTAACAATACAGTAGTCTGTGGGGATACTATCCTGGAATTCTTTTCATCCCCAGCGTCCTGTCCTGTTCTGTATTGAAGAAACCCTGTAATTCAGGTGAAATGCCAGGTTTCAGGTGTTTGTTTCTTTGCGAGAGCACTAACAAAAATACCCTCTCCATTGGCAGCCGTGGCTTTAAAATGCACGGTACTTCCCCGGTGTTTTTCGGGGAGTAAATACTGCCCTCCACTTTCTGAAAACAGAAAAAAGATGTGCACAGTGCCTCAATGTCTGCAGATTTGTCCACTGGATTTGATCACTTGTTCATTCATTCTGATGCCTTGTCTCTTTTTTGTGTTGCAGGACAGTGAGGAGCTCGAGCTCCTGACAAAGGTAAATGCAGACAGTGTTTCTGATGAAGAGTCCTTGTAGTAATGACAGAGCTCACTCCCAAGTATCCAGAGGATACTCTGCATCTTTCCTGCTGCTGATATCGAACTGGACAATTGACTGGATGGAACATGGTCACAGAGTTTCAGTCAGGTTTCAGAGCTCAGCACAGCACAGAAACAGCTTTAGTGAAGGTTACAAATGATCTTCTTATGGCCTCTGACAGTGGACTCATCTCTGTGCTTGTCCTGCTAGACCTCAGTGCAGCGTTCGATACTGTTGATCATAATATCCTATTAGAGCGATTAGAACATGCTGTAGGTATTACAAGTACTGCGCTGCAGTGGTTTGTATCATATCTATCTAATAGACTCCAATTCGTGCATGTAAATGGAGAGTCCTCTTCACACACTGAGGTTAATTATGGAGTTCCACAGGGTTCAGTGCTAGGACCAATTCTGTTTACATTATACATGCTTCCCTTAGGCAGTATCATTAGAAGACATAGCATACATTTTCACTGCTATGCAGATGACACCCAGCTCTATCTGTCCATGAAGCCAGATAACACACACCAATTAGTTAAACTGCAGGAATGTCTTAAAGACATAAAGACCTGGATGGCCGCTAACTTTCTGCTTCTTAATTCAGATAAAACTGAGGTTATTGTACTCGGCCCTGAAAATCTTAGAAATATGGTATCTAATCAGATTCTTACTCTGGATGGCATTACCTTGGCCTCCAGTAACGCGGTGAGGAACCTTGGAGTCATTTTTGACCAGGACATGTCCTTCAACGCACATATTAAACAAATATGTAAGACTGCTTTCTTCCATTTGCGCAACATCTCTAAAATTAGAAATATCCTGTCTCAGAGTGACGCTGAAAAACTAGTTCATGCATTTATTACTTCCAGGCTGGACTACTGTAATTCATTATTATCAGGATGTCCAAAAAACTCACTGAAAAGCCTTCAGCTAATCCAAAATGCTGCAGCAAGAGTCCTGACAGGGACTAGAAAGAGAGAGCATATTTCTCCTGTTTTGGCTTCCCTTCATTGGCTTCCTGTTAAATCCAGAATTGAATTCAAAATCCTGCTCCTCACATACAAGGTCTTAAATAATCAGGCCCCATCTTATCTTAATGACCTTGTAGTACCATATCACCCTATTAGAGCGCTCCGCTCTCGCTCTGCAGGCCTACTTGTTGTTCCTAGAGTATTTAAAAGTAGAATGGGAGGGAGAGCCTTCAGTTTTCAGGCCCCTCTTCTGTGGAACCAGCTTCCAGTTTGGATTCGGGAGACAGACACTATCTCTACTTTTAAGATTAGGCTTAAAACTTTCCTTTTTTCTAAAGCATATAGTTAGGGCTGGACCAGGTGACCCTGAATCCTCCCTTTGTTATGCTGCAATAGATGTAGGCTGCCGGGGGATTCCCATGATGCATTGAGTTTTTCCTTTCCAGTCACCTTTCTCACTCACTATGTATTAATAGACCTCTCTGCATTGAATCATATCTGTTATTAACCTCTGTCTCTCTTCCACAGCATGTCTTTATCCTGTCTTCCTTCTCTCACCCCAACCGGTCGCAGCAGATGGCCGCCCCTCCCTGAGCCTGGTTCTGCCGGAGGTTTCTTCCTGTTAAAAGGGAGTTTTTCCTTCCCACTGTCGCCAAAGTGCTTGCTCATAGGGGGTCATATGATTGTTGGGTTTTTCTCTGTATCTATGAAGCGCCTTGAGGCGACTTTTGTTGTGATTTGGCGCTATATAAATAAAATTGAATTGAATTGAATTGAATAGATTGTCTGTGAAAGCATTTATTTGAACAGTGATAAGCAGGTAAACGGTGAAAGATACTGTTGATAGATTATATGATAGACTCCTAGTATTAAAAACAAAGTGTTTAATAACAGAATTAGCGAAATGTGTATATTTTGGAAACGTGCCTGTCTGTGGATGACTGCTGTCATTCATATGGGGGAAAGTACCAGCAACGCTGTTTGTTGGAAAATAAGTGATACTTTTGGATTCATTATGGATTCCTTTTATGGACAGTGTATTTCTTTACATGATTCCTGTTGTACATGCTGCTATTTGACTGCTTGCTGGTGCTGGACGTCTAAGGACCAGAAACTGCAGTTTCAGGATTGTTTTGATAATAGATTTGTTTGAAATTGTGGTGATTTTGAATCTTTATCCACACTATGATGAATTCAGTTTGTATTGTACTGTGGAAGAGGCAGTTTATTTTTTTATTTGTTTATTTTCTGAGCCAGAATAAGTGGTATTGACATAATTGCCACTAATGCCTGACTTTCTGTCAGCACCACAAACTCCCTGCCTCTCTTACTTGGGGCTTGAATATTTTCTTGTTAAACTGTAAAATAACATTGTCTAAAGATTGTTGTTTGTGCCATTAAAATCCTCACGTGTGAATGCATTTTCTTGTAAAATAAATGGCAAGTTGTTTTACTTCTGTGCAAGTAATGCAATTTAATACAATCGCTGATGTCTTGTCATAAATTTGTACATTTATTTAAATACTGAGGTTTTCTGGAGGAAGACCTAAAGGGTACTAGCTGCTCTAACTCCATGTTTTTCTTCTATTACTTTGCACATGCTTGATAGCTGTTTTAGCTCCCTATCAGTTCCTTTAAGCCAACTCTTAGATATTTTACCCACCTGCTGAATAACAGTGTTCCACACCCACTAACATTATACAGATCCAAGAGAAAGGAGACTGTAACGCAGTCTGAGGTCTAAGCTTTAAATGAACAAGACTCACTTGTACATACACTTTGGCCATGTTTAATACAAACTCTGTCTCTTGCTCTATGGCAGCTGAGAGATGCTCCAGCCTCCCCATGCCCTTAATTGGATAAGTGGAAGAAAATGGGTAGGTGGATTCCAGCCCTTCTTACTCGCAAAGTGTTTTTACAACTGTGATTGCATTGAGGGGACAGTAAGTTGAGAAGGTCTGAAACTACTGTAGATATTACAAGTACGGCAGGTTGTTTCAATCATTACATGACCACTAAAATATACTTGGAAATATTTTTCCAGTTTTGCCACTAGGGGGAGGTGTTGCTCAAAAGATTGTTGCAGCGCATTGGCACTGAAAGTGAGACAAATAATTTAAAGGACCTGGTAGTAAACAAATGTTTATTTTCATATAGCCATATAGAAACAAAGAATAAATAGAAACAATGTATAGCAACAGAAACTTTACAAAAGAGAAATAATGTGATGCTTTTAATAATATTATTGGTAACTGCACTTCAAATGCAACAGATGTCCAATAAATATGTTCTATTATCTACAAAATCAACGTGTGTGCTGAAACTATGCAAGTCTGACCTAAAAAAGCCAGTTAGAGATGACAGACGATGCAATAATGTTTTAAGTTGAAACAAACAAAAAAAACCAAACAAAAAAAAACAGCAAAAACTAAAGTATGCAATCCATTTCTGAAAGCATTTTTCTTCCCTTCACTAAGTGATGGGAAAGACACAAAAAGGTTTTGGGCCAAAGGAAGCACCAAGGACCAGCTGCAGGCCAGTGTGCATCATTGGAAAGCACACACCTGTTAGTAACCATACCCCTGGTGATAGCCATCCTGATAACCGTGTTCGTATCCATGATGATGGTAACCATAGCCACCATATTCGTCTTCAGGGCAGCGCATGCCAAGCCACTGCTGGATGGCCATCTCCTGTCTGCGGAGCTGCATAGAGTCTACCAGGTCATAGATAATGGCCATGGACCACATGGGTGAGGGGTACCAGCACTTAACATTGCCGTCCTTCCCCACCAGCAGCATGGAGAAGTATTCTGGGCTGATTTGGAAGTAGTTTCTCATGTCCTTCACGAGGGTAGCTGAGAGCCCTTCACGCTCCACGGTAGCACTCCCTGGATGGACCAGAGGATCAGGTTAGGAACAACCTATTAAAGAGTGAATTTCACAATAGATGTAGCACATCGACATTTTCCTCTTCCTCTAAACTTATCACACTGAACTCAGATACCAAAAAAGTAGAGACCTTAGCTTTCAGAAAATATATCTGTTCACTATTTTGTATTAAAAATTCTTACCATTGATAGGATAGAGCTCCAAGACTCCGCCCATATCTGGCAACTCTGTGCCAACCAGCTTCAGAATGGCGATGTACCTCAGGCCTGTGTAACCATGGCAACCTTTTTTTGAAAAGACATCAGAATGAGGCAAACAATTTTTAGACAACAGCATGACTTCAAATGAGAACAGCAGTATGCTATCAAAGTTTACCTTGGACTATGACCCTGACTGACATGACCAGACAAAAGTGCAGTTTAAGAGCCTCAGCAAGCAGATTTACAGATGCTGGGAGGAAGTCATACTTGTTTTCTGCAAACAGAACAAAATGTGAAGACACGTACTGAGCAAGCTGCCAACACATCACTGTAATGCACGCCAGAAAAATTAACACTGTTTTTTAAATCTTTTTATCCAGATGTGGAAAAAAAAAGTTGTGTGCATGTGTTTACTGTCAGGTAATCACCGGCACTGGCAGACATTTTCAGAAGTAGGATGCGGCTGGTCCCCAGTGTTACAAAGCCTAGCCCGAGAGCAAGAATGTAGGCTGATGAGCCGGAGCACAGCCTGGGGCACAAGGGCACATGGCTGCGACTGGAAATGGATCCAGCCAAACCTGCTGGAATACATACAAACATGCACGCACACATGTTTATCAGACTTCCCCTTTACATTATGATTATTATACTGCCAAAGAATTTTTTAAAACTGTTGTGTGTGTCTCAGAAAGGTTTTAAAAAGACAACATTCATTCATTCATTTGTTCATTTTCAGGCACAACAAATACCTATATTGAACATAAAATACACAAAACAAAAAACAAAAATTGCCTGAAAAAGGAGTGGGACGAAGAAAACTTATTAAATCCCACCCCTATACTCACTCATCAACAAAAAACAAACAAACAATAAACTTCCCGCAGCTACGCCCATCATTGCATACAGACCCATCAACAGCCCCGGGCACATACAAGCATCTAAGCGGCAGCTCGCAAACAACAATTAGAGCCTTCATAACTGAATACAGAATATATAAATTATAAATTGCATTACCACAGGTAACAGGCAGTAATAACTACAAGTAACAAACACACATACATATACATACATATATATATCTACACACACAAGTACATATATGTACATACATATGCACACTTTTTTATTTTTATTTTTTGGAATCCATACCAGCAATGGTAAGAGGACAGACATTACAGAGCACACTAAAACCCATCATTGAGTATACTGTGACCAGACCAACTGTTTGTAGAGAAATTTAAATCTATGAATATTTTTGCATTGTTTCAATTGTAAACTCAGACTGTTCCAGATTTTCACACCACATACAGACACACAAAAGCCTTTATGGGTTGTTCGAGTTCTGGGTAATTTGAATTCTCCAAAGCCTCTCACATTATAAACCTTTTCTTGAATTTCAAATCTAGTTTGTAAATTTGCCGGTAAAAGTTTAGTAAAAGCTTTATACAAAATTATGGATGTATTGTAATTAACCAGATCCTGGAATTTAAGTAACTTTGCCTGAAGAAAGAATTTGTGAGTATGATCTAGATAA
Source organism: Rhamphochromis longiceps (assembly GCF_057381845.1). Taxonomy (NCBI): domain Eukaryota; kingdom Metazoa; phylum Chordata; class Actinopteri; order Cichliformes; family Cichlidae; genus Rhamphochromis; species Rhamphochromis longiceps. The sequence continues at coordinate 5,276,025 of NC_140564.1, forward strand.
CCAGCCTTGTGAATAATACGCAGTGCTCGTTTCTGTACTGCGACTAATGGATTAGTTGTATTTTTATATGTATTTCCCCACACTTCCACACAATATGTAAGATATGGAAGAACCAGGGTACAGTACAGAGTACGAAGTGCATCTTTATCAAGGAATTGTTTCACTTTGTTCAAAACTGCGAGGCTTCTAGAAATTTTGGTTTTTATGTGTCTGACGTGGGGTTTCCATGAAATTTTATTATCAATTACGACTCCCAAAAATTTGTTTTCACTCACATTATCAATTGGTACACCTTCAATGATAATTGGTAATTCTATATTATATTTTAAATTACCAAAAAACATTGCTTTAGTTTTATTTATATTTAATGATAATTTATTTATGTCCATCCATTTTTTTTTTATTAATTTTAGCTCCCTGTTTACGGTCATTACAAGATCAGTATAATTATCGCTACTGAAAAATATGTTGGTGTCATCTGCGAACAGTATGAGTTTAAGTACTTGAGAAACATCAAAAATATCATTTATGTATACATTGAAAAGTTTTGACATTGACAGGATGTAAGTGTGAACTAAAACTTGCAGAAATAATGATCAAATACAAGACACTAAAAACAACACTGCGGGTTAATTTGGTTAAAAGAATATCATTCTAATTATGCTGTGTGAGCCGTTTCGAGATATGTGGTGGCTTTTCCATTAATGGCTCATCTGTGAAACAGCTTATGAGGAGAAACAACTCAGTATAATGCAATACAAAGATGACCGTGTCATTGAGACTATATACCCCTTATCTTGTATATCAATATTCAGTAAGATGACCTTTATATTCCAAGAAATCTATGTATCAGGCAAGCTTTCAGGTCAATTCTTTAAGTAATCCAAGAGTTTTATGTGGATGTTGGCTGTTTTTGTTTATTCTCTGTCAAACTATGACTCAATAAGCACTGTTGCAACAGGGCTCACAGGGATTTTCAGTCTGGTTATTGTGTCATTTGGCATACCATAACATTTTCTTCCAATTTCTCTTCCTTAAGAGTAATTTTTTGACAGCCACCCTCACACTGACACCATTTCTGATGTGGCTTCAGTAAGCAGTATATGGATCAACTGCAAGCCCAGATGCATCTCTCAGGTCCTGTGTCAGGTCTTTGCTGCATTTTTTCACCCTGATTTTTCACACTTCAAAAGCTTCAGGAGCTTTTTGCTCAGTGCAGCATCAGCACCACGGAAATACACGGATACATCCGTAGACTCGAGACAGAATTCACAATGCGTTTTTGGGACTTTCAGGTGTATGGACCAATGTTTTATTTTCTGATCAAACCAGAACACTTTAATGAGCAGCTAGATTTGTCTCGCATTATCTGGCTGAGTTAATGCCAGTTAACATCGAAGCAGCTGGAATCCATAGCTGTGCGTGTTCATGGAGCTGCATTTTCACCTGCTGGACATCACTACCTGACAAGTTTAACTTTCTTCAGAACATTGCAGGGGCCTTATTGCCAGTATTTGTCTCTACATATCTGTGTGAGCATGTGTATCTCTTTATTAACAAACATGCCATATTGGCCCAGTTTATTTTTCTTATCATTGTTGTGAGGAGACCATAAATAGCATTTGTATTTTCTGTTGTACAGTTCATTTGCTGTTATGGATAAAAAGTGTCTTTTTTTGTTTCAAAATAGCTGATAACTATTCACTGATAGCTGCCAACATCTGAGAATAAATATAATTCTATAAAGTTGCTCTATATAGTGTGTAACTGTTAACATAGAGCATTATTAAATTTTTTGCTAATGCAATCATATGGCACATTGACTTCTGAGGAAATTTTAGACGGCACTCGTCATCAGAAAGGTTGCCTACCCCTAGCCTAGAGGAACTGACTCTTCATAAATGAACCGAGTAGGGATCGCTATCCCAGGATGGTCAGTCATACGATGCAAGATTCTCTCAAGCACAGCGCATCAACAGGACTGAACTGCCAGCCATGCAGGAGGAAGATGCAGCAGATCCTCTCTGATCACAGCCACCCCAGCCACAGACCGGCAGGTGGTTCAGGAACATTCAGGGATAATTTCTACCCACAAGCTATCAGACTTCTGAACTGCAGACATTCGGCACACACTCACTACAACTACTGGACTCTACAAACTGTCACTATAAACCAATTTAAATCCTTACTGCACAAGTTTTTGCACAACTGTAAATTCCAAACAAATTCTCTTAATATTAATACTTTAGTATTTTGTTATTTATTATTATTATTAATAAATAAATTTTCTTCTTTAATATAACTGCTCACTTCTATATGTTCATGTAAAGCTGTGGCTACAATGTTTATCTGTACATGACAATAAAACATGAAACTTGAAATTTTACAGTAGTAAGTTTGATAAGATATATTATTTACCGTAGTGAGGGGCTTTGCTGGGTGAAAACCGTTTACGTCTGCTATATTTAACCTGAAATAAAAAGGAACATTAAGCAGATTTGTTTATCAAAAGCAAATGAAAGAATGTTTCACAATGAGGTGTACAATCACAGGAGGTAAACAATACTCACATTTGCACGCTTGGTTGAAGAGTGTATCTGCTTGAGCTCATGATTACTTTCAAGTTCACACTCTAGCAACTGCTTCACCACCTGTAGCTCAGTGAACAGTATCTGACAGTGTTTGCAACCAGGAGCAGGTGTCCTCGGGAGAGGACGTCCCCTCCTTTGCTTTGCTGCATAGTAAGGTGCACTGCTTGGGATTAAAACATCAGGAGATACCCCTGTTGAATGACAAGTAACCTTGCTGCTGGAGATAGAAGGCTGCATAATTGGGATGGTGTGGTCACTGAGAGTGTCACTGGCAGAGAGAGGCTGTAGGTTTGGTCTGGTAGAGTCACCCAGAGCCTCGCTGTCAGAGGGAGGAGCAGGCCGATGGTTCAATGTAGCATGGTCACTGTGAGCCTCGCTGTCAGAGGGAGGAGCAGGCCGATGGTTCAATGTAGCATGGTCACTGGGAGCCTCGCTGTCAGAGGGAGGAGCAGGCCAGTGGATCAGTGTAGCATGGTCACTGTGAGCCTTGCTGGAAGAGGCTATAGCAGAAGCAACCTTTGACCCTTCCTCCAGTGCCCTAAAGATGCCCTCCTCAATTACAGCATCATCCACTTCATCCATGTGTGAGACCATTTGTGGTGTGGGATTTGATGCCCTCAGAAGTGCCAGTTCTTTAGCAACGTGTCTGTCCTTGGCCTTTTGCATGTAAAGTTTAATCATAGGTGTCTGAAAAAATTGGTATTAGATGTGATTAGGGTTAAATTTAAACAGTTTTCTGTGTAACCATATATCAAAACTGTCAGTATTTTACTTATTTGGGCATCCTTCACGTTTTTATCTATGCACACAACATGCTTTCTAGAGCTCGAGGAACATTATATAAATACAGCATACGGACAAAGAAAGAACCACCGTATTCTTCTATAGAAACTGGAAGACTTTCATTTCACCAGAGTAACAAATATGTAAAATGCAAGGTCCTAAATGTAAGTCCCTTTAACATAAACATCTGATTCCAGAGATCAAGGGCTGCCTCACCAACACACAAAAACCACACAGAGACACCACAAAGTCAATAACATACCTGTAATTTGTGGACCTTTTCCAGGTGCTTGTCAAGCCGTTTAAGATGTTTTGACTGACATAAGCGGACTGGACAGTCCAGATTTGTAGAAAAGCTGTAAAAATAGTAAAAAAAAATGCTGAGTAGGATGAAATAGAAATTGGATGTGTAAGATAATTGTATCAAATAAATGCAGTGCTTAGAAAAAATGTGTAGGGACAGTAAATATAAATTTATCTTTCAGAATTTATTAAGACACTTACTGCCGATGAGAAAATTGGCTCAAAAGAGTCAGCTCAGTTTTATTTACAACCTGCTCTGTGACTCTTAGGTGCTGAACAATATCAGCATATACATGTCCACATATGGGACACTTGTGTCCATTTCTGACACAGTGATGCCTTTGAGACTTTGAGGCGACAGCAACCTGTTGCCGTTCCTCTGTCCTCTGCGGCAACTCACTGCTCACGAACGCCCCCTGTACACAAAAAGAAGATGCATACAACTACTAAAAAAGTTTTATTTTTTGTCTTACTCTTACTTAATATTTACAAATGCCAATGAAAATAAATTATCTGCAGTACTGTTAGTAATTCTGACTACTTTTGATTTGACCTTTATATTTCTTTGAATATATATACTGTCTTTGAATTCATCTTGTGTACGAAACCCACTACTACTCCTCCTCATGACCTCACTAAAAATGGACTGGAGCTAACTCACCTCTTCCTTAAACTCATCTTTTCTCAATTGTCTTTAAATTTATCTGGTGGAGGTTTCCCATCATCACTCATTTCTAATCTTCTTCTAAATCTTCTCTTTAATTAATTATTGCCACATTTAATTAATTATTTAATGGTGTATTTAATTAATTCATTATGGCAGTCCTGGTGTTCCATACATATGAGCTGACCATGTGACGTAGAAGAATACAAAGACATATTTTGTTGAATGCATTGAAACTGAGAACAAATTTTACCTTTTCCATGGCCACTTTGTGAATCATTTGTCCCAAATGTTCTGCTTCATCCTTTGAATCGTCTTTAGATTCATCCTGTGTGGGTCTGCTATCATGTGTCCCATCCTCTTCAGATGCTGCCACCATCTGTTTTCAGAGAAGACAACAATATGTTTGGCTCATTTTTGATATATAGATTGTGGAAGCAGTGAAACTGAGGATGAATTTCACATCTCTTTGTGGCATAGGACACCCAGTTTTGTTTTTCATGGCTACCTTAGGAATCCTTTTACGTTCTTGTTCTTCCTCCTCTTCTGAATAGCCTTCAGATTCATCCTGTGTGGGTTTCCAGTCATCTGTCCCATCATCTTCAGATGAGCTCACAGACTGTTATTAGAACAGAAAAATATATATTTTACTCATTTTTCATGGATGTTTGGAAACAAAACACTTACATCTTTAACTGCAGGAGAAGAAACCCTGCTGGATTTTTCCTGCCCACCTTAGGAACCCATTCCCTCGCTTCATCCTCCTCCTCCTCTTCTGGATTGTCTTCTTGTGTGAGTTTCCCCACATCTGTCCTATCATTTTTGTAAAAGATGACCATCTGATTTTAGAAAAGTAAAAGTAAAAAGGTAAAAGATTAGTAATCAGTGAAAACACTAAAACAAGTACAAGAACATACATTACATACTTTTCTCTTGCGCAACTGGTATGTCACTTTTTGTAGATGCTCCACCCCCTTTTTCAAATCCTGTTTAGTTTCTCTTATTGTGGCTCCGGCACTACAGGCAACCTCACCCTGACCTGGGCTCACCATCTGTTTATGGTACAAATTAAATATGTTTTGTTCATGATGGAGTAAATGATTATATATGAAAGAAGTGCAACCAATCAAAACTCTTACCAAGGGAATCAGGGCACACATACCTTGTTACTGCTACACTGGAAGAGCGTTCTGTCTAAAAGCTCCTCTGTTCCTGATGACTGCTGCTCTTCCTTTTCAGATCCTTCACCGTCCTCGTCCTGCACAGATCCTCTGTCCTCTCTCCTTTTCCTTTTATTTGCTGCATATGTTGCAATTGCATTGGTGGTCAGTGCTCGGCTCTGGAGTGTGTCCTCTGCAGGGTCCTCAGCTGTGCAAAGCAATATTACTAAATATGAATAAATGTAAGTGTATAGATAAATGTATAACTTGACTTTCGCTTATTTAAATAACCTTGGTAAAATCTTTTGGCTGTGATGGCATCATGGCACATAAATGTTGCCACTCTAAATGTTACTTATGGCCATTGATCAGTGAGTTTTGGTCAGTGGTTGTTAATCAATGGTCATGAGAATTTGCATAATTAATATTAAGGAACTGACCTCCCAGCCCATTGTTCCTTCAGTGGGCTGGTTTCAGTCATTATGCAAATGTACTGTTTATAAAAGATTGGGGAAACCTGCAGTCAGCTGAGACTGAAGAAGTCACTTGGATGAGTTCAATGGTTCAAAGGTCTTAAAATATAAAACATATGTAATAAAAAATGATCAGAGTGCTAAAACAGAGCTTTTCTCTCTTTTCCTAATTATAAAGTAGTTTTATTCTTAATCTAAGAGAAATCACAATGTAAATCTGATCAATATATTGATAACAAATGCAAAAGTGTTTGAGTAGTACAAATGGCTGTTATAATGACTGAGGTGTGTGTGTGTGTGTGTGTGTGTGTGTGTGTGTGTGTGTGTGTGTGTGTGTGTGTGTGTGTGTGTGTGTAATGAGAGAATAGAATAACAGTGATTCTAATAACAGGCCTCAGAGTGTCTGACCTTGGTGTGTGATGTATAATGTGACACAGTGGAGCTACTAATCTCAAAGAATATCTGGCAAACAAAATGTATGTTTTCATAAAACAAGTTGGATAAAAAGTAAAGAAATAAATGGCAATTAACTGAATTCTAAAAAGCATTTGAATTGAAAATTGGATTATGTTACAATGAATGTTCATGTGAAAATGTCCTAAAGACAAATCTAACTGAAGTAGAATCACATAAACTGAATGAAATGTAGGGGATTACATCCAGATGTGATTCAATGTGAATTCTTTATGTTAAGAATAACAATGAAAATGTAATGAAGCGTTTTACAAGTTTAAACATTTTTAACTGTTTGTCAAATCTTGTCAGATAGATATACATTGATAGATAAGGTGTGAGAAGATGTGACGTCCAGTAGGAGAGGGGGGAGAAAGGGTGAGAAGGTGAAAAAGTGAGGTAAAGAAAAGATTTTTGTCTTCTGCAAGATGAGCAGCCCAAAAGATTGGATCGAAGGGGTTCACAGTTGAAAACCTGTCCAACCTGTGAATTCATTCCTTTTCGTCTGCTCATTGTTGCTGTGTTAGGGGGTTAATTTAGAAGGATTTTAATTTACATCATAATTCCAGTAGATGCCCAGCTGATTGCTCATCCTTCCTCCAACCTCTCTTCACCAAAGAAAAGAACAAACTCAACATTACCTCAGAGCAGCCTAGTTGGATAAGTAGAGTTTAAGTAATCTGATTATTTTTTGGGATTTTTTTTTTTTCCTCTTATGTGCCTGCCCTTAACCTCTAAATTGTGGACACCTTTTATGAAACAATAAAGGTAAAAGTCTTAGTATTATTCTTTATAAGTGCAAATAGCTCTTACACTTTACTCTAGCCATAATATTGAAAATAATCTTTCCAATCATTCCAGAAATAACAAGATCAAAATGTGCAGGGCTCCATCTTAATCCAGAGCTGCACATATTTCACTGCAATGGTGATGTGTTTTTAACCAAGCTCCACATTATTCTTCAATTTAAACTGGACATCAGAGAAACGTAGTCATCAGACAGAAAAGACATGAAATCCATTTCAATGTGTGGATCACAGTGATGTAAAGATCTGTAGGTGCTATGTCTTAACCCAGACATGGAGTCTGTTAATTTTACTTAAGAGGGATTATACAATCTATTTACAGATTTAAGCGTTGCAGTGATCCATACCCAGTGCGGCAGCAATCTTCTGGGGAGCCTCTTCAATTAACAAAGCATGTTTTTCTGCTTGGACAAGTCTGTCTGAAAACAAATGTAAGCACAATCCCTTAGACAGTTTACCTACTTTAATGACATAATGTTAATAAAAGAGGTGGAGATATGTATTATAGACGTACTAGACTTAGATCTCCACACATTCAGCTGGTGCACGACTACTTCACGGCCAACATCTCTGTAACGTGCCCTCAGTTCGACCAAAAGGGCGTTGAACCTTTTTTTTCCAAGTCTGACTTGTGGTGGTGACATGTTTAATATATATTTCATGAAAGCAATAGCATCCATGAGATAAGCTCTCTGAGTTGTTGGTTTAAACCCTTTTGCTTGCAGGTGTGCTAGAAAACTCCAAAGTCAAAAATACAAATTAGTTCATGTGTTAAACTGTATATGCACACATGTATATAGAAACTAATAATCATTCAAATTTAACACTTACTCACGGACTTTTCCATGGTTCCTCAGAAACAGAAGGTCAACGTTTGGAATCGCTGGGTCTGCCATGAATTCCAGAAAATGGATGACATGGGTGGCCCGCTGCTTTGCATTGTCACATATTTTTCTGCTAGGGTTCACACCTTCTGCATGGACCCTAAATTCTTCCACCAGTCTTACTGATGAGGCAAGAATAGACATCATATCAAAGTACATTTGTATAGCACTCATATTTAGACCTCAGGTCTTTTACATCAGGGGGATTTTGTTGACAAAACAAATATTTTTTCAAGCTTCTCAATGCATAAAGAAAACCTCAATGAAGAACAATTCTTAGCCTAGAAGAACTCACTCTTCACAAATTAACTGAGTAAGAATTCCTATTCCAGGATGGTCAGTCATACTATGTAAGATTCTCTCCAGTTAATACATTTTACATAGGGCTGGGCGATATGGCCTAAAATCCATATTGGGGTATAATTTGAAGCACATGCGGTAACGATATATATCGCGATATATTATTTTCTTCTGTATAACGTATTTTCCACACTATAAGGCACACTTAAAATCCTTTAAATTTCTCAAAAATCCAGAGTGTGCCTTATGTATGAATTCTGGTTGTGCTTACTGACCTCGAACCGATTTGGGCGTGCAGAAATCTGTTAAAAAATGTTTTAGTACAACTTTGGTAAGCCGCACTGCTTGATGGATTGTCGGAGCATTACGGCTGCCGTAGTGAGGAGCTTCGCGGAGTAATCTGGGTCCAAAACTCTGTCTGTTTCAGGTCCCAAAGTCAAACGAACACAGAGTTAAAAACTGTCTAAATTCTTTCACCTAAAAATGACATACCATGTTCTGGGAGATTTTTGAAACTAATTAAAATGTACAGCTCTGCTACCACTTCCTACGGAGCCCCGCAAGGGACATGGGAGAAAAAAAATTAAGATTGACTTTTGCGAGATCTCGCAAAACAAACTCGGGATCTCGCAAAAGTTTTAGCTGCATTCTTCGAAGGCTGCCAGCTCGAAGCCGACCGGGAGGTCGAGGCACGATGTGCCGGGAGAGCGGTGTTCCTCCCGGCTGTAGTAGGTCTCGACCTCCTGTTAGCTTCGAGATGGTGGGTGTCAGATCTCCGAAAACGTCTGAGCACATTTGCAAATATATGATGTCTTGTAAACCGAGCAGGTATCTGACGTTTACACAACTACATTCACGCTTCAAAATATCTTAAAAGTGTATTTTGTGACCCAGAAAGAGTAACATTACAACTAAGTAGCTGCCGCCATTGTTGGAATTCAACTTTTGCGAGATCCTGAGTTAGTTTTGCGAGATCTCACAAAAGTCAGTCTTAATTTTTTTCTCCCATGTCCCCTGCTGGGCTCCGTTCTGAAGACAGAAAACTAAACAGCAGTGGCGTTTGCAGGGTTACTGAAGTTGGACTACCTGGTATATAATGTTGTGCTACGTGATTGCCAGCGACACAGCAATGTTAGCATAACATTAGCACAGTGAAGCTGGAGGATGAACACCAGCTTTTGTTTCCACTCAATAAAAGTTAACGTGAGGGATTCTGGTGGTCAGGGACAAATGCAATCGCATAGCAAGATGCTATACACGGGCCAAACTTCAGTCAAGAGAACAACTGAGATTATTCCACAATACAAGGTTAGTTATTAGTACAGGGAGTGCAGAATTATTAGGCAAGTTGTATTTTTGAGGAATAATTTTATTATTGAACAACAACCATGTTCTCAATGAACCCAAAAAACTCATTAATATCAAAGCTGAATGTTGTTGGAAGTAGTTTTTAGTTTTAGCTATTTTAGGGGGATATCTGTGTGTGCAGGTGACTATTACTGTGCATAATTATTAGGCAACTTAACAAAAACAAATATATACCCATTTCAATTATTTATGTTTACCAGTGAAACCAATATAACATCTCCACATTCACAAATATACATTTCTGACATTCAAAAACAAAACAAAAACAAATCAGCGACCAATATAGCCACCTTTCTTTGCAAGGACACTCAAAAGCCTGCCATCCATGGATTCTGTCAGTGTTTTGATCTGTTCACCATCAACATTGCGTGCAGCAGAAACCACAGCCTCCCAGACACTGTTCAGAGAGGTGTACTGTTTTCCCTCCTTGTAAATCTCACATTTGATGATGGACCACAGGTTCTCAATGGGGTTCAGATCAGGTGAACAAGGAGGCCATGTCATTAGTTTTTCTTCTTTTATACCCTTTCTTGCCAGCCACGCTGTGGAGTACTTGGACGCGTGTGATGGAGCATTGTCCTGCATGAAAATCATGTTTTTCTTGAAGGTTGCAGACTTCTTCCTGTACCACTGCTTGAAGAAGGTGTCTTCCAGAAACTGGCAGTAGGACTGGGAGTTGAGCTTGACTCCATCCTCAACCCGAAAAGGCCCCACGAGCTCATCTTTGATGATACCAGCCCAAACCAGTACTCCACCTCCACCTTGCTGGCGTCTGAGTCGGACTGGAGCTCTCTGCCCTTTACCAATCCAGCCACGGGCCCATCCATCTGGCCCATCAAGACTCACTCTCATTTCATCAGTCCATAAAACCTTAGAAAAATCAGTCTTGAGATATTTCTTGGCCCAGTCTTGACGTTTCAGCTTGTGTGTCTTGTTCAGTGGTGGTCGTCTTTCAGCCTTTCTTACCTTGGCTATGTCTCTGAGTATTGCACACCTTGTGCTTTTGGGCACTCCAGTAATGTTGCAGCTCTGAAATATGGCCAAACTGGTGGCAAGTGGCATCTTGGCAGCTGCACGCTTGACCTCGCTTATTTTTCCACACGCTTCTTGCGACCCTGTTGATTATTTTGAATGAAACGCTTGATTGTTCGATGATCACGCTTCAGAAGCTTTGCAATTTTGAGACTGCTGCATCCCTCTGCATCCCCTTCTCATTACAGAGATGCACATCACCTAATATGCTTAGTTGGTAGTAGGCTTTCGAGCCTATACAGCTTGGAGTAAGACAACATGCATGAAGAGGATGATGTGGACAAAATACTCATTTGCCTAATAATTCTGCACTCCCTGTATACTGCAACAAGATGGGAATAGACCAGCTGCGAGAGAATTCAACATTAATGAATCAATGTTACGCAAGTGGAGGAAGCGCAGTTTTTGGCTTTCCCCATATTTCAAAAGTGCTTCATCTCTTTGCTATGACTGTTACCTGGCATAATTTGCAGATGATAATGGTTGTAGCTACGATGCTTTCGACCAAAACAGGCGCAGCTTTATGACATCATCAACATGCACTATCGCGGTAGAGCGGAATAGTCAAAATCTCTATCGTTGGCCAAATTTATATTGTTTCAATCGCCCACCCCTAATTTACAGTAGTAAGTTTGATAAGATATATTATTTACCATAGTGAGGGGCTTTGCTGAGTGAAAACCGTTTCCGTCTGCTATATTTAACCTGAAATAAAAAAAAATCATTAACCAGATTTGTTTATCAATAGTAAATGAAAGAATGTTTCACAATGAGGTGTACAATCACAGGAGGTAAACAATACTCACATTTGCACGCTTGGTTGAAGAGTGTATCTGCTTGAGCTCATGATTCCTTTCAATTTCACACTCTAGCAACTGCTTCACCACCTGTAGCTCAGTGAACAGTATCTGACAGTTTTTGCAACCAGGAGCAGGTGTCCTCGGGAGAGGACGTCCCCTCCATTGCTGTACTGCATAGTAAGGTGCACTGCTTGGGATTAAAACATCAGGAGATACCCCTGTTGAATGACAAGTAACCTTGCTGCTGGAGATAGAAGGAGGCTGCATAATCGGGATGGTGTGGTCACTGAGAGTGTCACTGGCAGAGAGAGGAGGCTGTAGGTTTGGTCTGGTAGAGTCACCCAGAGCCTTGCTGTCAGAGGGAGGAGCAGGCCGATGGTTCAGTATAGCATGGTCACTGGGAGCCTTGCTGGAAGAGGCTATAGGGGATGCAACCTTGGACCTTGCCTCCAGTGCCCTAAAGATGCCCTCCTCAATCACTGTATAATCCACTTCACCCACATGTGAGACCATTTGCGGTGTGGGATTTGATACCCTCAGAAGTGCAAGTTCCTTAGCAACGCATCTGTCCTTGGCCTTTTGCATGTAAAGTTTAATCATAGGTTTCTGAAAAAGTTAGCATTAGAAAGGATTAAGATTAGATTTTAATTAATTGGGCATCCTTCATGTTTTTATCTATGCACACAACATGCTTTCTAGAGCTCGAGGAACATTATATAAATACAGCATACGGACAAAGAAAGAACCACCGTATTCTTCTATGGAAACTGGAAGACTTTCATTTCACCAGAGTAACAAATATGTAAAATGCAAGGTGCTAAATGTAAGTCCCTTTAACATAAACATCTGATTCCAGAGATCAAGGGCTGCCTCACCAACACACAAAAACCACACAGAGACACCACAAAGTCAATAACATACCTGTAATTTGTGGACCTTTTCCAGGTGCTTATCAAGCCGATTAAGATGTTTTGACTGACATAAGCGGACTGGACAGTCCAGATTTGTAGAAAAGCTGTAAAAATAGTCAAAATAAAATGCTGAGTAGGATGAAATAGAAATTGGGTGTATATAAAAGTTAGCAATTAAATAAATGCAGTGATTCGAAAACATGTAAATTTAGTCTCTTTCAGAATTTATTAAGACACTTACTGCCGATGAGAAAATTGGCTCAAAAGAAGCAGCTCAATTTCATTTACCACCTTCTCTGTGACTCTTAGGTGCTGAACAATATCAGCATATACATGTCCACATATGGGACACTTGTGTCCATTTCTGACATAGTGATGCCTTTGAGACTTTGAGGCGACAGCAACCTGTTGCCGTTCCTCTGTCCTCTGTGGCAACTCACTGCTCACGAACGCCCCCTGTACACAAAAAGAAGACGCATACAACTACTAAAAAAGTTTTATTTTTTGTCTTACTCTTACTTAATATTTACAAATGCCAATGAAAATAAATTATCTGCAGTACTGTTAGTAATTCTGACTACTTTTGATTTGACCTTTATATTTCTTTGAATATATATACTGTCTTTGAATTCATCATGAGTACGTTTCCCACTACTACTCCTCCTCATGACCTCACTAAACAACATCTTCAACATCTGCCAGAAAATGCTCTGGATTTTATACGAGTCTGTTGTGGCCAGTGCGATCCTCTATGCTGTTGCATGCTGGGGGAGCAGGCTGAGGGTAGCAGAGGCCAACAGACTTGATAAACTGATCCGTGAGGCCAGTAATGTTGTGGGGATGGAGCTGGACTCTCTCAAGGTGGTGTCGGAGAGGCGGATGTTGTCCAAAATAAAGACAATGTTGGATAACACCTCCCACCCACTCCATGACATGCTGCTCAGTCACAGGAGCACATTCAGTGAGAGACTGAGAGTACCGAAAAGCACCACTGAACGACACAGGAAATCTTTCCTGCCTGTGGCCATCTCCCTGTACAACGCATCCACTTAACACACTGGTTACTGCTACAACTACACATGTTTCTTTTTCAGCTATTTATTAATAAGTGACTCATGTACTGGAACAAAAAAATAATTTCCACCAGGCATCAATAAAGTATTCTGATTCTGAAAAAATGGACTGGAGCTAACTCACTTCTTCCTTAAACTCATCTTTTCTGAATTGTCTTTGAATTTATCTGGTGGAGGTTTCCCATCATCTATTCCATCCTCTTCAAATGAGCTGAGTTCTTCTTCTTCTTCTGGCTCCTCCCTTTAGGGGTCACTACAGTGGATCATCTGCCTCCATCTTATTCTATCCATAGCCGCCTCCTCCATCAAACCAACCCTATCTATATCCTCCATCACTACATCCACGAACTTCTTCTAAGGGCTTGCTCTCTCTCTCCTGCCTGGCAGCTCCATATGGAACAATATATTCACTATGCCTCTTCTACATATGTCCAAATCATGTCAGCTTTGCCTCTCTAACTTTGTGTCCAAACCGCTCAACATGAGCTGTCTCTCTAATGCACTCATTTCTAATCTTCTCCATTCTGGTCACTCCCAAACAAAATCTTAGCATCTTGAGCCCTGCCATCCCCTGCCTGGCCTTTTGCACTGCTTGTTGCTTTGGATGCTTGACTCCAGCTATTTAAACTCATGTACCTTCAATACCTTTACTCCTTGCATATTTCATATGAGCTGACCATCTGACGCAGAAGAATACAAAGACATATTTTGTTGAATGCATTGAAACTGAGAACAAATTTTACCTTTTCCATGGCCACCTTGTGAATCATTTGTCCCAAATGTTCTGCTTCATCCTTTGAATCATCTTTAGATTCATCCTGTGTGGGTCTGCTATCATGTGTCCCATCCTCTTCAGATGCTGCCGCCATCTGTTTTCAGAGAAGACAACAATATGTTTGGCTAATTTTTGATAGATAGATTGTGGAAGCAGTGAAACTGAGGATGAATTTCACATCTCTTTGTGGCATAGGACACCCAGTTTTGTTTTTCATGGCTACCTTAGGAATCCTTTTACGTTCTTGTTCTTCCTCCTCTTCTGAATAGCCTTCAGATTCATCCTGTGTGGGTTTCCAGTCATCTGTCCCATCATCTTCAGATGAGCTCACAGACTGTTATTAGAGCAGAAAAATATATATTTTGCTCATTTTCCATGGATGTGTGAAAACAACATATTTACAGAAACTTAGCTGGATTTTTCTTGCCCACCTTAGGAACCCATTCTCTTGCTTCACTCTCCTCCACACCTGTCCTATCGCTTTTAGAAAAGATCACCATCTGTTTTTAGAAAAGTAACAAAACAAAACATAGAAAATAAAATAATTTCCAACAGTGCATTTTGAGATCTAAGCATCCCAGAAACTGCACAGACATATGTCAGACATAACTTAAAACCACCAGTATAGGTTCATCAAGGCCCTGAGGGGAAAAACTACGTTTCCCACAAAATATTATGTTACTTCCGGTTTTGGCAGGTAATGGCAGACATGCATCCTTTTTTTTTTTTTTTTTTTAATTTTGTTTTTAAAATTTTGGTCGCCAACGGAGAGTGTTTGGTAGCGCTGTCCTCAGAAAACACCGTTTGTACTGTTTCGAATCATAACTCTGGTTTTACGTGGCCTATTAACACAATTAAGAGAATATCATTTGAAGTCCGCACTTTCAACACAAGTTGAAATGGAGACTGGGGCTGTGTCCCAATTCAGAGACCGCACGCTTGAAGTACGCATTTTGAGTGCGATTACGTCACCGCCACGTGACGACTGTCCCAACTCGAAGCGTACTTCAAATGCGCCGTCGATTTCCCCAAATATCAAGCGTGGTCCGGTGCACGCTTCGTGGTCCCATATATCCCACAATTCATAGCGCGGCGGTGGGTGTGGATAATTTTGCTGCAAAATCCACATAAAATGTAATAAATAAATCATATAATACAAAAATCAACTATTCACATTTCAACTTTTAACTATTTAAATTTTCAGCTTTTTCCTTTTACAAATTTAAAGTGAAAACAACACAAAACACTGCAAACCACAACACAATTAAATATAAATTATAATATGAAAACAAAAAGAACATGTATATTCTCTGTCATATGGGCCCGCATGAATAAACTTTCTGAATCCTTTATCATCTGCAACCGAAAATAGTTGTGGATGATTACTATACCTTTCTATCCACTGCGGTCAAGTGAGCCCTCACTTACGAAGTCGCAGTCAAGCTAGCCGCCCCGCCAGCCGCACCGAAAATGTGGTTGCACTACTCTTACGTATATTACGGTATGGGTGAAGACCGGCTTAGAAACGCAGTGTTTTGTGTCCTGACACTATTTTACTTCACAATCCACTCCCATTTTTAGTGTATCTCCACTTTCCCCCCTGTGATCCACAGCCCAAATTACTGTATGATTCAGAGAAAATTAACAATAAAATTTACCCAATTTACTCAACTATACTTTTAATGTCCTCATCTTTGAGCTCAGATTACAGGAAAACTATAAGAGGTGACGCAGATATTTCACTGGATTATGACTCTGGGTGACCCCCACTCTGCACCCTGTGATCCACAGCCAAAATTACTGTATGGATTTTGAGAAAATTCATAGCAAAATCTTCCCATTATGCTTTACTGTACTCCACATATTGACATCTTTGAGCTCTGATTACAGGAAAACTGTAAGAGGTGACACAGATATTTCACTGGATTCTGACTCTGGGGGACCCCCACTCTGCACCCTGTGATCCACAGCCAAAATTACTGTACGGTTTTTGAGAAAATTGATAGTAAACTTTGCACAATTTACTGTACTATACTCTATATATTCTCATCTTTGAGCTTAGATTACAGGAAAACCATAAGAGGTGACGCAGATATTTCACTGGATTATGAATCTAGGCTGTCTCCACTCTGCACCCTGTGATCCACAGCAAAAATTACTGTATGGATTTTGAGAAAATTGATAGTAAAATCTTCCCACTTTGCTTCACTGTACTCTACATATTGACATCTTTGAGTTCCGATTACAGGAAAACTGTAAGAGGTGACGCAGATATTTCACTGGATTCTGACTCTAGGCTGTCTCCACTCTGCACCCTGTGATCCACAGCCAAAATTACTGTACAGTTTTTGAGAAAATTGACAGTAAAATCTTCCCATTTTGCTTTACTGTACTCTACATATTGACATCTTTGAGTTCCGATTACAGGAAAACTGTAAGAGGTGACGCAGATATCTCACTGGATTATGACTCTAGGCTGTCGCCACTCTTCACCCTGTGATCCACAGAAAAAATTACTGTACGGTTTTTGAGAAAATTGATAGTAAACCTTTCACAATTTACTCTACTGTACTTTTAATATTCTCATCTTTGACCTCAGATTACAGGAAAACTATAAGAGGTGACGCAGATATCTCACTGGATTATGACTCTGGGTGACCCCCACTCTGCACCCTGTGATCCACAGCCAAAATTACTGTACGGATTTCTGATAAAATTAAATCCTATTCCATTACCAAACCAAATGAGTTCATTGAAGTATTTGCTTAACTACAAGAAATGTCTTTCCACACACAATTTAAATTTTTCAAAATGTCATTCACACACCACCTCAAGTATCAACTTCAGTTTTAGACATTATTTATTCAGTGCTTAATCACAACAATAGTCAACTTAAGGCACTTACATAATAAGTTAAACCTTACAATAATACATACAGAGAAAAACCCAACAATCATATGACCCCCTATGAGCAACAGTGGGAAGGAAAAACTCCCTTTTAACAGGAAGAAACCTCTGGCAGAACCAGGCTCAGGGAGGGGCGGCCATCTGCCTCAACCGGTCAGGGTGAGAAATTACATTTCTCAGATTACTGATTTCTCATATTACTACTACACAGTTTAGATACACTCAACAAAAATATAAACGCAACACCTTTGTTACTGCTCCCATTCCCCATGGGATGGACGTAGAGACCGAAAATTCATTCCAGATACACAATATAACCATCCCTCCCAAACAGTGGTCACAAATCAGTCCAAATGTGTGGTAGTGGGCACATCTGCCATATTGAGATAATCCATCCCACCTCACAGGTGTGCCACATCAGGATGCTGATCTGACATCATGAGTAGTGCACAGGTGTACCTCAGACTGCCCACAACAAAAGGCCACCCTGGAATGTGCAGTTTTGTCTCACAGCAAAATGCCACAGATGCCACAAGCAATGAGGGAGCGTGCAATTGGCATGCTGACAGCAGGAATGTCAACCAGATCTGTCGCCCGTGCATTGAATGTTCATTTCTCAACCATAAGCCGTCTCCACAGGCGTTTCAGAGAATATGGCAGCACATCCAACCGGCCTCACAACCGCAGACCTCGTGTAACCACACCAGCCCAGGACCTCCACATCCAGCAGGTTCACCTCCAAGATCGTCTGAGACCAGCCACCCAGACAGCTGCTGGAACAATTGGTTTGCACAACCAAACAATTTCTGCACAAACTGTCAGAAACCGTCTCAGGGAAGCTCAACTGCATGCCCGTCGTCCTCATCGGGGTCTTGACCTGACTCCAGCTCGTCGCCGTAACAGACTTGTGTGGGCAAATGCTCACATTCGATGGCGTCTGGCACGTTGGAGAGGTGTGCGCTTCACGGATGAATCATGGTTCACATTGTTCAGGGCAGATGGCAGCTGAGAATGTCCCAGTTCTTGCATGGCCAGCATACTCACCGGACATGTCACCCATTGAGCATGTTCGGGATGTGCTTGACCGGCGTATACGACAGCGTGTACCAGTTCCCACGAATATCCAACAACCTCGCACAACCATTGAAGTGGAGTGGACCAACATTCCACAGGCCACAATTGACAATCTGATAGACTCCATGCGACGATGTGTTGCACTGCATGAGGCAAATGGTGGTCACACCAGATACTGACCGGTTCTGGGTCCCCAGACCCCCAATAGCGCAAAAAACTGCACATTCCAGGGTGGCCTTTTGTTGTGGGCAGTCTGAGGTACACCTGTGCACTA
Organism: Rhamphochromis longiceps; assembly: GCF_057381845.1. Lineage (NCBI taxonomy): Eukaryota > Metazoa > Chordata > Actinopteri > Cichliformes > Cichlidae > Rhamphochromis > Rhamphochromis longiceps. The sequence continues at coordinate 5,294,656 of NC_140564.1, forward strand.
CTCATGATGTCAGATCAGCATCCTGATGTGGCACACCTGTGAGGTGGGATGGATTATCTCAATATGGCAGATGTGCCCACTACCACACATTTGGACTGATTTGTGACCACTGTTTGGGAGGGATGGTTATATTGTGTATCTGGAATGAATTTTCGGTCTCTACGTCCATCCCATGGGGAATGGGAGCAGTAACAAAGGTGTTGCGTTTATATTTTTGTTGAGTGTATCTAAACTGTGTAGTAGTAATATGAGAAATCAGTAATCTGAGAAATGTAATTTCTCACCCTGACCGGTTGAGGCAGATGGCCGCCCCTCCCTGAGCCTGGTTCTGCCAGAGGTTTCTTCCTGTTAAAAGGGAGTTTTTCCTTCCCACTGTTGCTCATAGGGGGTCATATGATTGTTGGGTTTTTCTCTGTATGTATTATTGTAAGGTTTAACTTATTATGTAAGTGCCTTAAGTTGACTATTGTTGTGATTAAGCACTGAATAAATAATGTCTAAAACTGAAGTTGATACTTGAGGTGGTGTGTGAATGACATTTTGAAAAATTTAAATTGTGTGTGGAAAGACATTTCTTGTAGTTAAGCAAATACTTCAATGAACTCATTTTGTTTGGTAATGGAATAGGATTTAATTTTATCAGAAATCCGTACAGTAATTTTGGCTGTGGATCACAGGGTGCAGAGTGGGGGTCACCCAGAGTCATAATCCAGTGAGATATCTGCGTCACCTCTTATAGTTTTCCTGTAATCTGAGGTCAAAGATGAGAATATTAAAAGTACAGTAGAGTAAATTGTGCAAAGTTTACTATCAATTTTCTAAAAATCCGTACAGTAATTTGGGCTGTGGATCACAGGGTGCAGAGTGGGGGTCACCCAGAGTCATAATCCAGTGAGATATCTGTGTCACCTCTTATAGTTTTCCTGTAATCTGAGCTCAAAGATGAGAATATATAGAGTACAGTAGAGTAAATTGTGCAAAGTTTACTATCAATTTTCTCAAAAACCGTACAGTAATTTTGGCTGTGGATCACAGGGTGAAGAGTGGCGACAGCCTAGAGTCAGAATCCAGTGAAATATCTGCGTCACCTCTTACAGTTTTCCTGTAATCGGAACTCAAAGATGTCAATATGTAGAGTACAGTAAAGCAAAATGGGAAGATTTTACTATCAATTTTCTCAAAAACTGTACAGTAATTTTGGCTGTGGATCACAGGGTGCAGAGTGGAGACAGCCTAGAGTCAGAATCCAGTGAAATATCTGCGTCACCTCTTACAGTTTTCCTGTAATCGGAACTCAAAGATGTCAATATGTAGAGTACAGTGAAGCAAAATGGGAAGATTTTACTATCAATTTTCTCAAAATCCATACAGTAATTTTTGCTGTGGATCACAGGGTGCAGAGTGGGGGTCACCCAGAGTCATAATCCAGTGAAATATCTGCGTCACCTCTTATGGTTTTCCTGTAATCTGAGGTTAAAGACGAGGATATTAAAAGTACAGTAGAGTAAATTGTGCAAAGTTTACTATCAATTTTCTCAAAAACCGTACAGTAATTTTGGCTGTGGATCACAGGGTGAAGAGTGGGGGTCACCCAGAGTCATAATCCAGTGAGATATCTGCGTCACCTCTTACAGTTTTCCTGTAATCTAAGCTCAAAGATGAGAATATATAGAGTACAGTAGAGTAAATTGTGCAAAGTTTACTATCAATTTTCTCAAAATCCGTACAGTAATTTTGGCTGTGGATCACAGGGTGAAGAGTGGAGATGGCCTAGATTCATAATCCAGTGAAATATCTGCGTCACCTCTTATAGTTTTCCTGTAATCGGAGCTCAAAGATGTCAATATGTAGAGTACAGTAAAGCAAAATGGGAAGATTTTACCATGAATTTTCTCAAAAACTGTACAGTAATTTTGGCTGTGGATGACAGGGTGAAGAGTGGCGACAGCCTAGATTCAGAATCCAGTGAAATATCTGCGTCACCTCTTATAGTTTTCCTGTAATCTGAGCTCAAAGATGTCAATATGTAGAGTACAGTAAAGCAAAATGGGAAGATTTTACTATCAATTTTCTCAAAAACCGTACAGTAATTTTTGCTGTGGATCACAGGGTGCAGAGTGGGGGTCACCCAGAGTCATAATCCAGTGAGATATCTGCGTCACCTCTTACAGTTTTCCTGTAATCTGAGCTCAAAGATGAGGACATTAAAAGTATAGTTGAGTAAATTGGGTAAATTTTATTGTTAATTTTCTCTGAATCATACAGTAATTTGGGCTGTGGATCACAGGGGTGAAAGTGGAGATTAACCAAAACTGGGAGTGGATTGTGAAGTAAAATAGTGTCAGGACAGAAAACACTGCGTTTCTAAGCCAGTCGGCACCTATACCGTAATATGCGTAAGAGTAGTGCAACAACATTTTAGGTGCGGCTGGCGGGGCGGCTAGCTTGACTGCGACTTCGTAAGTGAGGGCTCTGTCACTACCCGATCCGTACCGGAAACCCGATCGGTACCCCGCATGCGCAAATCTTACGTCACTTCCTCTCTTTGCCAACATTGCGACATTCAATATATTTGAATGGTACGGTTAGCGCCCAGTTAGCTCCTAGCATTTCTCAACAGCTCTGCCTCCTTTTCGACTGCCCGGGACATTTAAACAATGGATAATCCGTATACAAAGAAATTCATGCTTTTCTCCTCAACAGAGAGCGTCCCCCGATTGAGCAACAGCGCCGTAAAATAAGAAGAATGGCGCCTAATTACAGAGTTAATAATGCAGACTTTGTAATATCTCACGTGTAGATTCATCAGCCAGATTAAGTGTTTACTGACAATTGACAGTGATAGCGGACATCATCATCACTATTCCAACAATCCTCTCCTCACAGACAAGCATAAACACACTCGACTATCGCTAAATCAGATTTAACACACGTTTGTAATGACGATAATTCAGTTTATAATAGGGTTTATTCGCTCGGTCAGCAGGTGGCGGTATCCTCGTACACTGGGGAGTAAACTGCCATTAAACGAACAGAAGAAGAAGAAAACATCTGCACATGCGCGGTACAGATCGGGTAGACCCGATTTGTACGGTCAGACTTTACACATGCGCAGTAAGGATCGGAGAGTCCTGATCTGTAACTTTCTTTTTATTTTTCGTTTTTGTCTACATCGTACTGAAATGCTTCATTATTGCAAACATTTTAAGATATACTTGTTATTCTTAACATTTTAACAGATACGCTGACCCATAACTATCGTAAAACGCTACGACCGGAAGTAAAAACCTTTCGCGCATGCGGGGTACCGATCGGGTTTCCGGTACGGATCGGGTAGTGACAGGCTCACTTGACCGCAGTTTCTATCCCTGGCTCTCTTTCTCTCTCTCCCCCTCTGGCTGTTCCTGTGCTACTGAGAGTAACTACCGCCCCTCCCCCCCTCTGCCCACGTGCAGAGTGAAGCGGAAAAAACGTGCGGGAGAGAGAGAGAGAGAGAGCGAGAGAGAGAGAGAAAGAGAAAAAAACCCGCGTGACGGCTCGCGATAAGGAGCCGGCTCCCGTCGTTCACGTCAAAGAGACGGCTCTAAGAGCCATTTCGTTCGCGAACGACCCATCACTAACACACACACACAACAGCAGCCCCTCTCGCTTGGTTTTTGCATTTGCGCTCGCTAACAACGTGTTGCTGGCGCTCTCAACATTTCTGCCCGTGCGCGCTCAACTCTTTCTCTACACCGTTATATTTGTGCCACAAAAACAGCCAGACAGGACAGGGTTAAAAAAAAAACCCAACCATAAACAAGCAAACGAAAAAAACCCGACAAGGTACCTGTTTGTACTCATGTAACTTTTGAAAGTTAGCTTCATACCTGAGAGCTGGTACCTTCAAACTCTTTCTTCTTTCTTTCTTTCTTTCTGACAGTCGTATTGGCGGTTGGCAAACAATTGAAAGGTGCATTTACCTTCAAATTCATCATCCATGGTGCTTCGAAACTCTCACTAGAACAATCTGCTGCTGTACTCATGATCACATGACATAGATGATTCTGATTGGCTGCTCAAATGCTCATTAGGGGCGGAACATTTTTATAACATTAGTTACCATAGGGCATTGGAGCGTGATGTCACGGGGGTGGGCGTGGAAAGGATTTTGGCCTGATGCGCCATATTATTTTGACCCCGAAAATGGCGCATCAGGCCAAAATCCTTTCCACGCAGCCAATCAGAATCATCTATGTCATGTGATCATGAGTACAGCAGCAGATTGTTCTAGTGAGAGTTTCGAAGCACTATGGATGAAGGTAAATGCACCTTTCAATTGTTTGCCAACCGCCAATACGACTGTCAGAAAGAAAGAAAGAAGAAAGAGTTTGAAGGTACCAGCTCTCAGGTATGAAGCTAACTTTCAAAAGTTACATGAGTACAAACAGGTACCTTGTCGGGTTTTTTTCGTTTGCTTGTTTTTGGTTGGTTTTTTTTTTAACCCTGTCCTGTCTGGCTGTTTTTGTGGCACAAATATAACGGTGTAGAGAAAGAGTTGAGCGCGCACGGGCAGAAATGTTGAGAGCGCCAGCAACACGTTGTTAGCGAGCGCAAATGCAAAAACCGAGCGAGAGGGGCTGCTGTTGTGTGTGTTAGTGATGGGTCGTTCGCGAACGAAATGGCTCTTAGAGCCGTCTCTTTGACGTGAACGACGGGAGCCGGCTCCTTATCGCGAGCCGTCACGTGGTTTTTTTTCTCTCTCTCTCTCTCTCGCTCTCTCTCTCGCACGTTTTTCCGCTTCACTCTGCACGTGGGCAGAGGGGGGGAGGGGCGGTAGTTACTCTCAGTAGCACAGGAACAGCCAGAGGGAGAGAGAGAGAAAGAGAGCCAGGGATAGAAAGGTATAGTAATCATCCACAACTATTTTCGGTTGCAGATGATAAAGGATTCAGAAAGTTTATTCATGCGGGCCCATATGACAGAGAATATACATGTTCTTTTTGTTTTCATATTATAATTTATATTTAATTGTGTTGTGGTTTGCAGTGTTTTGTGTTGTTTTCACTTTAAATTTGTAAAAGGAAAAAGATGAAAATTTAAATAGTTAAAAGTTGAAATGTGAATAGTTGATTTTTGTATTATATGATTTATTTATTACATTTTATGTGGATTTTGCAGCAAAATTATCCACACCCACCGCCGCGCTATGAATTGTGGGATATATGGGACCACGAAGCGTGCACCGGACCACGCTTGATATTTGGGGAAATCGACGGCGCATTTGAAGTACGCTTCGAGTTGGGACAGTCGTCACGTGGCGGTGACGTAATCGCACTCAGAATGCGTACTTCAAGCGTGCGGTCTCTGAATTGGGACACAGCCCCAGTCTCCATTTCAACTTGTGTTGAAAGTGCGGACTTCAAATGATATTCTCTTAATTGTGTTAATAGGCCACGTAAAACCAGAGTTATGATTCGAAACAGTACAAACGGTGTTTTCTGAGGACAGCGCTACCAAACACTCTCCGTTGGCGACCAAAATTTTAAAAACAAAATAAAAAAAAAAAAAAAAGGATGCATGTCTGCCATTACCTGCCAAAACCGGAAGTAACATAATATTTTGTGGGAAACGTAGTTTTTCCCCTCAGGGCCTTGATGAACCTATACTGGTGGTTTTAAGTTATGTCTGACATATGTCTGTGCAGTTTCTGGGATGCTTAGACCTCAAAATGCACTGTTGGAAATTATTTTATTTTCTATGTTTTGTTCTGTTACTTTTCTAAAAACAGATGGTGATCTTTTCTAAAAGCGATAGGACAGGTGTGGAGGAGAGTGAAGCAAGAGAATGGGTTCCTAAGGTGGGCAAGAAAAATCCAGCTAAGTTTCTGTAAATATGTTGTTTTCACACATCCATGGAAAATGAGCAAAATATATATTTTTCTGCTCTAATAACAGTCTGTGAGCTCATCTGAAGATGATGGGACAGATGACTGGAAACCCACACAGGATGAATCTGAAGGCTATTCAGAAGAGGAGGAAGAACAAGAACGTAAAAGGATTCCTAAGGTAGCCATGAAAAACAAAACTGGGTGTCCTATGCCACAAAGAGATGTGAAATTCATCCTCAGTTTCACTGCTTCCACAATCTATACATTCAACAAAATATGTCTTTGTATTCTTCTACGTCACATGGTCAGCTCATATGTATGGAACACCAGGACTGCCATAATGAATTAATTAAATACACCATTAGATAATTAATTAAATGTGGCAATAATTAATTAAAGAGAAGATTTAGAAGAAGATTAGAAATGAGTGATGATGGGAAACCTCCACCAGATAAATTTAAAGACAACTGAGAAAAGATGAGTTTAAGGAAGAGGTGAGTTAGCTCCAGTCCATTTTTAGTGAGGTCATGAGGAGGAGTAGTAGTGGGTTTCGTACACAAGATGAATTCAAAGACAGTATATATATTCAAAGAAATATAAAGGTCAAATCAAAAGTAGTCAGAATTACTAACAGTACTGCAGATAATTTATTTTCATTGGCATTTGTAAATATTAAGTAAGAGTAAGACAAAAAATAAAACTTTTTTAGTAGTTGTATGCGTCTTCTTTTTGTGTACAGGGGGCGTTCGTGAGCAGTGAGTTGCCGCAGAGGACAGAGGAACGGCAACAGGTTGCTGTCGCCTCAAAGTCTCAAAGGCATCACTATGTCAGAAATGGACACAAGTGTCCCATATGTGGACGTGTATATGCTGACTTCATCTACAGTTCACAGGGTGAGTAACGTGATCCCGCTGTGACACGCCTCCCTGCAGCAGCCATGTTGGTGACTCTGTCTCACATTATTTCAGATCAGAGTTTCCAGACCTCCGGAGTTTACAGCGCCACTGAGACCTCCACCAATCAGGTAAGAGCTGACCTCTGCCTCTGTCTCCTGTTAGTGTGATGCAGGTCAGCATAATGTTGCACATGAAAATTGGTTTGAAATTTGCACGTGTGAAGAGGTCATGTGATCAGTGACCCCATGAAGCTGTAATCAGTCTGTTTCTATTTTATTTTGAAAGGATGAGCAGGAAGGAGGCGTGGCTGACTCTCCCACGAGATCAGACGTGAACTTCAGCTACAGCCAGCAGGTACGTCCCGCAGCGTAGCTTGAAGGTGACATCATCGCGTGTGTGACAGCGGTGCCAGGGTAGCTCAGTGGTTGGCGCTGCTGCCTCACAGTCTGAGCGTCTCGTTTCAGACCCGGGGAAGTTCAACTTCCTGCTTCAGACTTCAGGAGAATATTGTTGCGACCGCGCCACAGACTGCAGCTGCCATCTCTGCTCCGCCTCGTCTCGGTGGGCGGCGATAAGCTGGACAGAGAACAGCTCTAAACATTGTTCGTCCAATCAAAAACCTGTACAGCAGGCCTAAAGCGCCTGTCCAACGTCATCCTCCAGAGGTCGCAACCTCTGAAGGTAATGGTGCTTGGACTTTGAGCACTTCCTGTTCCTGTGACGCGCCGAGCTCTCTTCTTCTCTTGGTTTTGGTCTAACGGCAGTCGGGACAAAGTCTGAGTGTGTATTTCCTGTTTCTGTTCAAAAACATAAACGCATTCATTCCTTTCTTCATACGGGAACAGGGATATCTGCATCTGACTGAAAGGAGTATTCCTTTTTCTCTTATGTCCATCACACTTTTTCTAGGATAGACTACTTGACTAGTATTGCATGTGCCTGTGAATACCGTGCCATAGTTATATCAGACCACGCCCCTTTAATTCTGACTGGCTATGCCTGACTTACCTAGAACAGACAGGAGTTGGCGTTTTAACCCCACACTACTATCTGATCAGTGTGTTGAGCAGTATGTGTAGACTGCAGAGTCCTCCAGTATTACTTCAATTTGGGCATCCAGGTAAGAGACACCTGAACAGTAAACAGCAGTCTTTGAAGCGGCGCTGACAGGTGAAGGTGAGACGCCTGAATGAACTCACGGAGCATCACAGAATGTTGATTCTGTTCTGGACGTTTTCAGTGGGAGAAACCTTTCGTTATCATCCAGGTGATCCTTCAGTCTCAGCTGACTGCAGGTTTCCGACCTATAAACGGGACATAATGACTGAAACTAGCTCAGCTCCTCCACTGGCAGATCTGTTTTAGCAGCAGAAGTCTGAGTGCACCTGAGTCACTTGCAGGTGTGGTAAACATCTTCCAAGGGCACTCTGATCACCTGGGTCCTGTGGAGGTCATGTGACTGGTGTTCCTCTCCTTTAACCTGTGGCTGCCGTTTCAAAGAGACACACGTTTCCTTCAGGTTCTTTGAATGTTTATAGATGATTCTGCAGGTGTTTCAGGTTCAGGTGATGACATGATGCTGTGAATTTGTCATGTGACCGTCATGTGACCATCTGTCTCCTCAGTGGTACCATCAGAGCTGCTGGAAGCAACAGCAGCAGCTGTATCCCGCCTCCTCACCTGAGACTGCCTACCCCTACCAGCCCTACACGCCCTACCTGGGCCAGGAGCCCCCTCTGCACGGTAAGAGTGATCGGTTCCAGCAGGTGGTGCTGCACTTCCTCCACCTGTATACAAAAGATGCAAGTTTCATCTTTTAGCTGAGCCTTCACTTCCGTAGCGAAGCCTTTCACAATAAAACAGTGCGATCAGGTAGGAGGCAACTGTGGGGAACACATGACTAACAGGAAGATGTGTGCAGTGATGTCATTACAGCATGGATGGTCCCTCAGGTGTTTTAATTTAAGCTCCACCCCCTTTACTGTGACTTGATCTGTCCCATCTTCCGTCCCCAGCTGCCTCCCAGCCGTTCTCTGAGACTGGGCGGATCTCCCATCAGCCCGCCAGCTCCTACCCAGAATCCTCCAGGTCTGCAGATGGACAGACAGAGGGACGCAACGGCGGTCAGTACTTTACCTTTACCTTTGGAGTGCACACGCTGCCAAAACAGGAAGTGTTTGTCAATAAAACAGTGTAGAAGTGCCGGAGGTCAGCAGGTCTGTTGGTGAAGCTTTACAGCTGCATAATGGTGAGAGTGGCGCAATGAGGACGGAAGGGTGGGGCAAACCCTACACCATCCAGCTGTCACATTCCTGTACCCAATGACTACTGTATTGTTATTAAGGTGAAATTTGACCGGATGAACATAGCAAACAGGCGTGGCAACAGACAGGAAGTGCGGTGCAGTAATTCTGGAGTCAGATGAAGGCAGAAGCACAATGGGCCAATTGCAGGCGCTGTTAGTCATTGGTCAGGTCACATGATTAGTGTGCCTCCACATTAAAACCCAAATTTTCTGCATTATAAACGAATTTACTTTGAAAATAAAGGCATGTGGTTTGTCTCCTCAGGTGTCTCCATGGAAAGCTCCTCCTCCATCAGTCCTACTCCTCCAGGCTCCGCCCCCTCCTCTGCTCTCCTCTACCCAGATCAGTCGCCCCTCCCTCCTCTCCCACTGCTCCACCTGCCATATGAAGCTCCACCCCCAAGCACCTACCTGACTACAGCCCCTGCACCTCCTCTTCCACATCCCGCCCACCACCCTCACCACTCTTCCTACCACCCATACAGGCCAATATCGACTGGAGGCCACGTTCTCATGTTGTTGGATACATTGCTGCCCCGCCCCCTCACCACACAGACACACTCTACATCCCACCCACTATGTAACGTGCATATTAGCTCAAGGCTAAAACCCCTTTTGTTTTGAATTAGTGGTAACATTATTATGAACACTTTTCCTGCAGCAAGACTTTCAAAATTAAAGTTAGGATTTAAAGGTAAATATTGGCTGGATGTTAATGGATGTTGCTGTTGGTTAAAATTCATGTTGTGACAGCCAATATGAGGTGGTGGGTGTGACCAGTCCCTATTTGTGGAGGGATCTTTGTGTTGATGTTTTGTTTTTTGGGTTTTGGGTGAATAAAGTTTGTTTCACCAGCAGATGGCGTTTTTGCTTCATCACATGACTATTGTCCAGCTAACAGTCCCAAACATCAACTTCCTGTTTTTTATGCTTTGAGCAAACAGGAAGTAAAATAATAAAGCCAGAAAGGTGCGATTCTCCACAGGACGTGAGAGATGGGGATCAGAGGGGAGTTACAGGTGATAGGTCGTCATCTCTGGCGAGGGGGCAGCGCCTCAGTGTGTCAGTTTGAGCTCTCAGGTAGAAAACTCTCACCTGTGCAGGTTAGGGGTGAGTGTGATTCATAGCAGCAGAAAATTTGAGAGCTTTGGAGGCTGACTCTGATTTTCTTAGTTTCCATGGAAACTAAAATCAATAAAGGCATTTTTTTCCATTACAGCTGCTGTGACACTGAAGTTCAGTAAGTAATCTGATTACACTGAGACAAAGGTTGATGGATGTTTGAACGACTACTTTGTCCAGACCTGTGATGAGCAGCGAAGCCTGAGACGACTCCCCCCACCCCCACTGAGTCGCCTGTTGTCATTTTTAAACCTTTATTGACACAGGAAGTGGCGTCACAGCCAAGAATAGAAACGCGGTGATGGAGGGACGTCCCTCAGCCCAGGAACTCTTTATCTGGATTTGCTTATGGTGACATCATCATTCGGGATGAGCTCACGTGGATGTAGCTGCTCCATCCACCGCCGCTTGTTTCATAGAGAAAAGCGCCACAGGTTGTATGAAAATCTGCAGATGGCGTGTTGACTCAGCCTGATACATGTTTAAATTATACTGTATGTGTATTGATCACTGTGGGTTTTTATAGATCTGATTGGTTAACGGGTGCTGGTTTCATACCTGCTGATAAGTTACCATGGTAACTTTTGATAGGAAGCACCTTCAGAAAAGCCTGAGTTACGTGCAGTTACCTGGATTAGAGGTCGGTTTGTGTGCTTATCCATTTGTTTTGTTGATGGAACCATGAATTCTGCAGTTTACCATCCTCTGGTTTAGTCAAAGTCCTGACGGCTTCATGCTCTAAAACCCTCCAGTGTGACTGAATTACAACAATTCTGCACAGACTGTTTTCTAAAACAGCGAGAGAACAATGAGCAGAACAGCAAGCATAGCAAAATATTACCTTTTAATTTCAGTGTAACATACAGCCGCCTGATAACAGCACCACAGGTAGGTTATTTACACAAACACTGGACGTTTGGAAGGTGCCCTTATTAACCCACCGGCAACAGTTGCCGTTTTAACCCCCACACATCAACAAAATTAAACATACAGTCAGTAGGACAAGTCTAAGGAGTGAAATGCATTCACTTATTTTGCTGCGAAAAATCTGGGATTAGACGGGTTCCATCATTTCAAAGAAACAAAGAACTGGACAGGTTGGACTTTTATCGAGCTGCTGTGAAGCCTCTGGTGCTCCGGGATGACGGCCCCAGGAGCTCAGATCATTGGTCTGACCCCCACCCCACCCTCAGAGATGGAAGACCTCGCTCGACCCCAAAAATCAGGTGTGCTGATGACATCACAGTGACCTGATCTGAGGTCAGCGCCACCGCTCTGATCACAGATCAATGATCAGCTGTAAAAACCAAAGTACTATGACAGAGAAGTAGCTCCAGCATCGGCCTCAGTGCCCGGGTAGGTTACGTATGTGTTGTCACGGGAACAGTTTTGCTGGGATCTCTATGGTCCAGAGGTCGCGACCTCCCAGAGCTCTCAGTGGGGCCTTCAGCCAGCGAGGGTTGGACAGGTTAGTCAGGTGCTTCTCCTGCAGACCAATCAGCACGGCCGACTGCTCCAGGCACTGTAGGTCCTTCCCCTGGAGGGAGGCGGGGCAAAGCCAGGTCTGGCCCACATCCACCAATCCTAAAAGAGACCACAGGGTTCGTTCAGGGATGTGTAAATGTGGCAGAGTAAATAGTGATTCTAACCTGCCACCACGCCGCGGCCGAACCGCTCCCCGGACTCCAGAAGTGCCTCAATCTGTCCATCCCCAGCAGGCCGCTTAGCACCGCCCACCACTCCAACCCCTCCCAGTCACGCTGAGCCACGTGGACCGCCAGCGTCTGGTTCTCCAGTGGAGCGAGCAGCGGCCTCCAGCGGCTCTCCACCGTCTTTACCCCGTCCAGAACCAGGCCGGCATACGGCTGCCGGTGTTCCAGATCTACTGGCGTTTAGATCAACTGGCGTTGGTCGAACAGATGTGTGGCAGTCTTGCGTTTCAGTAGCTCCTACCGACAAACCAGCAAAAAAAAGCCAAATGTGTCATCTGTGACACTTGTGAGGTTGTCTCAAACACACTCCGTCAGTCTTGATGCTGTTGAACAACAAAATGTTTAAAAATGTGGCGAGTTTACCTGGTGATATCCTCGTGCGCCACGCGATCGCGAAAACAGCAAACAAGTAACACCACGCCGTTGTTGTTCACGGGACAGCAAGAGTAAACGATCGGGAGACTCTTGTCGTCGTTATCGTTCCCCTCGCACGGTTTATTTCTCCGAATTCAGCGTTTTTGCTTCACAACTACAGCGTGCAGTTTACTTTGTGCACTAACATGGAGTCGAGTCAACCAGCGCCACCTCTGGCCAAGTGCCACAGCCTACAGCCAGATCAACCTGTGACACACATCTGCACCACGTTTGAATTCGTGTCATGCACATTTGTACCTTTCAATTGTGTCTGTTTGTGCGTCATGCAAATAAACCTTTGGAAAGAATGAAATGATATCATATATTCCTTATTGGCCTACATTTGTACAAAATTCCAAATTATATACACAAAGTCATAGAAATCACCACTCCAATTGGTCATCATGATTTTAATATTCTCTTTTTCCATAACAATGAAATACACCTTGGACAAATATGACACATCAATATTTCATTAGTGTTGTCACATCACATCCTGTAAGCATCGTCTGTCTGTGTCTTTTCCCTGAAAATGAATATTTCCAGCCAATATAGGCAATTCATCAACATGGCTGGAGTTATATACAGTCTGTATAAGTGTGGTTAATCTAATGAAGATTTGTAAGGAGACGGCAGTTACTGTGAATTCACAGCAGTTACACAGTGATTAGTAATAAACAGCCAGTGAGAGTGAGTGGATATGACTGTTCCCACCACTAACACATGACCATAGGCCACTACTAGATTAACTTGTGACACATCTGCACCTGCTGCTATGATCACATTGAGTAGAGGCTGAGTGGCTGCACTTACCCCTGGTACATCCAAATCTACCCACAAACATGTTGAAAGATGCAATGCCAGCAATGTGGATTGTCAACACTGAAAACAATCAGTAAGCAAAGACAACAGGGATCATTTGTTTCTGTTTATTTAGCACCCACAACATTTGTAGTCGCCTTCTGCACAGGGGAAGTCCACACACACCGTGTGGTACCACTTTCCACAGAAGGTGCAATCTGCAAGATTGAATGAGATTGTCAGGGTCATTGTCTGACTGTTTATTACTAATCACTGTGTAACTGCTGTACATTCACAGTAACTGCCATCTCCTTATAAATGTTTATTAGATTGACCACACTTATGCAGACTGTATATCACAACCAACTCTAACATGTTTGTTTGCAGAGGGCAGACACAGACAGACTACGCTAACGACATGTGATGTTACAACACTGGTGAAATATTAGTGTGTTCACGACATTTTTCGTATGGGCAAAAGTATTGATATCAGGATGGTGATTCTTATGTGTATGTCATTTGGCATTTTGTACAAATGTAGGCTGATAATAAATACATGATATCATTTCATTCATTTCAAAGGTTTATTTGCATGACGCACAAACAGACACAATTGAAAGGTACAAATGTGCATGACACAAATTCAAACGTGGTGCAGATGTGTGTCACAGGTTGATCTGGCTGTAGGCTGTGGCACTTGGCCAGAGGTGGCGCTGGTTGACTCGACTCCATGTTAGTGCACAAAGTAAACTGCACGCTGTAGTTGTGAAGCAAAAACGCTGAATTCGGAGAAATAAACCGTGCGAGGGGAACGATAACGACGACAAGAGTCTCCCGATCGTTTACTCTTGCTGTCCTGTGAACAACAACGGCGTGGTGTTACTTGTTTGCTGTTTTCGCGATCGCGTCACGCATGAGGATATCACCAGGTAAACTCGCCACATTTTTAAACATTTTGTTGTTCAACAGCATCAAGACTGACGGAGTGTGTTTGAGACAACCTCACAAGTGTCACAGATGACACATTTGGCGTTTTTTTGCTGGTTTGTCGGTAGCAGCTCCTGAAACGCAAGACTGCCACACATCTGTTCGACCAACGCCAGTTGATCTAAACGCCAGTAGATCTGGAACACCGGAACAACAGGCACGGCACCTGCACCGCCATGTCTGCAAAACAAGCGCACCCAAACAGGACGCACTTTTCAGAGGTATGAAACATTTTCAGGGTTTTTTTTAGCCCCTTTTGCATTAGTGCCTGCTCGACTCGCCACAACTCGACTACACTGGGTTTCCACTATAACCAATACCATCTAATATGGGTGCTCGTTGTTATAGCAACGTGTAATCTTAATTAAAATGTGACATGAATGCGGGGGCTGTTTGTCAGATTCCGGGAGCATGGCGTTGTTTCTTGGAGCAAACCGTCCTAGTGTACATTCCTGCGGTCACACAATAATTCCAGCAGAAATTTAAGTAGATAGGGCGGGTTGCCACTTAATTTTGTGTTGTGCACATGCGCAGAAACAACAGGTAGGATGGTTTGTGAGGTCGCATGGATTCCCAGAACACATTTCTCTCATTTTTTTGTGAAGTAGATGTTCTCATGACCTATCGAGTGATGCCACTGACCAGCCAATCAGTGGCATGCTGTCCGATGACGTAATAGTTTAATACCTGCTCGGATCGCTTGGAACCCGTCCGAGCAGGTACTAAAGCAGTACCAGGAACTAGTGATGTGACGTTCTGTGTCGAGGCTTCAAAGCTTGTGTCGAGTAATTGAGGGGGCGTTTCCGCGATGCGCGTATCGAGGCTTGCTTCATTTACGGGAGGAGCTGAAAAGACAGTGTCACTATAATTATCGTGCGAGTTACAGGTTTTTCACAATTTGCCTCAAAGTGACACAAGGTCTAAAAACTCCCCATTCAAAGTCTCAGAGCTAAAATACTGAAACTGAAGGCATTTTCTGTAACTTTATTGCAGTTTATTGTTTGATAACAGCATTTTGGTTATTTTGTAAGTGATTTAAGTGTTACTCACATCCTGTCACTGCTGAGATTTCTTCTGCTATGATGGGTCATTGGAGTTTAACTGCCTAACAGTTACATTTATTTCTGTACCTCAATAAATCATGCTCAGTTTTTCCACATGATCTCTCCTTATTGAACTGCTTTTGTAGATAAGCTTCAAGCCAGAAAGCAACAACACCTAAACCAAAAATATTATCATCAGAAGTGAGAAAGTGTCTGGACTATCTCCAGCTGCGTTGCATGTATTAAAGATAACTTCAGACACTGTCTGGTTGTCATGTCTGAAACAGGCTGTACAGTCACACAGATAAAAGACAGCAGTCATGTTTCTAATATTACAAATCAACCAGAAAGATTATGAAGATAAAAGCTGTGAGACCCCACTAGAGAACGGATGGCTTGTTATCATTACATGAAGTGATTTAGAAATAAGCTGCCAAGTGGCTGCTGTGGCTGCTGCTGCTGCTGTTGCCTTTCTAAGATGCCCTCCACAATCTTCTCTATTGAGACTTGTGTCAGTGGTGTAGACAGGGCAGGAGGAGGCGGGTTAAAGACGGCAGGGCTCTATGGTGACTACAGGGACACTAGTTGTTTCACTGCCTTCAGTTAAAGACTGCCACAGCAGCTGCTGGGCAGCCACAGGTTTTGGAACAGAGGGTGGGGGCTGAAGGGCAGCTGGTTCATCTTTTCTCAGAGTTTTGTGTTTGTCCCAGTTCAGAGGGACTGGACGGCAGCCTGGCTCTCTGTATTCAAGCCCAAATTGCTCTCCAGTGTCTCTGTCAGAGAGGTGAAGTGCAGTGTACTTCTCCTGACCAGTCACTCTTCTGGAGGCTGCATTAAACTCCACCACTAGAGCTGGATCAAAAACACAAGGTAGCATGACACCTGGCTGCTTAAGCTCCACCAGTCGTTGGTAGTTCCATCGTGCCACCCCTGTGATGCCCTGGGCCTGGAATAGTTCAGTGGAAACGTGAGTCCCGGTGATCCACTGGGCCTGGTGGAAATGATAACCCTCCTGCTGTGAAGTGCCTCGGACAGGAATCCAGATGGGGACCTTGGCACCTTCACCAGGGACATGGTTAAGCTGAAGAGTCCCACCGTACCTAAACATTACACCCTCTGAGAGTTCAGGGTCACTTAGGCAGCCACGCAGAATGTGCACTGCGTCACGTCTTCAGCATGGATGGCTTGAAGAGTGGGACGTTGTTGGGGTCTGTGGCCAGGTGAAAATGGTTCAGGACCTTTTCCACTCTGTTCAGCAGCTCAGTGGGTTGTGGTATTTGGATCCTGCAGTGCTCCCTTATGTGTTGCTTTGTGGGATTAGCAGGATGGATGCCACAGAACTTATAAGCATCCTGGAGCCTCTTCAGGTCTGCCTGATCAACCACTGAGAATGCCGCAGAGAGAAGCTGGCAGAAAGTGCTGAACAGAGGAAGATGCTCAGAGGTACACTCCCACAAAAATCGCCTCAGGCAGTGGAACAGGTCCAGTTTTACAATAATGTTCTTGTTGTAGTGGGTTCGAGAGGCACAGCTGTTTGCCACTGGTCCAGATGTGGCCGCAGCAACAACAGCAGGAGTGGTTTTTCAGGCATCCCACGATAGATTTTCGACAGGGATGCAGTCTGGGATCTTAAATGGAGCACAGCAATCCCTAAATGTAAGAAATACAAATACATGTAAGTATATGGAATATTATGTGTGTGCATCAAATTGATCTGAAAAAGAAAAACTCAGTTTTTCCAGACAGATTAGCAGTTTGAATGACAACGATGATTACGGTTTTTACCTGTCCACCCAGTGGTAGCCGGCCTTTTCCACTCCTGCATCACTGTACCTCTTGGCCATTCCCTGGTACATGGGCTCCAAGGACCTTTCTGTGTCAGACTGAACCATGACCCACGAAACAATCAGCCAGTTTTCATTCATTATGGAATAACTGGACATGACCCCAGATGCCAGCATGACTTTTCGTGCCACCTTCCTGATGTGGTCAGACCTGGAAATGTGGCCAAAAGTGCCCTGGAGGAGTTTGGATATGGCTGGATGTTGACGTCGGAATTCGTCGAGCAGGCAGTCAGTCAGGTAATGGCTGGACACAGAGACGCCACACCAGGCATGTGGGTCTTCATAAGACCTGAACTCCTGTGGCTTATTTTCCTTCCTCAGGAACTGCCCAATGGTCCTCTGTGCATGAGCTCCTGCCTCAGAATCCCAGACCGATCCTGTGGCATGGAGGTACGTCAGGTGAGCTCGCTCGTACTTGAGGTGCATGAGTTCATTTATTTGGTTTGCCATGTCTGTTGGAGATTTGCCAGTCCTCCTGAGCTCATCCATAACAGACTTGCAGATGGCCTTTTTGTTTGTAAGAAAAGCAGGGAGAAGGTTGGTAAACCTTTGGGCAGTTTCTCCAGCCATCGTGGATTGTCAGCAAACCAGTTCCTGCGACAAGCCCTGCAGCAGAGTCGTGAAGACAGGATGTAATACTGACCACTGGTGCCAACAATTACACGTGGCCTGCCCACACCAGCAGAGACCACTTGTGAACGAAAGCAACCATGGAGACATGGCAAGATATAATTGTTTCTTAACCTGACCATGATAGCACTCTCAGGTTTCATTTTACATTTTATGCACAGGGCGATTACATCTGATTGGGTCACTTCCAAACTCGTCCTGCCTTTGTCATCATCATCATCTTCATCCGCTTTATCCGAGGCCAGGTCGCGGGGGCAGCAGCCTAAGCAGAGAAGCCCAGACCTCCCTCTCCCCAGCAGTGTTGCCACAGTTACTTTGAAAAAGTAATATATTACGGACTACTGATTACTCCTTCCAAAAGTAACTTAGTTACTTTACTGATTAGTTTATTTTTAAAGTAACTAAGTTAGATTACTAGTTACTTTATTAGTTACTTTCAGAAGCAGCCAATAACACTCCCCACTGCCTCAACATAAAAACATCAACCAATTTTGCCAATACTCACTTTATTGGAAGTGTATTTTAACAGTAATGTCAACAATATATCTCCTGACATTTGAAGTTGAACTTAAAACTTTTTTCCTGACAGAAATACTTGTTTGTATGAAAATAAAGACAGTCTTGTTACTTCACTTAACATAAATACTTTTTATAAAAAAACAAAAACAAACAAAGAGTCTTTCTTGACTTCCCTTAAGATACTTTTTATACCATCCACATGTAAACACTATTGTCCGCTTTTGTAACTTTGGACTAATCTTATGAAAAAAAAAAGAGACTGCAGGTCCAACTTAAATTGCCTTACTTCCTTGCAGGTAATTGATTTAAGTTAATCAACTTGAAAACTTTAATAAGTTTATTAAGTGACTTTGATAAACTTAATTTAATTACTTGTAAATAGTTATTTAAATTGGATTCCCCATTCTCTGTTTTTTCAGTATATGTTGTCATCGCATGTTATGGGGGAAACAGTAGAGTGGAGCGAGTAAACCAGTGGTTGTACCTCATTAACAGAAGCTTCTCAAACCTTTTGTCAGAAAGTCGATGTCTTTTAGGCGTGAGCACCAAACCTCCCAGACTAAAAAGCCGCTCCACAGGAGCACTTGATGGGGTTGGAGTGTTATACTTTAAAAAAATTGTCTTTATGCTTGAAAATTTATGCAGAATCTGAAGGTCGTAGCCTGACATCAGGTAGTCCATGACTTCTTTTTCTGCAGAATAGGTCCCCTCCTCTGGCTCTGCCTCAAAAGTGAAAAAGTCCATCTCACCTTGGCTGCTAGATGTAGTAGCACTGGGCACACTGGCAGGGTTTTTTGCCAGAGGAACAGTGGTGCAACACTCTGCTGTCAGAAGCTGTTTTACTCGCTCCCTCCTTCCTGCATCTCTCAGCCATCGGAGTTTGAATTTTGGACAACTGGCAGCTGCAAGAAGGGCATCTTTGTCGTCCAGCACACCGGCGAAATGAGTCTGAATAGCCTAAAAAACATAATTGATATTTTTTATGCCTACAATTTATTATGTTATTGAATTATTTGCAAACCATGCCTAATATGAGATCAGTATTATGGATTTATTTTGTTTTAGGTTACTTGTAAACATTTTAATTGTTTTAATCTTATTTTTCAATGATAATTAATATTCTGTTCCATGTTTGTGAATTGTATGAAGCAAAAAATCTGACTAATTTCAAGATAGAGCGTACCTGTACAATGGCATCTGGAAGGCCTGCAGTCATCCTGGAGAGGTCATCTTTCACAGCCTGGGTCTTCTGCATCAGAACTTCAAGTGTTGGTAGTAAAGTATGGACAGTCGCCTTGTAAAATGTCCAGTGCTGCAGTCAGAGGTTTCATGGACATGCAGTACTCATGCAGGAACTGGTATTCTTGATCTTTGAAGCACTTCAGTCCTAGCTTTGTGCACAGAGTATTCAGCTCACCCATGGGGATTTCTGCAATTCTCTTTACAGCATCAAAAAAGGAATTCCACCTTGTGGATGTTGGTATTAGGAGCTTTCTTTTGCTGATTTCTTCCACTGTTTCTGATGCAAGTGTAGATCTACTCGATTTGGTCCAAAGAGCTGTGCATTTTGCTGTGCTGCTCCTATACACAGCCCTGCTCTCTGCATTAGTTGTTAAATGTTTCTCCACATCACGTGTGCAAATTATGTTGATGGTGTGCGAAGCACACCTGCGGTGCGGGGGAAGAGACAGCTGACCATCACTTTCATTCTCAGCCGAGAGGATTTCTGACAGATCAGAAAAAGTGACATCGTCGTCTTTGGGGCTGGACTCTTCCTCCTCCATCTCATCATCGGACTCCGTGACAGGATGATAAACTTGAAACGCCTTAACAAAGTTGGATCCATTATCAGTAACTGTTGCAACTACTTTGTTGAGTAATCCATAAGAGGAGTGGATGTTTTCGATTTCTGTACCAATGACATCATACGTGTGTCTACCACGAATTCGCCTACATGCTAATGCAACCTTGTGGCGCTCTAATGTGGTTCTACTGATCCAGTGGAGCGTTACTCCCATATAGCTTCTGTTGTTAGCAGTCCAAATATCCACGGTAGTTGAAACAAAGTCAATCTCTTTCAGTGTGGCCTTCAAATTTCTCTCCATTTCTGTAAACTCCTTCTCCAAGTAAGAAGTAAAAGTCGTTCGGTGAGGCAGCTCGGCATTAACAGAAGTAGGGATCTTTTTTATTATGGCACGAAACGAGGGCGAGTCAACAGTGTTTATAGGTAGCATTTCTTCTACAATATACTGCGCGACCAACTTCTTCAATTCTTCATCACTTACTGGTTTTGCACCAAAGTCCAACTTTTGTTGTTTGGGGGGTGTAGGACCTTCTGCGGAAGTCACGGCTCTCTGCTTCGGACCACTTGGTGGGACTCTCTCTGTGAGTTTGACTGAGCTGTGCTGCGACTCCAAATGTTTCTTTAAGTTTGACGTAGTGTTTTTGAAGGTAGATAACACTTTTTCGCCAACACAGAGTGTACAACGAACCTTAATATTTAAATCTTTAGTTGACAGAAACTCAAAATAGTGACTATATTTCCAGCTAAAGAACGAACATCACTCTCCCTCCATTGTTGTTTACACTTTTTTACGTCGCTGGCTGCTTGTGAGCGGGAAACGTGACCTGTCGCTTATGTGACGTTTCACGACACGTATGCGTTTGTCATCCGCTGAGACGAAAAGAAGAAACCAAATCTTTTTGCTTAAAAAATAGTAACGCACAGTGGTTTGAACAAGTAACTTTAATCTGACTACTGTTATGGAAATAGTAACGCGTTAGATTAGTCGTTACTGAAAAAGTGGTCATATTTGGAGTAACGCGTTACTAAGCAACGCGTTACCGGCATCACTGCTCCCCAGCCACCTCCTCCAGCTTATCCGGGGGAACACCAAGGCGTTCCCAGGCCAGCCGAGAGATATAATCTTTCCAGCGTGTCCTGGGTCTGCCCTGGGGCCTTTGTACACAGCTTAAATATTTCTGATTGGATCTCACATTTTTTATTTTTTTTTAGACCAAAGTATCAATATATTCCATTGCACTTTTTTTTCTCGTGCACTAGTTTTTAGTTAGTTATTGTCTCCCTTTCATCATGAAAACAAAGGTAACTGACAAAAATTATGACAAAAATAATTGGTCAGTGAAATTAACACTGGATAAGAGCACCCATGCTGATGTAGCATTAACTTGTAGCTTAAAAATAGCACGCACAAACCATTCCATAGGTGCAAGATTTGCATGACAAATTGAGGTATTCAGTACAGTTTCTATTACAACATTTTATTGAGATTGATGCCATATATAGGTTGTTCCCCCAAGGATCGATATAGTCTGTGTAGTTGGAATTACTGGGTGGTCCCATCATGCTGTGTCCACATCAGTCAAATATCTGTTGCAGTCAGCTGGACCACAATTAAATAATTCTGAGCAGCACTTGGCAGACTGCAGCAGCCTGCATGTGTGTGTTCCATGAAAATCAAAAGTAACAAAAACCCTGCCATTCCTCAAGCCTGAATCATTTCAGTCACATTTTCTCCTGGAGATGTCTAAAGACAGGCTGTCTTTTGTTGCCATAGAGACCTGAATCCCCCCCGAACACAGTGTAGAGATCTGGCAGGTTTTTGACCATAATTCCGGGTTGTCACCCTCTGGCAGTAATAGGGGGAATATGTAGCACACAAGCACAAACTCCTTGTCTTGGTACAGAGCTCTCACTGCGGGACCAAAGTGCCACTTAAATCCAGACTCAAATTTTCTGTGATTGCAGGTTCCGATGGAGACATCGCCTGTTCATCATCTCCGCTCCCAACGACGAGGAGTGGGCCTATCAGCAGCAGCCTTACGCCCTCAACAGCCAAGCCTGCAATCTGGGTGAGTCACCAGAAGTCAACCAGTTTCACTTTTCAGAGGTCACTTCAGTTGCTAAAAGCTCAAATATGCTCGCCACCCAAGCTCTAATTGTGTCTCTCTGCTGCTAGGTGCTGTTTAGGTGATGTAGGTTTTTTTCTCCAAAATCTGCTGCCTGCTGCAACCAAAAAACAAATCTATAAGAAACACAGTTGCAGGCTCAATGAACCGATTGTTAGTGTGATTAACACTTCTTAGTCTAATTTATCGTTGTTATAAGATTTTACTATTTTGCTTATTTCTATTGTTTTACTGTATTATCTGTTTATTTACTCATGTAATGCAAAGCTTAAAGGAGCACATAGTGTTCACATATTTTTATGCCTTTGACACGTGTGCATAGACACATGAACTCTGCTTTAACTGCTGAATAGAGGAAGAGGCTCCTTGGTAACAGGAAAAAACCGTCTTCTCTGAAAGAGAGCGACTACACACACACATACATTCACACATACATCTTTACTATCTTTAGATATACTCAAGTCTGAAAAAGAGGAAATGTCATGAAACTGCTTCTGTGTATAAATAAAGCCTGACTGCAGCACTTCGGTGTGAGTATCCATTCTCTCTCACCCGTGCACGTAGTTCTTTGAAAACTCTCTGACTGTCTTGTATTCCTTCTTAGTATATAATGTCAACAAACTACTGACATTTAATTGGTCCTTCGAGCCGGATAGTTGACTGATATTATTAGTCCAACTGTCCACAGACGGAGTCTTCGGATCCTGACGTCGTGACCGCCTGCACTGAAACGCTCGCTTCCAGGAAGATGAGGAAAGACCACAGTCGTAAATTCGTCTGCTGGCCGGTGTTTACTCAGGCTTCACGGCGACAGGACTCGATAACACCGGATAAGAACACAGCGCTACTTTGAAGGTGAATATAACACAGTCATAAACATCATGCGTTTGAAATAAATCGACTTTACAACGACACTCATACCTGTAGAATCCTGTGTGGATAATAAGAGTCCTGTGTGGACACTAAGAGAGGTCCTGTGTGAACCGAAGGTTCGAAAGTAACCTATAAGACGGGATTGCACTTCCTGTGTGGATCGCACCCGCTAAAAACTTTAACAAGGGAAGGTTAGAAAGTAACCTATAAGACGGGATTGCACTTCCTGTGTGGATCGCACCCGCTAAAAACTTTAACAAGGGAAGGAGTGTCGAGTAAAAGCAGGTTTTTTTTAAGCGCGCAATGTATATGTGTAAAGAGTAAGTACGCCTTTGAATAGAGACTCTAGGTCTCTGTGCTACTCTTCTGTTTTCCTGTGAGGTATTGTGTGGTGGGAAAGAGAAAGGTTGCGCTTCATCGCATAAAATTGGGGCCGCCCTGAGTTTAGCTCAGGGTAGAAGGCTGCCTCAATAACCTCCTCCGACCTTTGTATCCACCAAACTTCATAGTGTATGTGTTGGCAGTATTAATAAAATAAACATAAAACAAATAAATTAAAATGGGAAATGAACCCACAAGACCTGAATTAACCGCTGATGAGCAGTGGATGGAGAAAATCCATCCAGGTGCCGGCCAAAATAAGCGCAAATAGGTGGAGAAATCCAAAGAAACTAAATTGTCCTACGTGGAGACCCTCCAAACAGAACTAAATAATGTAATATACTTGGCATGACGATCATGCCCAGATTGTATAAAATAAATAAAAGGAAATCATTCACATGAAAACCTTTTCTATAAAAAGAGAGATGCATAAGGTAGATTATGGCTGTGTCATTGTTCAGCCGAGGAAAGTGTGTGAAAAGATAAATGTCTCCAGCTTGGAAATGGGTGAGAACTGCAGCTCTCCCACAGTCCTTGATGGATACAAAATAAAATATAATAATAAACTACTTGGTTCGACATGCAACAGAGAGAATGAATGTGAATGAAGGTTGGATCTGAGATGAGGCAAACAGAAGACCAGTCTAAAAATAGGAAAAAGGAAATTTGTACAGATTGGATGAATTCTAAATCATCTGTTTGCTGAGTAAGATGATCCTAACTATTAATAATATTAATAATGGTATAAAATTAATAACAGGAAGTATCCTAGTCAGTATGATGTGAGATGGACAACTGTTATGAAGTCGTCTGCATCAAGCTTAAGGTTTGCTCAAACTCAGTATAATGACATATGAGATGAAGAAAATAAAGGCAATATCTAAACCAATTAGGTGCATAGAGGCACTTAACCTGTTTGAAAACCTGTAATTTATCCTAGATAAAATATTACTGAGATGTGGAGCACGTTTATAATAACAACTAATAAGCCAAACCCTGTAGATAATAACTAAACCTACAGGATTGAGAAGCTGAATTAAATATGTGGACACCGCTAAGTTGATGAGCATGTTACACATTTTCTTTTATCTTTATTTATTTTATTATTTTTTAGATCAGAGGCTGCATGCTATTAAAAGCCCACACATGCAGCTGTCTGTGAGCTCAGTTTTCCCCTGACACTTCTGCTTTGTTTCTGACAGCATTTTTCTTTGTCTTTTTGTGTCCTGACTCAATACAAGCAGCGCTACAACCAGTGTATGAGAGAATTAGAACCATACTAGCCCCAAGACCTGATTATGCAAAAATAGGAGAGACTAAACAGAAATAAAATGAGACAGCCTCTGATTTTCTGGATAGACTGCGCCCAGTCTTCCGACAAAATTCAGGTTTAGAATATACTGAAGGCCCGGAGACACCCTACCAACAACAGCTAAAAAATGCATTTTTGAAGGGCCTCCTCCCAAAAGTTAGAGCTCATGTAGATAAACATTGGGTCACCCAAAATACTGGGAACCTACCCGATGCTTTGCAGTATGCAGAACATGCAGTGAAAGTCCAAAAGAATAAAGCAGCCCAAAGTGGAGTTTTTGTAGTAACCACTGAAGGAGGTATCGTTGCATACACAGGCAGAAATCCACAAAAAGGGAAAGGCAAGAAACAGAATAGAGATGATAAAGAACGACATAGAAGGTGTTATAATTGTGATAAAGAAGGACATTTTGCCAGGGCAGAGACAATAGGGACAGTGAAGATGAAATGTGACTAGGCCCTAGCCCAAACACCCCACACGAACAGCTAGAGTGCGAGGGTGAAATTTTCAACATCCACCAGTTGCTTTTAGGCTCTGAACACAAATCAGAAGTAACTGTGTACATAAATGTCAAACCCAGCACTCATTTAACCACCTCTCCAACCTCATGCCTTGTAACTGAGAAAGAAAAGTGACTGATGTTAACCACTGTACATGACACAGAGATTGAGGCCTTGCCAAAATCTTTGTGGTCAAATGGGCCAACCGATGTAGGATTAATAAAACACGTTGATCCAATAAAAGTAAAAGTAACCTCTGACCGCAGACCAATGAAGCCACAATACCCACTATCTGCAGAAGCAAGAGACGGGATTCGCCCGGTCATAGCCAGTGTTGGGACTAACGCGTTATTAAGTAACGCGTTACAGTAACTACGTTATTATTGTGGTAACGAGCACGGTAACTAGTTATTATGCCAAAATCAGGAACGCGTTACTCGTTACTGGGATTTAGATAGGGTCGTTACTCGTTACTTCGTGTGGTGGCATCGCGGAGTTTCCACAGATTCAGTAACATTAGCAAGTGGTGGAGGCAGCAGGTGGATGAGGGAAAAGGGACGCAGAAGGAAAAGAGACCCGAGGCGGCCGCCGGTCCAAGTGTGAACTGAACTTCAGGTAAGAAGTTATGACCTGCAGTCTCTCTGGGTCAGATATAAACCAAGCTTAGGTGGAGTTTATTTTCGTTATTCTGACTTTTTCCGTACTGCATGCTAGCTAGCATGACGGAGTTTCTACACAGCTGGGTGGTGCTATGAAGTTAATGATGTTGAACCTTAATTTGTTCATAAGTTATTAGAGTTGCCAACCGTCCCGTCTGGTATTCAGAGAAAATATTACGCGTTTCTTATTGAGGTGAAAAGGAACAGTTTGTCCCGTAATTCAGCTACAATGAAAAAGGCACAAAGCTGGAGTTATTCTGTGTCTTTACGCTGCACAGCTGCCTCTTCTTCTCTCATTCTCCCCCCTCCCTCTCCCGTTTCTACTTCAATCATGAAACTGATCAATGATCAGCTGATCGGCTCTCTTGTTTGTTTATCGCCCACTTTGCGCCGAAAGAGGAAACCAGCGGATGTCGCGCTAAACAACAGCAGCACGTTTAAGCTTGATCAGCTGTTGTTAGAATTTATTTAATATTAATTTCTAGTATCAGCTGATGTTTGCTGGAGCCACAGCTGTAAAAAAAAAAGCTGCTGGTCATGATATGGTTTGGTTATCTGGTGAGAGGGAAACATGAAGATGAAACCAGGAGATGTCCTTACTGGATCATCAGAGCTGAGCAGGTGATGGAGAAACAGGTTTACCTTTTAGATGACATGAATGAGTTGAAGGGAAGTTATGAACTGTTTCTGAGAGACAAATAACCCCAGGATCCTTTTTTAGGTAGCTGACAGCTGGTAACTGTGCAGGTGCGGATCTAGCAAAGTGTGGCCAAGGGGGCATGTAGGGCATTAACAGGGAATGGGGGGCACAAAGAAATACTTTTCTTTCTTATTCTCATTTAAAATGTCTAGCTTTTAAAAAATAATTATCTGAATCTTACAACAAACGATTGATAGATTGATGCATATATACCATCAAAACAGTGAACATCACTGTCACAACAGTGTTTGTTTTCATTCAAAGGCTTTATGATTTTTCCTATAATGGTGGGCCAGTTTCTAGTCAAAATGCCCGGGCCAATTTTCTGTCCCAGTCCAGCCCTGTATGCAGCTCATCTGCAGTCTGGTGTTACCTACATCTTCCTATTCAGAAGGCAGAATTTCTGAGTTCTGAGTACAATCGAAAGCACTACGACTGCAGTTTTTGTGTTGGATGTAAAAGGCGCACATGACTCTGTGACGTAGGCTAGAATCATGGCAGCAGTCAATGACGGTCCAGGCGTGGGATTTCTCTCGTGGAAATATGCACGTTATCATATCCTTTCTATTGGTAGGTGGCACAGTGCACTTGTGGCAAGTAAGCAAGCTAGAAGACTGGCAAAGTTATGGAAGAAACACATTAACAAGAGAATTCTGAGTAAAACCAAAGTTACTTTCCCTAGTAACTAGTTACTTTGAAAGTAACGAGTAACTTGAAGTAACTGAGTTACTTTTGAGAGAAGTAACTAGTAATGTAACTAAGTTACTATTTTAAAGTAACTTACCCAACACTGGTCATAGCAGACATGGAAAAAGCAGGGATTCTGATAAAAACAACAAAAACAACATGTAACACGCCTATATTTCCAGTAAAGAAAGCAAGCACAGGAAAATATAGACTTGTACATGATTTGAGAGCAATTAATGACATTACAGAACAAATCCCTCCTGTTGTGGCAAACCCACACACAATATTGAACCAAGTGTCACCCAGAGAACAGTGGTTTTCAGTAATTGATTTATCTAATGCTTTTTTCTCTGTGCCTCTGCACCCAGAGTCACAGAAACTGTTTGGCTTCACGTTTGATAACCAGAAATACACATACACACGCTTACCACAAGGTTTTCAAAATAGTCCAACACTATATGCAGAAGCGCTTAAGCACTCAATGTCCACTTGCAGTCTGCCCGCTCCAGGACAGTTCCTGCTCTACGTAGATGACATTCTGGTAACCGGAAACACGCAGGCAGACCGCAAGGAAAACACCCTAACTGTGTTGCTACACCTAGCACAGCAGGGTCACAAAGTGTCACAACACAAGCTGCAATTGTGGCAATCAAAGGTCATATATCTAGGTCATGAGTTGACAGGACAGGGCAAGAAATTGCTAGACAGCCGGAAAGCAGCTGTACAAGATGCTCCAAAACCATTAACAAAACAACAAATGATGAGCTTCCTTGGTCTCTGCAACTTTTGCAGAAGTTGGATTCCAGAATATGCCCTCAGGGTCCAACCCCTGCAAGACTTAATTTATGGAAAAAATCTAGCTTTGAGAGATAAGTTGACATGGACGCCTGAAGCAGAACAGTCATTTCAGAATTTAAAATCAGCTCTGCAAACTAGCACTGTCCTAGCATTACCAGACTATGACAAGCCATTTTACTTGCACGTGGATGGCAGCTCTGGATACATGAAAGCCGTACTGACACAAGCTTTTGGGGATAGACAGCGGCCATTGGCATTTTATTCATGTAAACTTGATTCTGTGGTTGCTGGCCTTCCTACCTGCGTGCAGGCCTGTGCGGCTGCAGCAGAGGCAGTTAAAAAGTCAGCTGATATCATTTTAGGACACCCTTTAATTGTTAAAGTGCCACACGCTGTTACCTCGATACTGCTGCAAGCGAACCTCTCATATCTAACACATGCAAGACAGCTATCATATGTAGGCATCCTGCTTTCACAGTCACACATAATACTATAGAGAAGTGTAACCAGCTAAATCCGAGTACTCTGCTTCCTGTGGAAACAGATGGTGATGCACATAGCTGTTTGCACAAGCTAGATGAGGAAACGAAACCGCGACCTGACATATATAGCACACCACAAATATCCTTTGTAGACATCTTTGTAGAAGGTTCCGCAAGCAAGGACAAAACTGGACGAAACTGTGTTGGTTATGCTGTGACCACAATAGATACAGTTATTGAAGCACGGCCATTAACCTCTTCACACTCAGGCCAAAGTGCAGAGTTAACAGCAGTCATCAGAGCCTGTGAATTATACAAAGACAAAGATATAAACATACACACAGACAGCCAGTACGTCTACGCTGCAGTACACCATTTTGCGAAGATATGGCAGAACAGAGGTATGATAACATCAACTGGCGCACCAGTACAACACGGTGGTCTTTTGAAAAGACTGCTGGAAGTCATCACATTGCCCAGACATTTAGCCTTATGTAAATGTGCTGCACATCAGAAAGATGACTCAGACATCACTAAAGGAAATGACTTTGCAAGATAAGGCAGCAAAAGAGGCAGCAGGAAAAGAAGCAGACGCTTTTACATTAACCCCCTGCCCTCTGATATCAATAGATGTTTTGAAAGACGAACAAAAAGCAGCATCACAAAATGAAAAATCCTCCTGGTTAAAAGACGGAGCAATATTACAAGACGATATCATGACATGACCTAAATCTTTGCACAAAGCGGCAGCGTTGGTGACCCGTGGGAAAACCCACGTGTCAACAGCGGGGAGGCTACTTATACAAATTAAACAATTCTACACAAAAAATTTTGAAAGTTCAGCAAAAGAATTTATCAGAACATGTATGGTTTGCCAAAGACACAACGCACAGGGAAATTTACGACCAAAGCGAGGGCATTTCCCTAAACCACCACATCCATTTCACACTATCCACATGGATTTCATAGAATTAAATGAATCACAATCCTCCAAATATGCACTTGTGATAATAGATGTATTTTCTAAATGGCCAGAAATATACCCAGTGAAAAAAGCAGATGCAATTTCAGTAGCAAAATGTTTGTGTAACCATTTTATACCCACGTATGGCATTCCAAGTTTAATACGATCTGACAATGGCACACATTTTGTAAATGAAGTAATAAGCAAAGTCTCTGAAGCTTTAGGTTTTAGCATAAAACACCATTGTGCCTATCACCCAAGCAGTGCAGGATTAGTCGAGAGAACTAATGGCACAATTAAACAGAGATT
The DNA here is from genome assembly GCF_057381845.1 of Rhamphochromis longiceps. NCBI lineage: Eukaryota > Metazoa > Chordata > Actinopteri > Cichliformes > Cichlidae > Rhamphochromis > Rhamphochromis longiceps. The sequence goes on from NC_140564.1 coordinate 5,324,393, forward strand.
AAGAAAATGTATGGAAGAAACTAAAAGACCATGGCCTGAATGTTTGAGTTTAGTTAAACTATGGATGAGAATAACTCAAGGAGCAAGAGGTCTGACCCCATTTGAAATTATACATGGCAGGGCATTCCCACTGCCCATTACCAGTGAACCAATTAATAAAGCTGCAGCAGAAACAACAATGGCAGAATGGATGATAAAACTATTTGAGAATAAAGAAGTGAGACTAAGCAATCAACTGCCGAGTGATCTCTCTCCAGTCTCTTGCAGGTTGAACCCCGGTGATTGGATTCTGATTAAAGTCCTCCAGCGGAAAAACTGGAGTGCTCCGAAGTGGGAAGGTCCCTTCCAGGTGTTACTTACCACACCCACAGCTTGTAAGATAGCCGAACGACCTTCGTGGATACATCAAACCCACGTGAAGAAAGTGTTTGCACCACAATAAGACGCCGGTTCCCCTGGCTTCTGAGTGATCTGCCGGTGGAGGAAGGGCTGATTGGGTATATCCCGCCTCTTCGCTTCGCACGGGGTCTACTCACCAGAAGTTTTAGGGGTTCCAGGTCATCACTGAAGAACAGACACTAATAAAGACTGACCTATCCCACCGAAGAGCAGAACCAATAATAACACCAGGGACGCCTGAATAAAATCTCAACAAGATGACTGAGGAAAACAATCTGATAAATCCAGAAGAAGAACCAGCCCCAGGATCAATGCCAGCACCAGCTCCAGCCCCAAAGCTGTGTTTGGGCGCTTGTGACATCAAAGGAAAGCAACTCATGTGCCGCATATTCTGTCTGATGGCCGTCCTCCTGATGACGGCGCTCTTTTGGTTGATGCCCAGCGGTACCCACAGGACAGAACCAACTATTCCCCGACCTAAGAGGTGGACCCACGACAATTCCCACCTCTCTGAGATGACTCAAGACCATGTTCACCCTTGGATGAATAACGCCTGGTATCGATACATACACAACAGAGTGGAGGAAAAAGAATGTTATGTCTGTTCTCACATGCCTTCAATTTCAGTCTACCCCACCATCTATGGTCGCATGATGAACAGTCACTGGCAAAGTGAATGTGCAGCAAGTTTTGCCAGCATTGGAAGACAACACTTTGCAATCAGCATGAAAGCTTCACTCCCAGAGAAGTGGCATCCTCTATGCTTCTACCAAGCGGCAGGGCAAGGACGCCACCCCCTGGGCCATACCAGCAACTGCAACGCAACCTATGGAGGAGTAAGGTAATGCCAAAAACATGCTCAGGATAGAGACACTCGACTACCGTTTTGGACTGTTTCTGAATGCTTCAACAGAAGATTGGCTGACCTGGCTACTTAGCAGGTCATGGAAGACATTGCTTATTAAAGGACTAATGCTCATTGGAGTACTTCTCATACTCCTTTGCTTATTCTCAACATGTGTGCTACCCTGTATCCGAAACATGATAAGCAGAATGTTCACTGTAAGAATGCAAGCTTATGTCGCATTATCCCAAAGCAAACAACAAGAAGAAATGCAATTTGAAGAAGATGACTTCTAATCATTAACTATGTATACCTAATAAAGCTGATCATGTATGTTTTTACAAAATGATACACTAGTTGAAAATGCACACGCAAGTGACTAGTAGTTGAAGTACATAAACATATATGAACAACAGCAGGGAATGTTATGAGATTTTACTATTTTGCTTATTTCTATTGTTTTACTGTATTATCTGTTTATTTACTCATGTAATGCAAAGCTTAAAGGAGCACATAGTGTTCACATATTTTTATGCCTTTGACACGTGTGCATAGACACATGAACTCTGCTTTAACTGCTGAATAGAGGAAAAGGCTCCTTGGTAACAGGAAAAAACCGTCTTCTCTGAAAGAGAGCGACTACACACACACATACATTCACACATACATCTTTACTATCTTTAGATATACTCAAGTCTGAAAAAGAGGAAATGTCATGAAACTGCTTCTGTGTATAAATAAAGCCTGACTGCAGCACTTCGGTGTGAGTATCCATTCTCTCTCACCCGTGCACGTAGTTCTTTGAAAACTCTCTGACTGTCTTGTATTCCTTCTTAGTATATAATGTCAACAAACTACTGACAATCGTAAACGGTCATGATGTGCCTGTTCACTGTACTCTGTACCCTATAAGAAATGTTGTAAGAGATTGAACAACTGACCTTCCGATTAGTGGAAGATGCACAGCCGCCCATAACAATCTTCTGTTTCTGCAAGTCCGAAAGTACAAAGATTCATTTACTGGGAAGAGATAGCTAAAAGAGCAGAACTCTTTATGAAACTTCCCTTTGATGACATGTTTATTCCTTCACTTCACACGGGCCTGTGTCATGTCCCTGCTTGCCAAAATGTTAGTCAGAATATTCATGAATATGTTAATCAAATGAAGAAGCAATGAAATCAAATGAACAAGTAATGTTTTTTTGTTTACTGCAACTTTCCAGACATTATCAGCCTGTGTTTATGCACATGAGCACTATGTGTGAGTTAATGCATGTTCACCAGCGGATGTGGAGAAGGATCCCAGATGACGGAACTGGCAAAAATCTGAACTGTTGTTCTTTTCCTCCCCTGGCAGGAGACTTTTCAGCCGGCCAGTTAGTCAACTTTTCCACAGTAACTTGAAAGTTATTATCGCACATCTCAAAAAGAGGCATTTGTCTCAACTTTGCAAATCTCAACAACCTGACATGTTTGACAGGTTTGTGGAAGATACATGTAAACTTTAAATAGCCCACGGTGAACTTTCCTTCTCTGTGAAACCAAATAACTGCTGTCAGCAGGACTTTCTGCCCAAGATAAACCTCACGTTTTTGTTTTGTTTGCACAAGCTGAAGATTTTGGACATTTCTTCCTGGCTCCCTTCAGACTTTTGTTGCTTCTGCATATTCATACAGGTTAACATAGTCTGTAAAAAACACTAAATGGTCTTTCACGCGTATGAGCTTGACCTTGAGTCAGATGTTTTATTGGTAACAATCAGCCAATAAATCTACAATTACATTATATCAGTTTCTGACCGACAAGTAACCTTTCACTTTTTTTCTTTTTTCTTTTTTGCCTGTCCCATTTGTTTCTTTAGCCATCAGAATTGTTGTCTGAAGACCAACAAGGATACCCAATGGATTTATTTTGCCAAAAGGATCATTGTGGCATTGCCGTATTGGTCCATTTGATCGACCTTTGTTTTTATTATTTATTTTATTTTATTTTCAGTTGTTACAGACGGGACAGACATGAGTGAGGGATAGGAAAGGGAGAAAGAAAGAGGAAGGAAAAGAAAAACAAAAGGGGAGAGGGACAGTGAGAAAGGGGGGGGGGAGAAAAAAATCTCCTGGATCACCTGTTGAGAGAAAAAGAATAGAAAACAAGCAAAAAAAACCAAAGCAACATACTAAACACAACACCATCGCAATAATCTAGCTAAGTGTAAACAGCAGTAAATACTATTTATTCAATGTTGTTGTGCAGCACGCAGGACAGACAGCGCACAATGTGCTTTGAAGTAGCAGCCAAGAAAGGTGTAATTTAAGTCTACGAGCAGTGAACACCCGTGTGCACACCTGTGTGGATCAGCGCGCTTGTATTCAAATGGTTTCCACATGTAATGGTCTGCAAGAGGATGTAGAGAGCCATAGCCCAGTCCCCCAGGGCATGAAGCAGGCATGGAGGAGATCCAGATGGAGGAGATCCAGGCCCCAGACATCCAGAGGCCCCAGAGTGCGAGAGCCCAAGGAGGACCACTGGAGGGGCATCCGTGCCACACTCATGGGAAGGGCTGAGGATCCCCAGACGAAGCGTCACCCAGTAGCCACCGAGCAGAAGCTAGAGGGGGCTGCACCGGCGTGCCCGCCGGCTCTGCCAGCAGCCAGCTGTGCCAGAGTGAACTGAGCTGCAGGCCCAGAGGCCGGAGGCCCGAGGGCCCCCCGCACCCCGGAGGAGGCCTGACCAAGCAACAGGCGCCAGGCCCCGCCAGGTAGCCACCGGGAGTGAGCCGGTACATACCTGAGCGCCCAGCCCCGGACACCAAGAACCACCAATGCACCGACCCCTGAGGGCATCAGTCACCGACAGGGAGTGTGGTGAGGGGAGATAGGCCTTGGAGGACCTGGGAGTTCCCAGAGAGGTGGAGTCTAAGACCCGACCTGACATATAGACACAGACAAACAGGCACACACAGACACAAACATGCATTCCCACCCTCATGCACACATATACAAACACTCAGCACTCACCCAACGTAAGGATTGACATAAATGGACATGTACACACAATCACACTCCCCAAACATACTCTATACCCCGGGTCCAGGTACCCTCGCCCCCAGAGGGGGAAACAGAACCCAGACCCAAGAGATGTTACCCTTCCCCCCGGGGTGGAGGCAAGCAGATCGTCCCAGGCTCCGCAGCAGTAGGGAGGCCAATCGGACAGCCAACATCTCCTCCCAGCCCCCCCGCCCCGATGGTTAGCAGAGAACGGGGATGTGTGAAGACCCCATACCTCCCTCCTCCCGCTCATGTGTAGTGTTGCTGCGTGTTGTTCTAAAGTGCATTTAAAACAAGGGAGAGCATGGTGCTGCTGCCAGAGAGCAGCAGGTGTTAGCACGGCCCCTCCCTGCCTGCCCTCTCTTTTTGAATGTTTCATGCCTGTTTCACCTTCAAACACACATACACTGTGTGTACACAGGGGCATTAAATAGGGGTTTATATTTAAGCCAAAGCAAATTTTTACAACCTTGCAATGATAAAAAATATTTTTAGCTTACTGTTGATCTGTGAAGCATTAACAGATTATCTATCATTTGTCCTAGCTTATAAAGCTCTCATGAAATATAACTTCCTAGAAAGTAACCTCAGTTTTATCTGAAATAAGAAGCAGAAAGTTAGCGGCCATCCAGGTCTTTATGTCTTTAAGACATTCCTGCAGTTTGGTGTGTATTATCTGGCTTCATGGACAGATAGAGCTGGGTGTCATCTGCATAGCAGTGAAAATTTATGCTATGTCTTCTAATGATGCTGCCTAAGGGAAGCATGTATAATGTAAACAGAATTGGTCCTAGCACTGAACCCTGTGGAACTCCATAATTAACCTCAGTGTGTGAAGAGGACTCACCATTTACATGCACAAATTAATTAATTATCGGAAATAATTAATTACATAAATATTTACAACAAATGTAATTAATTAATTATTGACACATTTAATTATTTATTTATTTATTTCACATTTTAATTAATTATTGCCACATTTAAATAATTATTTAATTGTGTATTTAATTAATTCATTTTGGCACAGTTGACTCCTTCAGGTCTCACCATGAAATAATTTTATCTGTCAACCTCACCCATCAAACTCAGGAGGCGGGGTTAACACTGATCGAGTCAAAACCATTGCTTTGGCCTGGTGGCCATTGTTTTTAGCACACAACTGTTAGGATGCCTGGGTCGTCGACCCAGGGTTTTTGAGTTTATAATATTATGTATACTTTCTAGTTTTTGGTTTCTTTGAGTTCTGTCTTATGGCTTATGTCTCTGTCTTCTTTAGTTGCTCTGTCTCCCCTATCACCTGCATCGCCTTGTCTAGTTCGCGTCTATGTGTATCTTAAGTTCCTATATCCCCGTGTTCAGTCAGTGTTTGTGTCTGCCCTGTTCCCACGTCTCTGTTCCCTTTGTAGTGCCTGCTTATGAGCCTGTGTCTTTGTTCAGTCTGTGTTATGCGTTTCCTGTTTTACTTTGAAGGTCTGTGTCTTATCTCAGTGTGTTCAGTTTACGCTTCTTTGGTCTCGTCAGTTCTGATTTGCCCCAGCTGTGTTTCCCTCCTGTTACTCATTTCCTGATTGCTCCCTCTGTGTATTTAAGCCCTGTGTTTCTCTGTGTCCGTGTCGCAATCTACCGTTTATTTTGCTGTGTGTTTTGCCTGTCCACCGGTGTTAGTTTATTTTTGACATTTTCCAGTTATGCCATGTTTGCGTTCAGCATTAAAGCTGTTTTTGTTTAAGTTCTGTCTCCGGAGTCTGTGTCACGGTCTGGCTGGGGCAGACCGTATGTGTTGCAGAGGAGGACTCAAACACAGACCAAAACGTGGTGTGGATTAACAAAACAAGCCGTTTATTGAGACTAGAAATGAGGGTACAAAATAACAGGGCATCGGTAAAAACTAAACAATAACCTAAACTGGGTGAACTAATAACGAAACATGAAAAACCTTAACCATAGTGAACTGACATGGGTACCTGGAGCTGAGACATGGATGAGCAGACGACCTGACCCTGGCATGCAGAAAACAAAGGGCTTAAATACATACATGAGGTGATCAGGGGAAGTGGAGACACATGGGGGAAACAGCTGACAGACATGAACCTAATGACAGGACCAGGAGAGGAAAGCTAAATACAATAAACAAAGAACACATGACATTGTCAGAATAAAACAGGAAATACTAAAACTAAAACATGACAACACAACTTAACAGACCTAATATGTGATGAATAAATACAAAACCCCAAAACATAGAAAACCCAGGAACAATAACTGCCTAAACTAAAGGCAGATAGGAAATAACACAAACTAAATCACATAACAAAATGAGACAAATACAAACATGAACTCAGAGCGCTGGGTCAGAGACCCAGCCTGTGACAGTCTGCACCTTGGGTCCTATTCCTGTCTGCACACAGCCACACCTAACAACAACAACCAGCATGTGGAAACTCACAGAACTGAACTTTGAAAAACCCTGTTTGTGTGCCACCAAATACCGTTTTAATATTTTTTTTAGCGAGAATGTAGTGATTTAATCTTCATATGTCTGGTCGGTTTGTCAAGATACAGCCTCTTTGCAAAAGTGCTTCGATGATTTTGGAGATGTCTGCCCAGGATAGACCCGTTTGCCTCGCAAGCAATCAAGTTGTTATTACCACTGACAAAGCGCAGGCCCCGGTACACAGCTGTAATAACCCCCGCTGACACTGACTTCTTTTACTGAGGTTATATTTATCGGGGTTTTATTTCCTGATGTTCAGTCGCCAATTCTGAATTATAACTAACATTAAAAACATGTTTAAGGAGGAGAGAGAGCAAATAAATTTGATTAACAGCTGATCTTTGGGTTTTTGTTCAGTAATCAGCGTGACCTGCGTATAAACGTATAAATGAGATAATGTTGGTGTTTCCGTCATGTAGTAACTGCTGGCTTTAACTGTACAAAGGTTGTTCGACACTATGAAACACATACAGACTTCATGATGTTCGGCTAATATTTTTATTGTGAATAGTAATCATGAGGGTAAACGGACCTGTACACCACGGAGCGAGGTCAGCATATCCACGATATCTTCAGCTCTGAGTTAACAGTTTCCCAGCTGACTAGTCTAACTGACATCTACGAATATGTCACGGGTCATATCAATATGATTTTACAGAAGATCATCCTTATTACTGCCAACTATTCCAGAGACGTGAAAATCTACAGCATAAAGAACAAAAAAATATAGCAGTCTAACGCAACACTGTAACAGAGATGAACCGTCAGTTTGTCGCAGATCAAAGTGGAATGAAAGTGATTGGTTGAACAGGTGTTCGTGATCTGTGTTTTCTGCATTTTCATCAGCGTAAGAGACTCAGCAGCAGATTAGAATAACAGTTACACATTTAATAAATCACCAAATGAATACACGCAAGAAACGAGCAAACCTGTTCCGACAATTTGAGTTTGTGTTCCCTCAGCTGCAGACTCGCTGCTGTTTAAATGTTTGAGAGGAAGATTAGATATAAAGCAAACGTCAAACATAGACTCAGTCTGCGTTCACATTTGATATGAGGCCAGGACGGATAATGGCTGTGTCCTGTTTGAAGATCATATATGTAAAATTGTTGTCTGACCTTCGTCGAGCCAGCCGCTCAGAGTCCGTGGTTACCATGGTTACTGTATAAGCACCTATAATGTAAACAGCTGACACAGGGGAAACCTACCGGGAGCATGGGTGTTTATGGTTTTCATTGCAAAAGAACCGTCTGTCTATGTTTCAGTGCCCTGGTCTGCCACAGTTTCCACCAGCCCCACTCCAGTCTCAGCAGTTTAGTGACCTGACTGTTCCATTTTTAACTTTTGGTGTTTCTGCCTATCACAAGATTGATAACTTCAGTCAGCACTGTAGTGCATCATTCTCACATCAGAGGGACATTTGAATACTGTTTTATACAGCATATGACTGGAAGATGAATATCAAGCAGGCATAAGTGTGATGTTGATTGAACTGAGATCTCCTACTGTCATTTCTGTTGCTGGAGATGTCCACTCTAATTTAATTTAATTTAATTAGTTTGCTGCTTTGAATTATATGCAAACATGTCCATGTGGATTATATAAGTTTCTTGAGGAAGAGAAAATATGTTCATCAAAAGAAGACAGTTGAGGTACTCGGGGCATCTAACCAGGATTCCTCCTGGACTCCTTGGTAGGTGAGATGTTTTTGGCCATGTCCTACTGGGAGGAGGTCTCAGCGGGCTTGGGGAATACTGTGTCCTCCAGGATGAGCTGGAAGGCATGGCTGGGTTGAAGGAAGTCTGTCAAATTGATAAGCAGAGGAAGTGGTGCAGCACCTGGTTCTGTTTGTAGAAGCTCAGATGTAGGGGCAGCCAATCAGATGAAAGCTGGCGTAAATAGAGGAGGGGTTGGGGTGGGGGCTCCAAAAGACTGTAGCATGCAAAACCACTACTTTGTACAATTTCTGTCGTCTACAGACAAAATCATCTTAACTTGTGATCTTGTAAGCTGCTGGTACTTGAGTTGTTTTATGCCTTTGAACAGAGCCTGGTGGGTATTTGGTCCTGCTTCTGGCATCAGTGCTAAGTTACACTAATCCAGCTGCTGGGTGTAATTTGTTATTAACCGGACTAGTTCATTTATCTATCTCTAGTATGCATTTGAAGAACTCATAATCTTCTGTGTTCTCCCTAGCTGCCCTGGGCTTATCCGTGGCCTTCATCTTAAAATTCAGAGACAACATGTTCCATGTGCTGACTGGCCAGTTCACTACTGTTCTGGTCACAGGCCTCTCCCTCTTCCTCTTTGACTTCCACCCTTCGCTGGACTTCTTCCTCCAGGCACCCACGGTCCTGCTGGCCATCTTTATCTACAATGCCAGCTGGCCCAAGGACCTGGAATATAGCCTGCAGCGGGAGAAACTACGGGTCATCAACGGGGAGGTGTTTGAGAGGTCAAGAGGGGTAGGAGACAAACCACAAATCCTCAGTAGTCACGCACACAAGCCCACACACTCCTTTTCCTCACACAACTTCGCTCACCTAACCCCGATGTATATCCACTTCCTCTACTCCCGCCCACATACCAAGTGCTCTGCAGGAAACTTGGCTCTTGTTTCTCTGTAATGTCATTTCTTGAGTGCAAGAGGAAACCTGATTCCCAGCTATGAAAATAGCATCCAGGCTCATGCTGGAGCCTTACGTCATAGAATTCCTTTAGTAGTCAAGTGTTTTTTGATGGAAGAAGCTATTTAACAATACAGTAGTCTGTGGGGATACTATCCTGGAATTCTTTTCATCCCCAGCGTCCTGTTCTGTATTGAAGAAACCCTGTAAATCAGGTGAAATGCCAGGTTTCAGGTGTTTGTTTCTTTGCTAGAGCACTAACAAAAATACCCTCTCCATTGGCAGCCGTGGCTTTAAAATGCACGGTACTTCCCCGGTGTTTTTCGGGGAGTAAATACTGCCCTCCACTTTCTGAAAACAGAAAAAAGATGTGCACAGTGCCTCAATGTCTGCAGATTTGTCCACTGGATTTGATCACTTGTTCATTCATTCTGATGCCTTGTCTCTTTTTTGTGTTGCAGGACAGTGAGGAGCTCGAGCTCCTGACAAAGGTAAATGCAGACAGTGTTTCTGATGAAGAGTCCTTGTAGTAATGACAGAGCTCACTCCCAAGTATCCAGAGGATACTCTGCATCTTTCCTGCTGCTGATATCGAACTGGACAATTGACTGGATGGAACATGGTCACAGATTGTCTGTGAAAGCATTTATTTGAACAGTGATAAGCAGGTAAACGGTGAAAGATACTGTTGATAGATTATATGATAGACTCCTAGTATTAAAAACAAAGTGTTTAATAACAGAATTAGCGAAATGTGTATATTTTGGAAACGTGCCTGTCTGTGGATGACTGCTGTCATTCATATGGGGGAAA